>NC_040043.1:13349084-13664148 GCF_003713205.1 Coffea eugenioides | reverse complement strand
GCTCACCCAGGTATGGTAGGTGGCTCAGTGGAGGTTTCTTCCACGTGGCGTAGGATGCTTTAGGTGCGGGAAGTGGCTGAGCGGCACATCACTTTTGTTATTCGATCGGGGAGCTCACATTTCTCGTTCGATAACTGGCTAGGTTCTGGGCGCTGTCCTCGCGGTTGGGAAGTATTTCGGATCATAGGATCTCCGACTTCTTATTAGATGGTAGATGGAACTACCAACTACTGGTGGAATGGGTGCCTGCCGACACAGTAGCCGAGATCGCCCGGTTTGCCCTCCTGCGGATAGAGGAGGGTGAGGAGGACGTTATGGTCTGGGCTCCCTCACAGTCAGGGGCTTTCACGGTGCGCACGACTTTCGAGTTAGTACGTAGTTATGTGCCGCGGTCTTTTATTTTCTCTCGGGTATGGCATCCGATTGTTCCGCTTAAAATTTCATTCTTTATGCTTCGATTATTGTGAGATCGGTTGCCACTGGACTCTACGATATGTAAATTTGGCATCTCGGGCCCCTCAAAGTGCTTCTGTTGTACTGAGGCTAGTGTTGAGACTCTAGACCATCTATTTTGTGGGGGTGAAGTAGCCGGTGCGGTATGGTAGTTTTTTGGCGCTCCTTCTGGGGTTTTGTATGTGGGTGCCTCGCTACGGGGATATATGGCTAGTTGGTGGTTTAAATCGGATACGAATGAGTTCCTACAGTTTGCCCATCTGGTTATCCCTTCTTTGATCTGTTGGAATATTTGGAAGGCTAGGAACAAAGCACGGTTCGAAGGGGTCGCTTACGCTCCACGTGCTATCTGTGGTTTTATTTTTGACGATGTACGGAATCTTTTCTACCTGAAATACCCGGGACTCTCCTGGGCTCTCCCGACATGGCAAGCATTCTACGATTCTCTCGGCTCTCATCGCGGTCAGGAGTCTTTCAAGTTGGTGAAATGGTTGAGGCCGAGGATGGGAGAGCTTAAACTCAACACGGATGGCTGCTCCAGGGGAAATCCGGGATGGGCAGGAGGTGGTGGTGTTTTAAGGGATGGTGGAGGTAAGCTCCTGTTCGCGTTTTTCACATTTGTTGGGAGTTGTACTAGCATCCAGGCTGAGTCAAAAGCTCTTCTCTTTGGACTTAACTTGTGCATCTCTCGTGGCTTTGTGAGAGTGCACGTGGAGGTGGACTCTCTGGTACTTGTTCAAATACTGCAGCAAGCATTTTGATGCCCGTGGAGTATTGATATGGAAGTCCGGTCCCTCCTTTAGTTGCTGCCCCATGTCGCTAGCATCACTCACTGCTTCTGAGAGGGTAATCAAGTGGCTGATAGCTTATCTAATACTGGCTGTGACGAAGGCTGTGATAGAACCTATCACCATCTTTCGGAGCTCCTTACTCTAGCCCGAGGGGCATTTAGGTTAGACAGGCTTTGTGACGACCCCACTTTCCCCTAAGGCGAACCAAAGGGGTTAGCGGGCCGCCTGCCCAACTCTCGCCGGGACTCAGTCGTTCACTACATTCCTCAAACAGATTACAAGATAAAACTCAAATATTACATCAAATTCTCCAATAATTACATGTCACAATTGCAGCGGAAACAATTCCCAACTATACATAAAATGATTCCAAATCAAAACTGTACAAAACATAGGCCATCCAATCACGTGCACAAGTACTATAAGTCCTTCCTTCGCCTTGAGCCCTGTGGAGGGGAATAAAATATTTTTGGGGTGAGTTAGAAGCTCAGCGAGTAACCAGAAAAATCATTAAGCAAATATATTTCACAATGTGGCATTTCGATGATTTCGATGATGTCATGATTCAGAGATCAAATGTCCGTTTAGTGCTCTCGTGAGCCGGTGAAATCATAGCACTTGAACACCCAACGCTCAAATAGATCATAACACACGAACAGAGAGAGGGAGCCCCTTTTTGAGCTCCAGATAACATGAACATGAACCACAAACAGAGTGGAGACGTTGGTGTCCAGCACAAGACTTTCCCAGAACTCATTGAAGCCAAAATCATATCATGAATTCACATGCAAGCACGCATGAGATGCAATCGAATAACTAATGCAAGAAACATTTCACAAGTACTTTGGAAATAGTTTGAGGTCACTCACCTCCACGGCTCATAATCCTTGTCCAATATAGCCAATTTCATCATTCAAGTCCAAGCCCTAAAGCACAAACGCAAAGCAACCAAGTCCTTTAAAAGTTCGGACAGCACTTCCCCTGAATTTGCTTACTTTTCCAGCCGTCATGGCTTCATGATTTCCTCAACCAGTCCCAAAGGTACACACACAACAACAAGCTCATCCAATAGCCATTCAGCAAGCTCCAAGTAGTACTCATACAAGTCAAGCTAGGGAAAAGTCCGGAAATGAAAGTTAAGCTCAAAACTAGAAAAACAGTTTTGACGTCCTTTTGCGGTAATGGTACCAAAGGTACTACGAGTATCGGATGGAGGTCCAAGACCCACCGTTTTGAAGCTAAGAACCAGGGCTACAACAATGTAGAAGGTCACTCAGTCCAAATCCTAGCACAACTAGGTCAAATATGCAGAATACCAAACCAGAATCGTAATTGCAGGTTCCCAAATCACACAATGCTGTAATTCGTCCAACTCAGTCTACACAGGTCCAAATGCATTGATTCCAAAGGCATATGATAGCTAAGGCATCGAGTTACATTTCATCAGAAGACACCAACAACAAAATCCAAACCAATTCCAGTCAAAACAACCAATTTCAGACGCAGTTCTTACATCCTGATGAACCCAGAACAGCAACAGTAAATTCGGCTTTTCTCATTCCACACTACTCCGATTGACCTGAAATTTTGTAGGCACCTTTAAAATGTCATTCCCTACAACTTTCATGTTCTGAGCTAAGGCCAATTCGGCCTCCATCTAGGACCTAAAATTTCGGACAGAATGTTCATCACAAAACCCTTACTTTTCAATTTTTGGTCCAAAACAGAAATTGGTTGCAATTACCAATCATATGCACCTACTAGAGCCATAGCCCCTTATTACCAACCATAAAAAACAACCACACCATCAAGATCACATAAAACCAGAAAATTCTTCAAAAAATAAAAACTTAACCAAATCACTTCAAACCAAGAAATAAACCACAATTTCTAACACAATAGCCACCATTAGGCATAAATTCAACATCATTAGGTGTAAGAGGATAGTCAATCACTACTTACCAAGTAAACAAGAGAGAGGAAGTGGTAGACCACCTTAGCTCCTCCAAAAAAACTTCACCAAATCACTCACTAGCACCAAATGGAAGGAGTGTATGGAGTAGAAACAAATTTCAGCACTTGGGTTGGATGATTTGAGCTAGATGTTAGCTAAAATGGTGAAGAGCTCTCTTCCTTTCTTCCTTAAGGTTGGTCGGCCAAAGAAGAGAAAGAAATGGTGATTTTTGTGGCAAATTTGAGATATTTAATCAACAATTAGTAAGAAAGGTCAAAAGTCAAACAAGTCAAATAAGTGGCAACCTCTCTTAAAGTGACACATGTCACTTCATTAATGCAACTCTATCCTTTTGTCTCTCCAATAAAAATATCTTAACACTTTGTAAAATAATATCACTTAATACAAAATTCCAACAAGTGGTTAAAAAATATAATGCATTTACCGCACTAGCGGGTCCCACGTCCAAAATACACTTTTAATTTCTCAAAAACTAACCGATACTAGAAAAATCATTTTAAAACTATTTTTGCTCATAAACTTTATCTGGGGAATTTTTCTAATCAAGAAAATGTAGAAAAGGCGGGCGTTTTAAAAAATAAACCCTAGAAAATTAGAAAATTTCCGGGTTCTCAAACTCATTTTTTTTTCGGGGCGTCACAGGCTTGGCATCCCTTCCCTTCGAAAATGTTAGGTCCACCCTAGTTTAATACATGCATTGTCAGCTTGGGAGGTATGGTCTATGCCCCCCTTCGGCACTGGCTATTTGCTTCAAGGAATAAAATCAGCTACTACATCTTTAAAAAAAAAGTGTGTTTTATTATTTGATTTTGGTATATTTTATTTAATTTTATAGCTAATGAACTAAGTTTCCAGTGAAAATATGTATTTTGCGGGTTAAGTGTCAAAAATTGCATTTCTATGGATTTTAATGGTGAAAACTTCATGTTTTTGTAGGTTCAATGATTCAATTATCAATTGGAGTTACTTGACAAGATATTTGAATGATTATTGATGATACAAAGTGATTTAAAGAAGACATAAAGTGCCAAATGTTCAAAAGAGGAAATGCAATCAAGAATAAAAAGAACGGAGTTTTCCAAGTTTGACACCTTGTGGTATTTCGACTATATTTTGAGTTACACGCATT
Source organism: Coffea eugenioides (assembly GCF_003713205.1). Taxonomy (NCBI): domain Eukaryota; kingdom Viridiplantae; phylum Streptophyta; class Magnoliopsida; order Gentianales; family Rubiaceae; genus Coffea; species Coffea eugenioides. Next base: position 13,659,800 of record NC_040043.1, on the reverse strand, counting down.
GGATTGAGGTGATTTTTAAATCATTTTAAAACTAGAAGATAGATATACATTTCTTGTGAAGACCTAGAAGTTTGGTTCAGTCGTTTTCATTGTCAAAATGTCAAAATACAGAAGTATAATTTTGTTGTCAAAAGTTGAAACAGGGGATTGACCAGTCAAGGGTATTTTATTTATTGATCCACAAAACTCCAAATTGGATGATTCTAGAGCAATTGGACTATAACTTTCATATTTTGTGCAAGAGTTATTTGAGCCTGCATTATCAAGAAAAATATCAGTTAAAGTTGGACAAAAAACTAAGCAAAGAGAAGACTTGACCAGAGATGAGTAAACCTGCAAAAGAGCAAAATGTGGGTACAATACGCAACCTCAAGTCACGTTTTCGAGGTCGCGTATTCTTCAATTTTGGTTGTAACTTGCTCTTCAACTTGTGCTCTATTCACACAAACTTTTTGACCCATTTTTCTGTAAGAATTCCGCTGTATCTGAGCAAGCAAGTATAGAATCATGTAAAAGTAACTTTTGGGAGTTTCAAGAGTAAAAAATGCCAACTAGAATCAACTCTTCTTGATCTTGAATCTCTCTATAAATAGCAGTCTTGGACAACATTTTTTACGACTTTGGAAGGCTAGAGAAACTCCACCAAAATATAGTTTTCAGTAGTTTTTCTTAGTTCATTAATGTAGTATAGTTAGTGTAGTTTTTCTTTCTTATACTTATAACTAGATTTGGATGAAGATTTGAGAGCAAAGATGGAGAGCTTGAAACTCATGTGACAAGGGTGACTTCTCTCCTAGCATTTCTCTTTTGTGTTTGATTTCATGTTTAACTATAATACAAGTTTGGTGTTTGTTTTCATATTTTGCTAAAGTTTATACCTAGAGTTATGGATGAACTTTCTATATCTTATTAGTGATATTTACTTAGTTATGATGATATTATTTTGACTAAATTATTTCTTACTTTTTCTTTTCTAATCATTATTAACCGGCCATTAATTATGATAATTTTAATGTGTTAAGTTTGCAAATGAAAATTGAGATTTAACACTAGTTCAAGGAAGTGATAAACTTATGGAGTACATTCATGAGAGTAGAGGTGCACCTATGTGATTTTAGTGATTTGTTTCATGTAATTTCATAGAAGAAATGAGTTTGTAATTAATTTCATAACCACAAGAGTAGGTATAGTATAGCTACAAGTATAGTTGATTCACTACGAGAGTAGGTTTCACATACATTAGGAAATTACGCCATAACTAGCCAATATAATAACATTCACTTAACCGGTAATTTTATTTGTAAGAGTAGTGAGAAATTCCATACCTCTAAAAGTTTTCTATTGTTATTTTTATTACTTTTATCTTATGTCTGTAGTGTAGAGTTAATTTCTTGCACTTGTGATAGTCTAAATAATAAAGGAGTTCAAAAAACATCGGTAATTGGCAATCTTTTTTGTGGGTTCGATCTTTAATACCCTATACTGAATCTTAATTGGTATACTTGCGAAAAATCACGTGTGGGGTATTTAGGATTTTATAAATGTAAAATTTGACTATGAATGAGCTAATTGATATATGTATACCCCAAGCTCGTCAAATTTTTGGTACCGTTGTCGGGGAAGATTTGGCAATATCGGCGTGAAAAATAACTTTATTAGTTTAGACACTTACTTGTCTTGTTGTGTTTGTTGTGTCTTGTATATTTCTTAAGTCTTTATTTGTATGTGTTGAGTCACCTATTCTTCGTAACTAAACTTGTTTTTGAGTTATTTTGAAGATATGTTTAGGAACTCAAGGAGAGTAGTAAACATGAGAGACAATGTATGAGAAGTGGACGATCGGCAATGTATTGTTACCAAGTGCAAAACTCCATGAATAGAGGTAACCAAAAGATATCCGAAGGTACGTTTTTTGAAAACGGTTTAAGGTGCTTAAAGGATAAACTTGATTATATAACGTTAAAAGTTCAATTGGACACCATTATGTATGAGATTGAACAAAAGAGGAATTTTAATACTTTTAATTCTAATTATATGATTTGTGACTTATGTGGAAGTTATCATGCAACTCATACATGTAGGCAAGTACAAAATGTAGATTATTATGATGAATGTGGGCATTGTTACCCTTATTTTGATAAAAATGGTCCTAATTGGGGCAATTTTTATGCTTACGGTTGGGATAATCAATGTGTATTTTATATGATTACCAATCCGAAATTATCCAATATGAATCTAAACCATCTTGGAAATTGGCAATAGAAAGGTTAGCTAATGCATCTTTATCTTGGGAATTAGAGAGTGAACAATTAGCTAATGATTCTAATCCATCTTGGGAGCTAGAAATAGAAAAATTTTCTAATCAATTTGATTTAGTTATAGAAAATCTAGCTAAAGCGACCTTCAATCATTTTGCTTGGGTTGAGGATGGGTTAGATGAATTAGCTTCTCACTTTGGTAGAATACAAGATCAATTGTATATTTTGTGTGAAATTATTTCTTCTAATAATATGTAAAATAACCCTAGCATGAATGGTGGTAATGTTGCGTGTGAAACTGGATTGCATTTTGATCAAAATGATGTATCTAATGTGCGTTTTAATGAGAAAATGTCCATTTCATATGATAATGCCTTTAGAATAAAATTTGAACCTCAGAAGGCAAGCATGAATGATGTATATATAACTCCTCTTGAGGAGTGTATTACAAATGAAGGTTCCAAGGTCATAATCACCCAACAAGATTATATGGATGTTCTTTTGGTGAATTATCAAGTGACACAGATTCAAAGAATATCTATGACTCACTTGAGATTGGTAAGTCACTTCCATCTCTCTTATCATTTGAATATGTGGCTTTTGCTATCAAACCACCTTTTAATGATCTACCACGTTTTAAAATGGTGGATTATTTTTTAACAAAGCCTCCTTAAAAAATGAGGTGAAATAGTTAAGTCAATGACTATAAAGAAGCGCTTGTTGGGAGTCAACCCAATGTTTGTTTAAGTTTATGTTATTTTGGTATGATTTTATGTTTAAATTATGCGTTTAAGTTGTTTTGTTATTTTTCTCTTGTAGGTTTGGGAAAAAGAAGCAAAGATGACCAAATGAGGTGAAAAAAATGAAATTTGATTGAGGAACTCCATTCCTCAATTTGAGTATTTAATATTTTTGATTTATTAAAGAAAGGTAAAATGCATTTTTAATCATTTTACATATGGGTGCATTGATTATTTTGACAAAAGAATGATTTAGGATACATTTTGAGCAATTGGGGTAATATGTGCAAATTTGGAAAGTTAAAATTTCTGCAAAAAAAATTGCCGAAGAAAATGTAGGTTCAGAGAATACGTGACCTAAGGTCACGTTTTCTGAAGTCGCATTTTCAATTCTGCAAGTTTCCAACAAAAATGCGAGCTTAGAAAAGCGCAACCTTGGGTCACATATTCAAGAGCTTGCGTATTGTGTTCTGTGACTTTTCAACTGAAAATGCAGGATGAAAACACAGGTTAGAAGTCGCTTTTTATGCTCACATTTTTAGGGTACTTTTTAAGTAACAAAAACGCAGGCTGCATTTTTCTTATTCTTCTTCTCCTTACCTCACGTTTTCTCACACATACTAATACACACTTTACCAATCTCCTCTTATACACTATTTTCTTGCAAGAAATCATCCAGCAAATATCATTTAACCTTCATAGAACATTTTTAACTGATTAAAATCCAAGAAAAATAACTCAAAAATCGGATTAAGGTTAGGGTTCATAGTTTCTATTTCAAGCAATTGGGGGTCAATTTAAGGGTGTTTTATAGGGGTTTTTACATCATTTGCATCACCAAATATTACTCTACCAATTTGAGATAAATTTATTGAATTTAACTTGATATTTTAATATTCATCATATGCATATGTTTTGAGTTTAATGACATACGTTGAATGGTGAATTTGTGATGTTATTTGTTGATGAATATCAGATCCATTATGTTTATTTAACATTTTTAAGCATGTTTAGATGATCAAATGTGGGATTATGATGATCTATGCAATGTTTCACTTTATGTATATTCCAATTTTATGATCAATGGAGTAATTGCTCTTGGAATGTTGTTAAGCATAATTGGATGGTTCAAATTGCTAAAATGTAACTTGTTTATTAAGCTTACATGTATACATTCCTTATATGGTGACATTTTAGCCAATCTGATTGCTTAGTCTTCATATAGAGCTTGACTGGATGATAAATTTTGAATATGTGAAGAATTTAGCAATTTTAGCTGTATTTTAGGGGTGAAATTGAACATGTGCATAATGTATATTTCTTAGATTGTGTTTTACTCCTAATTTTATTACTATATGGTGATGTTATAATTATCTAGAGAAGGAAACATGCTTATACTTCTTATTCTAGGTAAAGAGAGTGATATTTGTGCTAAATACATGAAAAGTTTGGGAAATGTTGTGTGATGATGTGAAAAATTTTGGCAAAGAATTATTTGCAAAAACTCTTCATGTCTTTGTCACTTTTGCATCTTTTAACCCTTACCTAGTTTATTTGCCATTTTGTATTTTAGGTTTTAGTACTAATTGTTACAAATGGAATTCATGAAGTTTCCTTTTTGTAGAATTGAGGCAAATGGAACATAAACTTCATACTGTATTATGAAGCTTCATATTCGCGTACTTCAATCACATCAATAGGGGAGTATTCCTTTCTTTATTTTGGTTTACCCTTTTACACATTGAGAACAATATGTATTTTAAGTGTTTGGGGGGGGGAGGGGGGAGGGGGAAGAATTGAGATTATATATGTTGGTTGTGATTGACTTGTAATGGAAATGATTTGGACTTGCCTTGAAAATATTTTTGGTGCGTTAATTTGTTGAAATTGAGTTTGTTGGCAAGGAGTTTCATTTATTTATAAGGAGAAACTCTGCCACAATCTTGTCCAAAATTGTTTCACAATCTTGTCCAAAATTGCAGAATTGTCCCAAAATGTTTCAAAATGTTTCAATTTTATCCAAGAGGTAACAAGTTCCATACCATTAGTAACTCAAATTCCTTCTACTTTTGAGCTAGACATATGTGATTTGACAACTTCTTTTCTCATTTAAGTCGAAAATAACTATTATGTGATTATAATTTGTGCATTCATAGAAAGGTATATTATGTAAAGTGGAGAAAATTATGTCTAAATTTCACAAATTTAATGAAATTTCTTCTCTTTACTTGATTTTACATAGTTAAGTAATAAATATGGTCAATAAGTGCAATATTTTTCTCATGATTATTCTTTCAAAGGAATGATATTAGCTTTATCTTGTTTATCAAAAAAAAAAAAGAAAAAAAGAGAAAGAAAAAAAAAGAGAATAAAAGTTGTTCTACTCCAATGATTGTTGTACTTAGTAATCGGGAGTCTTTATCTACAAATGTCGACTTTCGTGTAAAACGGTACTTGAATTAAGAGTATGTGAAGCAACTTGAGAATGTGAAGTGTTGAGTAATCAGCGATTTTCATCTAAAAATGTCGATTTTCACGTCAAAAGACACTTTCACATCTCAAGTAAATATTTAGATATGTTATATAAATAAAATCTCTATTTAAATTGAAAAAGAAGATAATCATGTGTTTAGCTAACATTTTTATTGACCATATGAGTTACTTATGAAATTGAGTAAGGATAAGAAATTGACTTGAACAAATTACAATTATGGTATAATTGGCTGTAATTTACCTGATATTATGAGTACTTGAATTTAATTAAATAATTGCATAACGGTTCGTTACCTTATTTTGAGGAAATGAAGTTGATGTATGTATACCCACGCTCATCAATTTTCTTGGTAAGATACTTCTAATAATTTCCCAAAAGTAGTAGTAAAGAACAAAAAATCTGTGTTGTAACTTAATGATAAGATATTTGTCTTAATTTGCCCTTCTTTTAGTTAAAAGAAAACTGAAGACCCTATCATCTTTAATACATTTGTTTTGATGATCAACAAATAAATAATAAAATGTACTAATGTTTCTACTTAAATGTTGTTGGGTTTGGATTTTATCGTACCAACTGTTTATTTTGTTGGGTTTGGATTTTATCCCATAGACAAATGGTTGGTGAGATAAAACCCAAACCCAACAAAAGAAACAGTTAGTGGGATAAAACTCACATCCAACAAAACAAACGATTTGTGGGATAAAACCCAAATCCAACAAGTGTGATATAGAAAGTGAATAGAATTGAAGAAAACACAATTGGAGTCGATGTGGATGCACAGCTGAAACCAATCGGACGTTTGGTTGCACAAAAAAGCAAGAAAAAAGAGTTGGCTAGACACCATCTGGATGTACATGCGAACGTCCGCATGACATATGGACTCAATGCGAATCCGATGTGGATGCGATAATGGCTAGTTATTAATAGCTAATTTTTTGACATTTGCAAGCACATTTTGGACATCTATAAAAATCCATAACTTCAACATTTAGCTTCAATAAGTGGAGAAGCATATCTAGGAGTTTATATGTCGAATCTTTTCATTCTTATCACTAGTTCATAAGTTTAACTTTGTAAATTCACACCATAAAAATCGTTATTGAGCTTTCAGTTGTAAAATCACACTATTAGAGTGTTGGTTCTTGTTTTACCTCAAATGAGTTGAGTGTTTGGTATAAGGTTTGAGTAAAATCTTAAAAAAGATGAGTCTCAATTGTACATTGGTGTGTTGTCTTCAAAATTGAGAGAAATGGGCAAGTAGTTGAAGGGTTTATTGGCTAAGAGTAAAAGTCTAGGTTCAACTAGAGTTAGTGAACTTAGGGGGCGTTTGGTAAGAGGGTATCGGATTCGGGGAATGGAATGAACCCCATAAATGGTGTTTGGTTCACTGGAATGGGAATTGAAATCTTGGAATGATTTCTAAATATTTGGTGTTTCTTCATTCCCAATTATTTTGGTGGGTTTTGTCCGATTCCCAAGTTTGATTCCAAGAAACAAATCCAATTACATATTATAATTATACAATGATATAATTAATATTTATATATATTATATATTATAATATATACATATATATAATATATTATAATTATAATATTAGTACATTATATAAATATATATTATAATTATTTAGTTAAATATAATTATATTTATTTAGTTAAATATAATTATATTTATATAATATATATTATAAATTTATTAATATTATATAATAATATATTTATAATATATATGTATATCTATAAATGTATATTATATGTGCATATAATTAAAATAAATACATGTATATAATATTAATAAATTATATAATTATAATTATAATTATATTTATTATTTTAAATATAATAATATATAATAACTATATCTAATTAATATGCATTATATTTATATAAAATATTAGTACAATTAATATTTATATATTATATAATTATATATTTATATTTATATTATAACTTTCATATAATTATAATTACTATATATAATATTTAATTTAATTAGTTACAAACTTATAATAATGATATTATTATATTATATAATTATATATTATAATTATTTAGTTAAATATAATTATACTTATATAATATATATTATAAATTTATTAATATTATATAATAATATATTTATAATATATATATATATTTATAAATGTATATTATATGTGTGTATAATTATAATATATACATGTATGTAATATTAATAAATTATATAATTATAATAATAATAATTATTTTAAGTATAATAATATATAATAACAACTATATTTAATATGTAATATATATTACATTTATATAAAATATTTGTATAATTAATATTTGTATATATTATATAATTATAATTGTATATTTATATTATAACATTTGTATATTTATATTTAATTATATATATATAATATTTAATTTAATTAGATACAAACTTATAATAATAATAATATTAGTTATATATATTCTATAATGTATATTAATTTGTGTAATATAATTAATATTATCAATTATACTAATAATTATACATGTTTACTAATAGAAATTATTAATCAGTTAGACTAAATTTACTAATACATTTATACTAATATATTTAATTAGTAAAAATTTCTTATATCTCATTTACATAGAGCCAATAACTATCATTTACAATGTGATTTACAATATATTTATTATATTCCATTCCGAAAGAGTCGACGAACCAAACATCAACTATAGTAATGATACACATTCCAGATACTTGAACCAAACAAATGTATTGGAATGAATGACCTCATTCCAAACCCAAGATATCCGATTCCGAATCCGAATCCAATTCTGATGTGTGAACCAAACGCCACCTAGTGTGAGCCTCCAATGTATTTGGGTGCGTTTGATAAAATTGAAATCTAAAATCTGAATCCATTAAATTATTGAATTGTTAAGTATTAAATCTAATACATTTGAGTACATACCACATTCAGTGATAAGTGAATAGCTCATCACTTAATTTTTGGAGCAAGTTTTACCTGAAAAATTTAGTGCCACTTAATTAATTCAGATGTTTAATTTTTGGTTATCAAACAGTCTGAATATGTTAAGATTTGAATCCATTAAATTTAAGTGTTGAATTGGGTTTTTTTTTTTCTGAAACGTTAGTAGACTTGCATTGATCTAGAAGATGAATTTACATATCGAGCAACGGCTCGTTAAGCTGTACAACTTGTGTTCAAAGACACAGAGGAAGAGATACTTCCTCATCCACCAAAATGCCTAAGGCATATAAGCTAGCATTAGCACTAGCGGTACTATTATCATTCTTATCTAAGCAAAAATAGCACATTCGAAACAATGGCTTTAAACAAAATATGTCCTCTAAGATCATTGTTAACCTGCCATCCAATGCTTTCCCAAGCATTATTTGTCTCAACACTTCTTTGTTTTGGACCCTTACTTTGATGTTACGCCATCCCCTTTGCAGCGCTTTGCACAATACTAATCTGATTGCTGCAGCCGCGTCCGTGTTTTTGTTTCCATGACTTCTGTCCTTTAGTGCCCAGGATTCTATTGTGTCATGTGACCTCGTCTTGATCTCGACCCCAATACCTACCACAGCAGGCCTGAGTAGGGTAGTTGTTGTCACTGTCATACTTATCAAGTTCTGGTCCTCTTGTGCTTCATTTCCAACCTTCAGGTCTGGCATTGTTTCTGCTGTACTCAAATCAGCTTCGTGCCTGCTTACATCCTCCATTTCCAACCATTCTGTATGTGCCTTTTGGATTACTTTGCACGGTTGATGGTTACTACTATTCTCAAATTCCCTTTTGTTCCTTTCTTTCCAAATCTGCCATAAAATGTTTGCAGTAAGACCAATGTGGCTGTTCCCCTCTTGTCTAGATTTAGCTTCTGAGATTCTTCCCCACCACTTTGTGAAGTTGTATCTCTGATCATTTGCACCATCCCACTTAACTGGAGCTACTTTCCAGACATTCTTTGCTAGGGGACATTGCAAGAGTGTGTGTTCTATCGTTTCTGGCTCTTCTCCACATCCCTTGCATATTGGATCTCCTGTTGCTGCTCTCCGGTGGATTGCCTCTTTGACTGGTAACGCTCCACTAACACACTTCCAGATAAACAACTTAACTTTGTGTTTGATATTTAGCTTCCACAGTGTCTTCCAAATCTGCCTGTTTTGGTTACTGCCAGCCTCAAAGCTAGTTCCAACAAGTTCCTGCCCTTTGTTGCTTCTTGTCTTCTCCACCAAAAACCTCTTGTAGCCAGATCTCACTGTATATTCCCCTCCTTCACTGTGTGTCCAAAAGTTGGAGTCTGGTCTACCTACAAAGCTAATTGGAATACTAAGAATCCTTTCTGCATCAGTCTTGTTGAACAATCTGAAAATTATATTAGTGTTCCATCTGCTTTGGTTGATCAGCTGCTGAACAGATACAAATTCACAGTTTGGGGGCCTTGAAGTTGTAGGATAACCTGATGGAGAATTTGGAATCCATTTATGCTCTCATATTTTTGTGCCTCTCCCATTTCCAATTCTTCTTCTTACTCCTTCTTCCACTATCCCTCTGACCTCCATTATTCCTTTCCAAAACCAGGATGCATTACTCTGAGCTTTACAGGTGAAAATTGATTCCTTAGGGAAGTACTTGGCTTTCAAGACTTTACTGACTAGGAGATTTGGATTAGAGATAAATCTCCAAACTTGCTTTCCTATCAGGGCTTTGTTGAAGGCTTCCAAATCCTTAAAACCCAACCCACCATCCTGTCGATTCTGAGCCATTCTTCCCCAAGATATCTAGTGTAGCTTGTTTTTTCCATTTGTTTCATCCCACCAATAATTAGCCATTGCTGAGTTAATGTCCTTGAGGAGTTTCTTAGGCAGTTTGAAACAAGACATAACATACGTGGGCATGGCCATTGTGACAGCTTTGAGCATGATTTTCTTTCCAGCAGAACTAAGCAATTGATTCTTCCAACTTTCCAATCTTCGCTTGATATTGTCTCTTATGTAGCCAAAGATCTGGTCCTTGGTTCTTGAGATAACCATAGGAAGACCAAGGTACTTCCCTTTCTTTGCCTCTGCCATTCCCCCTAGAGTACTGCATATCTCTTGTTTCTGGCCACTGGTCATATTTCTGCTGAAGAACACAGATGATTTTTCAAGATTAATTAGCTGCCCGGAGGCCTGTTCATAGTCTTGAAGAATCCTCATGATTTCCTTTGCTTGTTGCACATCCGCTTTACAAAATACCAGTGAATCATCAGCAAAAAAGAGGTGTGTAATGCTTGGACCTTGCCTGCTGATCTTCATTCCTTCCAAATTCTTGCAGTCTGCTGACCGTTGGAGTAGATTTGAGAAGCCTTCTGAGCAAATCAAAAACAGGTAAGGTGAGAGGGGATCTCCCTGCCTTATTCCCCTTCCTGGTTTCACAAATCCTTTAACTTCTCCATTGCAATTAAAAGAGTAGGATACAGTTTCCAGACATCTTGTTACCCAGCTTACCCACTTAGCACAGAATCCCATTTTTATCATCATGTCTTTAACAAAGTGCCATTCAACTCTATCATACGCTTTCGCCATATCTAGCTTGATGGCCATATACCCTTCTTTCCCTTGCCTTTTGTTTTTCAGATATTGCATATATTCCTGAGCAATGATTACATTATCTAGGATTTGTCTACCTGGTATGAAGGCTGATTGATTTTTGCAAATACACTTGTCAAGAACATGTTTCAATCTGTTTGCCAAGATTTTGGAGATGATTTTATACAAGACACTGCATAAACTGATTGGTCTATAGTCTTTCAAGGTAGTTGGGTTCAAAATTTTTGGAATGAGAGAGATAACTGTATGGTTGATAGACTTAAGCATGCAACCAGTCACAAAGAAATCTTGGACAGCTTGAACCACTTCCTTATTGATCACTTTTCAGAATTTTTGGAAGAACAGTGGAGTCATTCCATCCATTCCCGGGGTTTTATCTGGGTTCATGGAAAAAATGGCAGACTTGATTTCCTCCTCATGCACTGGTTTGGTCAAATTAAAGTTTATCTCATCAGTAATAGAATGTGGGACACCCCTTAGTACCTCTGAGTTATCTTCTTTCTCTCCACTAGTGAACAACCTTCTATAAAACATAGACATCTCAGCAATGATATCTTCATCATTTCTTGTCCATGATCCATCCTCTCTTTGTAAATTACAGATCCTATTCTTATTTCTCCTCCCTCTCACAAAGGCATGAAAGAAGCTAGTATTCTTGTCTCCCTCTTTAAGCCAGCTCACTCTAGCCTTTTGACTCCAATAAGATTCTTCCTTTCTATATGCCTCTTTAAGTTGTTCCTTGAGATCAGACCTAATAATGCTTTTATTCTCTACATTAGACACGTTTAAGCTCTCTAGCCTACCCTTAATGTCATTTATTTTCACTTTGGAGTTTGACTGGAAAGTGTTTTTCCATTTCAAGAGTTCGATTCTGCAATTCTTCACTTTCCCGGTCACCTGAAACATCTTAGTCCCTTGCACCACCTTGTTCCATCCTTTCTCAACAACTTGCTGAATACCTTCCTTTTGAATCCATCTCTTGTCAAAGTAGAAACGTTTCCTCCTTTTCCTTTTTTCTGGTTCCGTATCCAGCAAGATCATGCTGTGATCAGAGGCAAAGGAGTCAATATGTTGGCATTGAGCTCTATCAAACTTCTGAATCCAATCACAACTGCTAAGACACCTGTCCAGTCTTTGTCTAACCTCTCCTACACTATCCCAATGGTTACTCCAAGTCCAGGGGTGTCCTGTAAAGCCTATATCAACCAGATTATTCTGAGCAATGAAATCCTTGAACGCTTTAAAGCTCCTATCCTCTCTCATTACTCCCCCTCATTTCTCTTCATTTGACACAATGTCATTGAAGTCTCTTACCATCACGAACTTCTCTCCCCACAGTTTCCTTCTATTGTTCAGGACCTTCCATTGCTGTTTTCTAATCTGACTATCACAGCTAGCATACACTCCTATAAACCACCACTCATCCTGAGAATCTCCCCCTCCTATCTTAGCTTCTATAGTGAAGGCTGTTTGAAGGGTAGCTAAAACTGTGACAGCATCTTTCCAGAGAAGGCACATGCCTCCTGCTCTATTCATGGCTTCAGACACTACACTATGATCAAATCTTAACCAATGCTTAACTCTATCCATATATTTCTCCCTATTTTTAGTCTCACTAAGAAAAATCAAATCTGGAGAGAGGAGGTTATTAACCTCCCTCAAGTGGGGAATTGTCAAGGGGCTCCCCACTCCTTGACAATTCCACACCACCATTCTCATATTCCCTTAGGGGTCCCATTAGGGAAGGACCCCACCTCCACCTGATCAGAATCTAAAACAATCATCATTTCAAATGATTTTGGTTTTTTCCCCTTCTGGTTCTCAGCACTAACATCCTCCATCTCCTCATCCCTTAAAGAGATTTTCCTCTTTCCCTTTTTAGCCTGAGTACATTCTTGTTTATTCAGTTCTCTTAAGGGTCTTCTATTGGTGATAGGAGAGAACACTTTCCTAGACAATCTTTTAGTTTGCCTATTCACAGCCTCTTGGACTTTTTCACTAAGTTTACTAGGCATCTGGTTCGCACCTTCCCTCTCATGATCAACCTCTACAGGTCCTGTCTGAACCTCAGGAGGATCTTGAACTGTTTTGTCCTCCTCCATCTCAGAAGTTCCTTTTCCTAAGGGGTTGTTAACCTCATCTATGCCTTCCTTTACCACCTGTTCATCCTGCAAACAATCAACTTGTGTTGGAAGAACCTGCTGTTTTAAGGAACTGGTCATATGCTCTATGCTTTGGGGTTGGGAGGGTTGATCAGCACCTATCCTTATCCCTGTCAGATTTCTAGTCAGTTCCTGGTGTTCCTTACTTGTCCCTTCCACTGAACCCTGTAACGCCTGCTGGTTTTTATCAAACAAATCCCTCGAGTGAGTTTTTTCAACCAGTTCACCATTCACAAAATTCCAGTACTTTTTATCTTTATCCAAGTCAGTTCTTTTTTGCTTTTTTTGTGGTGATCCTTTCAAAATTCCTGCCCTCAACCAAGGACCGTATTGATTATCTGCAAACTCTCCTGCAATTGCTTGCTGATTGGTGCAAGTCCTCTCCCCGTGACCCACTACTCCACAACTATAGCAAAAATCAGGGCATCTTTCATATTTGAAAGCTACCCATTTCATGGTGCCTTCTGTCTTCACTATGGTTCCTCTTAGCAGGGGTTTAGTCAAGTCTACTTGGGCCAGCAATTTCATATGTCTACTCTCTTTTCCTCCCACTTGTGGAATTATCACATCCTTAATCTGCTGAAAGACATCCCCAATCTTCCTTCCCACTTCTCTAGACACCCAGTGAACCGGTAAATTCCAGACTTGCACCCACAAAAAGGCTAGCTTAAAGGCTTCCGTATTGCTTTCTAATCCTTTCTCCCATCTATTTACCACCAAAATCTGATTATCAATCATCCACGGACCTCCTTCCACTATCCTCTCTCTGTCCTGAGAATTAGGTATATTAAACTGAAAAAGGTTTGGTCCCAGTTCTAAGACAGATAATTGTTTCGGATAACCCCAGGCTACCTGAACAAAATTTTTTATACCTGTATAGCTAGCAATTTTTTCCCCCATCACTCTTCGTATTAAGCTGTCCTTACATTCCTTAATTCCACTATCCAAGTCCCCCAAGTCTAGAGTAGCTCCCGAGAGTTCATTTCCAGTTAAAGAGAACTTTGCATCATTTTATTTAGATCCATCTCCATCGATACAAACAGAGGTACTAGGGGTACCAGCTCACTCTACCACAATAACAAGTGAAGCCAATCGACACCCACCAGAAATAGATGAGTAAATTTTCAGAGCTGCTAGCGGATCAGAGAGCCAGTCACAGAACAGACCCAGCTTCTTCACCCAGCTGAAGAGAACTATATCAGCTTATGAGCTAGTAAAAAGCATACAAATGGATGTGAAGAGCCAGAGTATCCCACCCACCTAGCCGTAGGAAAAGAAAAGAAAAAGAAAAAACAGATACAAGGTCAGAAATCCATGCAATACCTTAACAGCCGTTGAAAAAACAAGATGAAAGGGTTATAGCCATCAAGTTAAAATGACTTCTGGTTCATAAATGCTGCACTACTCTGCATTCAATGTCTCTGGGGATACACTTAGGGCAGTGCTTAAGAACACTGCATGCGATACCGCTGCATTCAATACACATCATTAACCACTTAGGGCATAACGAAATGTTTCTATCAATTTTAGGAGGGAAATGAGATTTGGGAGTTTTTGAAAGTTTGGAGCTTTGCTGAAACTCCCACCAATGGAGCGAAAGGGCTCTTATCCCAAGAGAGAGAAATCTTCTACTAGAGAGAGAAAGTCCTCTACGTTGAGAGAGGATATTATAAAATGATAGTATCTGAATTGGGTTATCAAACAGGGCTTTATCACTTAATGTGATATGTACTTAAATGTATTAGATTAGATTTAATATTTAACAATTCAATAACTTAATGGATTAATATTTCAGATTTTAGATTTTAAATTTTAGTTTTATCAAACGCGCCCTTAGTAAAAAAATGTTGAGGCTTGGAAGAAGTTCGGGAGTGGAGGTTGCACTAGGGCCAACAAAAATTTACCAACACAGTGCATCAACGATCAATAAACTTTTTTAAAGTCTTATTCAGCAACAAATTTCAATGTTTCTTCTTCTTCCTTTTCTTTTGGTTTTTTCTTTTTCTTTTTGGCAAAAAACTAAAAATTTGTATTAATAATAAGGAAAGAGAACGTGCATACAATGAGAATCTCAAAACTAAACAAAACAAGCCAAAAACTAATAACCAAATAACACTAAACAAGTCACTAATCTAAACAACTAGCTGGATTCCTTCTTACAACATTCAAGGCCCACCACAGTGGCCCTTCAGAGTTGTTCCACTAGACCAAAGGAGATTGAAAATGTTGATACGCTCTTAGCTAATTCGGAGAGTTCTCAAACTTATTGAAGTTTTTAGCAAAGTAACAAAATTCAATCTCAAACAATCAGGTTGTGCCTAACAACAAATTACTAGCTCTTGCCATATGTCAAGTAAATTAGATAAAAATCATGAGAGTTTGCACAATGAAAGTAATTATAAAACTAAACTTAGATTCTAGGGGAAATAAGTAGCCCACAAACAAAGGACAATATATATTCATAGTGGTTCAGCTGTGAAAGTTTATCTCTAATATCAAAACTCTTTTCTCTTCTTTAAATTTTGAAATAGGATCAATAGCTATGATTTGGGCCATAGTTCTTTATGGCGTCAAAAGTTTGAATCATTCTTTTACAACCTCGTCTTTATAATGATTAAAGTACAAACCACTTTAGTAAGATCAACTATCTTACCGTTGGAATCTTACTCTACTCAAAGCCTTTTTTGTTAAGGTGCTGTGCATGAAGGACTTACACTTTCTCTCACAACAATGGAGGCTAGCCTATTGTGTTGCAACTTGACTAATTTGCTTCAATTGCGCACAAAATTGAAAAGACAGAACCCGAGTTTTTCCTTCACAATTTTGAGGGAAAAACTCAAAGAAGTTTTAGCAAAAGTCAAAAGTTTTTACTCACAGTCAGCCAAAATACTTGCTCAAAAACGACATGAATTGAGCATATAAAGGAGACATAGCTGCTATAAATAAAGAAAATGTTTGTTGGTGAAAATTTTGGAAAGAAACTTTTTTATGTTTTGAAATAAGAATGAATATGGACACAATTGATCTTAGAAGGCGTTTTTTTTTTTTTTAACAAACTAGACAGTCCGAAAATGAAATCTGGTCAAGGCTGATTTTCTGCCATAGTCTAAGGAGCTTACTTAAGAAAAGAAATCGTGGAGGTCAATTTATTGACAAAACTCAATTTTTCCTTTTTTTATAAAGTGTAAGTGGGAGGTTTTGACCTTGAGACCTCTCACGTACACCTCCTCATCCATATCACCCAATCCATTCTTCCTCTACCCTTCCTCCCAAATTTCCCTTGGTTAAAACTGATTTTTGACGCCAGAATTGATTAGGACTGTTTAACAAAGATAAATAGATTAGGGGACTGTTCAACTACTACTGCACCTGCCAACCAGGTTACCTCGGGAAGAAAAACTTTAATCCATCCACACCACTTGCATGCCCACCAGATAGGGCGAAGTAAAAATTGTTTACGTTCATTTCTTTAGGCACACATTAAAATCATGAACTCCACTCCTTAGCGGTTACTTTTCTTTGAGACTTCTTCTGATCAGAGATAAACTTAATTTGACAGGCATCGGATTTGCAGCTGGATTTCTGATCTTAGTAATAGCCTGCATTTGGCTGCACCACAATCTTAAAATAATGGAAGAAGACAACGCTAAAAAGAGGTTCTTCAAGAGAAATGGTGTATTGCTGTTTCGAGTGTTTTAAAAGGCATATTTGGGGCAAGTCTCGGGGCGAGGTGCTCCTAAATTGCCCCTAGACCGTCAAATGGGGCGTTAGAGTCACACGGCATTCAGTGTTCAGGCGAGTTTTTTCTTTGAGGCATAAAAAATATAAGCATTTAAAATTCCAGCACTTTTTCCTTTGTTTTACACTCTAAAAGAACATCTAAACTGGATTTTCATTTCATTTGCTTAAGGAAGTTGAGACCCTCAAGCTGAACTTGCAATTTCTGAAAACTTTTCTTATGTTAGCCTACAAATTTAAATTGGCAAATATGGATGTTAATGATGCAAAGGAGGTGAACCTTCAAACTATGTGCCTCACATTAAGAATATTCTAAAGAAATAGGGGAAAGACCCTTGCTTTGATAGTCAAAGCTCACAAATATCATTTGTTAGTGCCTTGGAAAAGAGTTTTCGCAACTGTGATTAGTAGTTTGTGGGATGACATCAAGTCTTTTATGCAAACAATCATCGAAGTTTATAGTGGTTTGTTGGGCTTCTACTTATGGCATGACATTAGTCACACAAGTAGATTTTACTTTAATCACACAAACAAATTTTACTTTTCTTATGCAGATATAAGGTTATAATTTTTTTTTTATTTTATCTAATCCTTCTTTTGGTATTTTTAATATTATACATATATATATACGCACACACATATACACATGCATATATATATATATATATATAGTATTTTTGGATTTTTATATTTTAAATATATTTAAAAATAAAAATTTGTGGGTTTTACACCCCACACCTTGGGGCTTTCGCTCCCTTTGGTGGATACAGAATGCCCTGTCCAATGCCTTTTCCTTTTAACACATTGATTGCTACAACAGCAGCTATCTTCAAGTCAAGCAACTGTATAAAAAACAAAGCTTTTTGTCACACAAGAGCTGGGAAAGGCAACGGACAATTTCAATGAAAGTCGTATTGTAGGCCAAGGAGGACTTGGTACTGTCTACAAACGAATGCTATGAGATAACACTATTGTTGATGTGAAGAAATCAAACAAAATTGATCAGTGTCAAGTTTCACAGTTTATCAATTAAGTTATCATTCTATCACAGATAAATCACAGATACATAGTGAAATTGTTAGGTTGCTGTTCGGAAACCGACATACCGTTGTTTGTTTATGAATATGTGTCAAATGCAACCCTTTCCCAGCACCTTCATGATGATCGTAGTGCTGGAATTATCACTTGGGAGAATCTTTTGCGGATGGCCACGGAAGTTGCAGGAGCGCTTCCTTATTTGCACTTATATGCTTCTACAGCCATTTTCCAAAGGGATATAAAGCGAAGCAACATATTGTTAGATGAGAACTATAGGGCAGTTGTCTCGGATTTTGGACTTTCAAGATCAGCGTTCCTTGATAAAACGCACTTAACTACACTAGTCGGAGGCACATTAGGTTAATTAGACCCAGAGTACTTTCGGTCAGGGCAACTCAACGATAAAACTGATGTTTATGCCTTTGGCGTAGTTCTTGCCGAACTTCTAACCGGCCGAAAGGCTGTCTCTTCAGCTAAATCTGTTGAAGGTCTAGTTATTTGGTTTAGAACATCAACCAAGGAAAATCAGTTGTTTGAAATTGTGGACAAAATTGTTGCAGATGAAGGACTAGAAGAGGAAATTGTTGCAGCTGTTAGGCTTGCCAAAAGATGTCTAAAACTCAATGCAAGGAAAAGGCCTCATATGAAAGAAATAGTTGCAGAACTTGAACAACTAAGGAGGATAAAAAATGGGTCAGTGGGTGAAGAAAGTTTGCAGGATGGTCATTGCTCTGCGAGTGAAAGATCTTATTGTTGCAATGTTGATTAAATTACTGAAGATGACCCAGA
Organism: Coffea eugenioides; assembly: GCF_003713205.1. Lineage (NCBI taxonomy): Eukaryota > Viridiplantae > Streptophyta > Magnoliopsida > Gentianales > Rubiaceae > Coffea > Coffea eugenioides. The sequence goes on along the minus strand of NC_040043.1, from coordinate 13,641,004 downwards.
GTAGTTTTAGATCAACTCCTGGATGTTTTCTTTAGAATGCTATAATCCTTGTAATAATACTCCTATTTGTTTTCCTAAGATTAATATATGACCTCGAGCAGTTTTAGTTGCACTCTGGATTTATACTAGTTATGCTCCTTTCATTTTCATTGTCAAAGCCAAAATTAACAAAAATAGTAGTACGCAATTCTTCAAAAGTTAAAAAGGAAAAAAAATCTTAAACATTCGTTTGCAGGCCAAAAAAGGGAATAAACTATTTTAAACATAAATAGAATTATTTATTAGTAAAAATAAAATGAATTATTAATTAATAGGTATCAAGATATAGTCCTTCTGTCCAATAAAGATAAGCTCATTTTCTTTTTGTATTTGTCCAAATTATAGGTTCATTTTTCAAAGGGTAGTTAGTTTATCAGTTTACTATTATACCCATATTTAATGTGCATGTTTATCAAAAAATATGCTACTCTCTTAGTCAAAATCCTAGTTGTAATAATAAACACAATACTTAAACTAGAATCAATGAAGAGGTACATCAGAAATCAAGAAACAACAATGTATACTGTAACTACTTCAACTTTCGTTTCTGAATCTGTGTAAAAATAAAAGTAGACTTTTTTTGTAGGACAGACCAAATACTTGACATCCTTCTATCTTGCCATTCTTGGAAAGGATTTTTGTAACAAATGGAGAATCCATAAAAAAAGAAAGTTGGAATGGGCATTCTAAGTGGAAAAGCTTTTTAGCTGAAATGGTTTATACCCAATGTGAGAATGAAACCAATAAGTTGGAAAGGATTTTATATTCCAGTTCATTCCTGCACACTGGACGGAGAGTTTACACTGATATTGACCTAAGGCTTATGTAAGACAACAAACGTTTTTTTTTTTGACATTTTACTTTTCATTTCTGGGGAATGTTAAAACCAAATATTCTTCCTCGCAGTCTTTCTTGGTTTTATAAATCTACAATGTCAAGTCCTACATTTTCCTTGACTTTCCAGGTTACATTCCATACTAAGGTATTATTGTTATTACTAGGTGATACCCTACTCTTCGCGCAAGGTTTACCGTAATTTGTGCATAATTATTTTTTGGTTTTGTGCCTGTGTTTCTAGACTAATAGAGAGTGTGATTCAGTGAATGGGTTTGATTGTTGAATTTGACAAATGTATAGCAGAAAATAAAAAAAAAATGGAACTTGATAACTTTGACTGCGTTAAATGGACGGGATTTGAATAACTGTTTAATATATGACCATTGTTGTTGTATGAGATCCCTATCAAAGATCTAGATGTCACATATAGATGGTGTGGAAGCAAGCTGAAGATAGATAAGTATCCTTCAGCTAACTGATGTTTTTCAATAAACTTAGACCAATTCATTGTGAGTTGAGAATCTTCAAGTCGAAATCTCCATTTTGTTTTACTGCAACCACAAGTGATCATTCTGTTGTAATCTTGTGCTAAATAGGACTGCACATTTCCTGGTAGTAGTTGGTCAACATAGATAGAGTTAGTGATGTGCCTAGAATGTCTTTTGCGTAATTAAATAGTTTTTTTGTTGTTCAGAGTCCCACAAAATTTTCTAAAATCATTGTATGTCAGCATCGTGTAAAAGAAGAATCTAGTCATTAGCTGCTCTTGCTCTGAGAGGAAGACTGAAATTGTTGATTAAGAGGGTTAGTAAATGAATCTGAACAATGACATGAATAGATGTGTTTTTTTTTTTTTTTTTTTTTTTTTGCATGAGAACAGTGATCTTGGGCTCATAACAATTTCTTCTTTTGAACGATTGATACGTACTCTAATAGTAGGCCTTTTTATTTTCAGTACAACATGGATACAAGATACAGGGGAGCAATTATGATATACAGAGATAAAACAATTGAAAATAAAGTAGAACTAAATATATGAATGATGAGAATGCAGAAAAGAAGATAAGCATAGAAACAAAGAGGTTGTGATCTACATTAAAAAAAAAGAAAAAGTAAAATGCAGTGCGATGCATATGATTATTTAACATAATAAATATAAATGTTGTATGTGGGCGGAAGGGGTTAGCATATTTGATGAAAGAACCAAATTGGAGAACAGAGTGTAATCTGTAGAACCAAAGAGAAAAAAGTATGGACCTAAGCAATAACCTAATTGGAAAAAGCGAAATGCAACTACAAAACAGCCTACTTCACGAATAAAATGGTGCAAAAGAAGCCTAAGAGAATCATCATCTAATGTAAGTCAATGAGAAATGTAGCTGGAGACACATATAGAAAGACACTAATTACAATAGGAGGGGTATTAGCAAAGCAAAAGCCATATAGGAAATTGATTCAAAGCATATTGATTATGCATGCGGTAGTAATAATTACAATATGGAATCATAGTTAATTATCAAACTCAACTCGATTTGATGGTTGAACTGATCGGCCCGATCACAAGAGTGTTAGGTCCGGCCAAGTTTTTAGTTTGAACAGATAAGGAATTGATCTAATCAAACCCGATGAAACCCATTTGACCCACTGATTCAATCAGGAGCCTGTCCGATTTTTCAATTGACCTGATATATATATATATATATATATATATATATATATGCTTTTGACAAGATTTGTTCATTGGATTTTCATTTTTATGCGTATAAGACTTTATCCCTCACTTAGTTTTTATATGATAACTAAAATTTTTTAAATAAACTTGTTTAGTTTTTTATTATACAATTAATCCTTTTAACTTTCAAATTGACAATATTTGAGTGGTTTGAAAATTATTTTGTTTTTAAACAAAAATAAAATAATGAAAATATAATGCTATATTTTTTAAAACAAGTGACACTTTATTTTATATTTGATTATATTATTTACTTATGTAAAAGTACAATAAAATGAAATTATATCCTCTATTAATATCTATGTATTCATTATATATCTATCTAAGTGCAATAATTAGTATCTAATAGCACTTTATTGGATATTTTATGTATATTAAAATTTCTCTTTTTTATTTATGAATATTTAATTAATATCCTCCAGTTCAACCTGTGACTTACTGTGACCCATTGACTCGATTCCTCTCTCATTCCTTGTCGGGCTGGATTTAATAACTATGTATGGAATCCAAAATTTAAATGAATGGCATGGAAAGAAACAACACAACATATAATACAAAGCCAATCATACAGTCTTTACATGCAGAGCAAATGGGTTAAAAGGTCTGTCTCATCCAGAAAAAAATATCCACGATCGGGTGAGACAATTGCCAAAAGGACTGGTAAGGCATGCAGCAAAAGTATGGGTCAAAACCGAAATAAATAGCATATGGAAGGGGTATTACAAAATACAGGATAAATAACAAGGTGGGAAACCAGCAAGGTGAAAAGTACACAAAAAATACAGACGGCAAGGGCACAACTAAAAGGACAAAATGGCCACTGGGTTTGAACAAAACAACAAACAAACCAACAGAACAGGTTGGAGGATGATACCTAACTTTTCATCAAACCTTCGGCCTTTTTAAAATGTAGAGATTATTATTTATTATGGATTAACTTTTTATACACAGACAGTTCAATGATTTTTTTTTTTTGACATTAGCAGTTCTGAAAATATGTCACATGTGTATGATTTGAATTTTAAATTTAAACTAGAATTTTGCCCGTGTTTTAGCATGGTCGTTTTTTTATTTATTGTGAATTTATACAAATATGAATAATTTAAATATGAAAATTAACAACAATCCTACATGTTCATTCAAATTAACTTTAAAAAATTAATCTATTCTAAATGTTCAATTATTTACTAATTTTTAAATATTTGTTTACATACTTTCACTATAATATGATAGCATACATCAAATAATGTATCCCATATTAAAAACTTGGCAGATATTCTTTTTTTTTTATTTATAAATATTCTTTTAGATAATTTAAATTTTTATAATGACCATAAATCTAGAACTATATATTCACATTAACTTAAGTAGAAAAATCCAACAATCTGCTTTTCTTCATCACTAAATATTTAGTTTCCAACAACATTAGTAATTCTGTCGGTGTAACATTTAATTCTTTATTTTATACTAGTTAATTAAAAATTAAGGGAAGAGATGATGAATAATTTGAATACTAATCAACAATATGATGATGAAATGAAGTAATTTATGGAATATGTATGATTTTGATAATTGTAATTTGAAAAAAGTTTTACTATAGTTCTATGTAATAATTTGATAGAAAACAGATATCATTAAGATAAGATTAGTTATTTTCAAATTTATTTTAAAATTAGGGATAATTTTTAAACATATAATATAATATTTAATATGGATAAAATCCAAATTACCCAAAGCTCGTTAATTCTCTTAAATTAGGCATGCTACATAGGAGTAAGAAACATTCTAATTAAAATAGTTATTTTCGTATATGTATAAAGATTCATGCTATGTGATATGATCTAAATCTACTAATATTAAAAAATTATATACTGATAGTGTAACAAAAAGTTATTCTATTATTGTTATTGTTATTATTATATAGAAAGTTGCAAAAATAGTGTAATGCTGCCGACAAATCTTTGGATATAACAATATAATTGGTTAAATTTTTTAAATAAAATTGATTACATCTTGTAGATAAAGTGATTGCAGCAGCGTAGCCACGTACGTAAACATTCAAAAGAATGCCAATCATTCTTTTGTTTATGCCTATCTTTCTTTTGTTTCACTTCTTTTAACATTCTTTTCCTTTTCAATCTTTTGTGTTTTATCTGGTGACCTTTTTTAATTCAACTTGCTTAAAAAAGATGGATACAATATAGCACCTTTTTCCATGACACGGACTTTCTTGAGCAAGATTCATGTTCATGTAACCAATTCAAATGATGGCTTCCCATACCCTACCTTCAATCATGCACTCTACAAAATCATACATTCAGAAAACATTTCGGCAACAAAATATGCATCGAAAAATCAGCTCTGCAGTTCAGTTCATATCCATCATCTCAGCATTTTCCCTGTTACATGAAGCTGCAGCATCTGTAGCAAAGCCTAATTGCCCTGATAAATGTGGCAATTTGACAGTTCCTTACCCGTTTGGAATCGGAGAAGGCTGTTACCTTAGCCAATCATTTGAGCTCACTTGCAACACTTCATCATATTCTGCTACCTTAACAAGTTTTGAGTCCAAGGTGTATGAGATTGAACAAGACCATGTTGTTATTGAAGGTCAGCTTGTTCCCTTCCGCTACAATAAGTCATCCGGCCAAAGCCGGCATACAGTAATATATTCCCCATTCAGAGGTGATTATCAGTTTAGTTTTTCACATACTGGGAACAAATTTGTAGCCATTGGATGTGATATATATTCTTATATCATTGATCCGATAACTGCTCATATTGTTGGCGGTTGCCCATCCTTCTGCCGTAATTCATCCATTAGTTTGTTGCCTCCTCCATCATCTTGCTCTGGATTTAATCGTTGCTGCCAGACCACTGTCCCAATGGAACTCAGGATGATGCTATTGTCCGTGCATACCATGAACACCTTTCAAAAATCATGGGAGTCTGATCTGTGTAGCTTTCTCATGATTGCACATAAGGATTTCTCCGACTTCAACAAGTTTAACTTTTCGAGTTGTAAAGGCAGCGATGGGGTTCCTACAGTTCTGAACTGGGGAATTGGAAATATTAGCTGCCATGAAGCTGTGGAAAAGAGCAGTTACGTGTGTGGAGAAAACAGTCAATGCATAAATTCAAGTACTGGAGTCGGATACTCGTGTAGATGCTTGCAAGGTTTTCGAGGGAATCCTTATCTCCACGACGGTTGCCAAGGTAATCTAATTTGAAGATTATCTCTAGGGAATTCTTGTTTTACAATTTTTTTACTGTATGACATTCTTCTTGTTGAAAATCTTGAGGTGATTTTCGATTCTGATGATGACCCTTCAAATTTCAACAGGAACATTAAACTATCTAAAGATTAGATAACCTTTTATAGTCTTTATATTTTTGTCTATTTTCGTCTCACTTCACTTCCAGATTCATTTATGTGTCTCTTGTTTTTCTCATCCACTATTTAATCTTCACAAGAAAAGTAAATTATTACATTAAAAAATAATTTAATTAGCACAAATATTCATTTTATCCAGCATATAAGGGTAACATGGTCATTTTATTGTCAAAATCGATTTTTTAAACTTTTTTTTTTGGGAAAATGACATGTTTCATCCCTCACATTTCACAAAAATATTCTTTTCGTCCCTCACTTTTAAAACGAAGCAATTTGGTCCCTGACATTTAAAAATTAAACCTATTACATCCCTGAATCTAATTATCAATCTAAATCAAACCATCCAATAACCCAGTGATAAATTTTGGAAATAGAATTGATAGATCATTCCGTCAACTCCATCATATTCACATGACATTTATTGAACCAAAAAAAATAAAAAGTATAAGATCATAAAAGGTCATTCTTTGTCTTGAAATAATAGAGTTTTTTTTTTGGTAAATCTTTTCATGTACCGTTAGTATATACGCTTGCGAGTCTAGATGTATATCACAAATACAAAATGTGGCGTTTAAATTTAAATTGAAATGATGTGGCAGGTACATAAACCCATCAGTGTATACAATGACATTGTAAGAAAGATTAATTCTTCTTTTAGATGTTATAATTTTTTATTTTTTATTTTTGGGTTCATTAAACTTCACGTGAATATCAAGTTGAGTTAGTCAAGTGATTTACAAATTATACCCCCCAAAATTTGTAATTAAGTTGATAGATGGTTTGATTCAGATTGATAATTGGGTTCAAGGATGTAATAGGTTTAATTATTAAATGTCAGGGACCAAATTGCTTCGTTTTAAAAGTGAGGGACGAAAAGAATATTTTTGTGAAATGTAAGGGATGAAACCGGTCATTTTCCCTTTTTTTTTTAGAACACTTATGCATTTATTAAAATGTCTTTTTCATAGTAACAAAAAATACATAAATTATTCTTAAAAATCTGATTTTTGAGCATCAATTTTTATAAAATCAACTCTTACAAAATCAGAATCAGTTGAGAACAAACTCTACATATATTTGTTTATGCATGATGTGAAGTATAATCCATACAAAAAGTAGGGTACAATTAATGATTTTAGATTAAACATACCAGGATGGTTTGATATTTGAGTAAAGTGCGTTATCAAAATATTCCAAAATCTTACTTGTTTCAATTATTTCTCGTTCTGAAGAACTTTGTCTATTTTATCAGTTAAAAGAGCTGCAAGACATGGTTACCTGCATCACACACACCATTTCAACAGCAATAACTGTTGCATGATTTCTGCATCTCTCTACAACCCCTCTTCCTCAAACCATTTCAGTGCATCTTTCTACAATTATCATTTTGGCTTTCTCCTGTTCAACTTCGTTATGAAATTAAGTTTGGCAGTTATTTTACTTTTATTAACACACCACCAGAGCAGATTCATCCACGTTGGATGTCAGTCTTGTTACTGTTTACTTGTTTATCCTAAGAATTCTCTTGGGACGCAAGCGGAGTAGAATTGAGTACTAAAGTAACATAGAAAATTAGAAATCATTATACTTTAATTCAAAATGTAATCATTAGAAGAGGGCATAGAAGCAGACAATTAGAGGTGTGGAATTTTCTTGGAAGCAATTTCATAAGAAAAAAAATAAGCTGTAAGTTGAAGAAACTAGATGTAGGACAAATTGACACATGAAAGGATGAATTACTAATAACCCCCTATAGTTTTATCTATTGTCATATAACCCCTCTAATATTTCAAAATATGCACCTCACTCCCCATTGTTTCATATAAAGTAGATTTTTATGCTAATCATAGGGGGCTAAGTGGATATTATGATTTCATTACATGTGTTTTTAGAATGTATGTGCTCTAATTACCGTAATTGATTCTGCAATCCGTTCATTTTTCACTTTGCACAAAATCACAAGAGAGTTATGTGGCTATTTTGAAACCTTAGGGAGGGTCATCTAGCATTATGCAAAACTATATGGGGGTTATATGTAATTTACCCCACGTTAAACACAACAAAATCCTTTTCATGGTGAATTAGATTGTGGAGAAGATTTTGAACCGGAAGAATAAACCACCTAATTATTTTTAGTGATCCATAGTGAAATTCAGTGGTGCATCAAATTTTAAACAAAAAAGAAATAAGAATTTTATATTAAAGATAAAGAGGGCTAGAAATTATCAAATTATTTTAAGGTCTCATTTAGTCTATTGAACTATTTTGAGGAAGAGGGGATGTGGCCAAAAAAAGAAAAAATCAATATTGTCCTTACATTGTTGAAGCTGTGAATCTTTTCATTAACCAATGTGGAACATGTCACGGCCATATCGGGGACATAACACCACCGTATTCTGTGACTAACTCACAAGGCACAAAGTGTACAGTTAAAAAAAAAATTTAATATCATAAATATTGAATACAATGCCCGGCGTAGTCAACATTAATACAAATACATAATCAATCATATTTAAATACTTGCATAACTTATAAGTAAATGTCGAATATCAAATACAAATTTTCATTCCTTTATTACAATGATCTCTCCATTAAGATCAAGGTCTAAACGCTCCAAATCCTTGATTTGAATCTCTTTAAATGCTATAATCTCTAAAAAATGATGATAAGTGGAGTGAGTAAGAACTTCTTACTTAATAAGTAACATATGTACTTCTTTATTAGGCGGAGCATGTTGGTATACATAATATGATTCAAATATTCATCGATATATATATATATATATATATATATAACTTCAAAAAATGTGGTCAATGTAAGCAATTCAATGGCAAGGCGTGATCATCATCATCAATATTTCAATTATAATGCATGCATCATAATGTTCAGAATTATAGATGAGGTCAAGATATAAAGTTAACCAATGACGTCCCTCGATATTCAATTGTTAACAAACCAGTTAAGCTGTTCAAGGTGCTAACTATCATATAATTAGCCCTCCAATGATGCTAACTATCACATGGTTAGCGTATTCAATGATAACAATAACATCCACTTCATCAATGTTACTATTATTTAAGGAACTAGTCTCATCAAAGTAGCATTATACAAGAGTTCAACAACATAGTATTAATTCAATAACAATTTTGTATTTAGAATACATCAATAATATACATATGCTCATGCCATTTCAATATATACTATAGTTTTTAAAGTCACAAGACGTTGACAAATGTATTTTCAAAAGATAAAGAATACATGCACCACTTGCCTTCTCCAAGTGATCAGCTAACATCCAACTCAATCCTGACTTGTACCAAAAGAACTCACCTAAATATAACAAAGTAATTAATTAAATTCTAAAGACTCTTATTCATACTAAATTATCATGAAAAGACCCCAAGTAATAACCTATATAAAACTGCTCATGCCATTTCAATATGTAAAATGGCTTTTAAAGCCACAAGATGTTGACAAATGTAATTTCAAAAGATAAAGAGCACATGCACCCGTTGCCTTCACCAAGTGAGCTAACATTCAACTCAATCCTGAGCCATCCCAAAAGAACTCACATAAATACTACAAAGTAATTAATTAAATTATAAATACTCTTATTCAAACTAAATTGTCATAAAAAGGACCCCAAACACCAACCCAAAGTTATGACATATAATAAATATCATCATCTCATTTTAGTGAAACAAAAGGGTCAATTTTGAAAATTTACCAATTCTCACAAGTATAAAACTAGGGTGAGATCTTTACAAATACTTAAAACCCTGTGAGTCTAATTTCTAACGCAACAAATGATGCTCAATTATGAGTCTTCTATACCAAGATATGACCAAAACACCAAAGTATGACAGTACAAAGAGTCGAATCCAGCCCAAGCATCCAAGAGGAATTCAGCCACGGATTCAGGGGTCGGATTTGAGGTAGAAGCTACTACCAGTTTCGGTTGTCAAGTCCTATTTTCAGTCATCTCCAAGCTTCTATAATCATCAAAATTAATATTTTTCCGTCCTAAAATCATATTATTATAGGGAAAATGATCGGTTTCATCCTTCACATTTCACAAAAATATTCTTTTCGTCCCTCACTTTTAAAATGAAGCAATTTCATCCTTGACATTTAAAAATTGAAATTATTACATCTTTGAACCCAAATTTCAATTTGAATCAAACTACCAATCAACCTGATTACAAATTTTGGGGGTGTAATTGGTAGATCACTTGGTTAACTCAACTTGATATTTATGTGAAATTTAATAAACCTAAAAAGAAAAAAGAAAAAATTATAACATTAAAAAGAAAGATTAATCTTTTCTACATTATCATTGTATACACTGACAGTTTTATGTACTGCCATATAATTTTAATTTTAATTTAAACACCAAATTTTATATTTATGATACACATGTAGATTCGCAAGCGGATATACTAACGGTGCATGAAAAGATTTATAAAAAAAAACTCTACTATTTCAAGACAAAGAATGGCCTTTTATGTTATAATTTTTATTTTTTTGGTTTAATAAATGTCATGTGAATATGATGAAGTTGACCAAATGATCTATCAATTCTATTTTCAAAATTTATTACTGGGTTATTGAATGGTTTGATTCATATTGAAAATTAGGTTCAAGGATGTAATAGATTTAATTTTTAAATGTCAGGGATGAATTTGCTTCATTTTAAAAGTGAGGGACGAAAAGAATATTTTTGCGAAATGTGAGGGATGAAATAGGTCATTTTCCCATTATTATATACATAAACTAAAAAACAATGCATTGAACCCGAATCCTACGATTTCCATCAAGATTACCTATCTTCATTTCAAGCCAAATATTGACCCACACACAAGTAGAGACTAAAACCAACTCCAAACTCTACTACCGATAATTCTAAACCAAGGATTTAGAGCCCACACAATCCAATCATTATAATCTAAGAGAATCCAAAATTAGATTCAAAACTACAAGAAATTACCTTTGTTTAGTTTGCAAGGTGGAATCTCCTAGCTCTTTACTCCTTGTTTGATCTTGATTCCCCAAGGAATCCTTCTTGATTTCAAGGAAAAAAAAAACGAGAAAGAGGAAGAGCTTTAGTGGAAGAAGCAGAAAGAAAGGAGAAGAGGATTAGGAGGGTCATTCGGTTGAGAAGAAGAAAGGAAGAAGAAACATCTTCTTCCATTAAGTTCCCAAATTTGCACCATAATTCTCCAATTTCTTTACACTCTTAATTTTCACTTTAATGTTTCATATTTCATATCAAAACCTCAAATTTCTTTATCCTTCACTAAAGATTCCTAACTCTAGGATTTAGGTATCACAGAACAAGTATCACATTCATTTTCTCTTGGGCCTTTGCTTCCTCATAAGCTCAATCCATAATCCAAAAATTGGTTATCTAGAGTTATGAGTTGGCCCTTATGGGTTTTAGAAGTGGTTTCTGCTCTTAAGTTGACATATAGCATTTAGTTTTTGTAATCCTTCATGTAATTGTGGCTCAATATCGTTGATACAATCTCACCCCATTGAAAGACCACACGAGATTCATTATGATATCAACTATAGCACCACAGATCTAAACTTTCTCAATAATTTTTTGACATAAACCACTAGTCTAAAATGGTGTAACAAAGTTCTTAGTAGCCTGTGATGCTAGATGTATATTGGATATGATTACACTCTTTTTCTTTTAATTGATGTGAGATGAGTTTTACATTGAATGTGATACCCTAGATTCCACATCGGGGAGGAGAAAGGATATGGATTGATTTATTATTAGATTGCTAATAACTTGATTTAACCATTTTAGATCACTGATTTGGGTTCAAAGTTATTGACTAGCACAAACCAGTAATGTTACAATAGGTATTATAGCAATAGGTATTATAGCGTATCTTGTTTGATCTCTGTAAAGAGATTAATGTAATACCTCAAATCCCACAGCGCAGTTGGGAGAAAGGATATGGAGTGATATATAATATCATGAGTCATGTGTTACAAATAATTTCTTTCAAACATTTTTGGTCAGTGGTTTAGGTGCAAAATTATTCAGACAACCCAGAATCAGTCCATTATAGATGGTCTTGGTTTTTGATATCAAAGCATTAAGCTGTGCCATTCATACTCAAATGCCTTTGGTTTCGTTCATTAGCGAGGCCTGCTGTGCCCTATTGACTACGAAGGGGCCGTCCCCTTTCAAGAATGACCTCTTATGGCACGGTTTAAGTAATTATTCTTGCGGCTCAAAAAAAGACGAATGTAAGGTTCTTGGACCCTATGTTGAGTAAGGGTTCCAAAAGATCAAAGGATTAAGCTACGTTATTATTAACATAGAAACATAATTAATGAGTGGAAGTGTAAACCATATTCTTATGCTTCAAACTATTTATTTTGACTTGCACATTAAAATACATTTTTTTCCCGCAATCTGCATATGATTAGGAATAAATAAGAGACTATATATAATCTTTTCTTTTCTTTTTTTTTTTGGGTTCTGTCCAAAATTGATTGAAGATATCAATGAGTGTGAATCTCCTGAAAAGAATAAGTGCCCTAAGGACGCTATCTGCGTTAATTCTCCTGGCAGCTACTACTGCACTTGTCCACCAGGTTACCGCAGGGGGAAATATTTTGGTCCATCATCACCACATGCATGCCTACCAGATGGAGTGAAACGGAAATTGGTTGCATTCATCTCGTTAGGTACATCTCCCTTATCAACCTATCTCTTAGGCAGAACTTTTCTTCAATACCTTTTTTCTCAGATATATACTTTGTTTGGCAGGCATTGGACTTGCAATTGGCTTTCTAATCTTGGCATTAGGCTGCCTTTGGACGCACCGTCACCTGAAGAAAGTAGAAGATGACAGAGCCAAAAAGAGGTTCTTCAAAAGAAACGGTGGTTTGTTGCTGCAACAAAAGGTATCTTCAAGTCAAGGAAATGTATTAGAAGCAAGGCTTTTCATCACACAAGAGCTGGAAAAGGCTACAGACAATTTCAATGAAAGCCGTATTCTAGGCAAAGGTGGACTTGGTACCGTCTACAAAGGAATGCAATCAGATGGAACTATTGTTGCTGTGAAAAAATCAAACAAAATTGATCAAGAAGAAGTGTCGCAGTTTGTTAATGAAGTCGTCATCCTCTCACAAATAAGTCATAGACACATAGTGAAATTGTTAGGTTGTTGTTTGGAAACCGAAGTTCCATTACTTGTATATGAATATGTGTCAAATGGCAGCCTTTGGCACCATCTCCATGATGATCCTAGTGGTAGGATGATCACTTGGGACAATCGTTTGTGTATTGCCACAGAAGTTGCAGGGGCGCTTGCTTATTTGCACTCATATGCTTCTACAGCCATTTTCCACCGGGATATAAAGTCAAGCAACATATTGTTGGATGAGAACTACAGGGCTGTTGTCACTGATTTCGGGATTTCAAGGTCAGTACCTATTGATAAAACACACTTAACTACGCTAGTCGGAGGCACATTTGGTTACCTAGACCCTGAATACTTCCAGTCCGGGCAACTCAATGACAAAAGTGATGTTTATGCCTTTGGTGTAGTTCTTGCCGAACTTCTAACAGGCCAAAAGGCTGTGTCTTCTGATAAATCTGACGAAGGTTTGGTTATTAAGTTTCGTTCAGCAATAGAGGAGAACCGATTGTTTGAAATTTTGGACAGGATAGTTGCAGATGAAGGCTTAGATGAGGAAATTCTTGCGGTTGCTAAGCTTGCAAAAAGATGCCTAAAACTCAATGCTAGAAAAAGGCCAAGCATGAAGGAGACAGCTGCTGAACTTGATCAACTGAGGAGGATAAGAGAAGGGTCAACAGGTAAAGAAAGTTTTCAGAGTGGTTACTGCTCAGTGAGTGAAAGAGCTCATAGTTGCAATGTTGATTTAACTACTGAAGATGGCCCAGAGGAAGATGCACCGCTGGATGTTTGCTGTAGAATATAAGAACTCCTGTGATTTTGTTGTTGCATGTTTTCTGTAAATTGTTGAATCATTGATCACTCGTGTATGAATTCTTCTGTTTTCGGTAGTTTTGGGACTTTGTTAAGTGTAATAATCTAATATAGATAAATAGATATTAATTCTCTACTGTGCTTTATAATTAATTTCTATTTCTGAACTAGTTTAGCCTTGGATGATTTATGTGTTCAATTTTTAAATGTTCTAAGGTATTGTTTATCGCATAGATATCGCCAAAATGAAAAGAAACAAAAACCGAGAATATTATGGTAGCTTAATTTTAGATTGCAACTCTGTAATTAGGGGCATGTAACAATTCATCCCATGCTCAAAAAATACTTTTAATAAATTATGGTGGCTTAACTTATTTTTATTAAATAAATACCTTTAACTTCTTATGATACTTCAAGATACTTAAATACATTTTTATAAGAAAATACTAACATAAATATTTAAGTGTGCAAAAAGGGAAATTATGGTTCACATAATTGCCAAAATATGCACATTATAATGGGACTAGAAGAAGAGGGAAAAAGAAATATTAACATAATAATGAAACAAAAATAAAAACCAAAGGATCATGTGACAATATTCTTCAACAAGAGCATGATTGTCTTTTGATAGCCAAACCTATATCTAATTGCTAGTTATAAGGGGTTATTTGTAAGATTCATTAACATAGGGCGATTCCCTATCAACTGCTAACTATTATGGGGAGTAACATGAAATTAAGCCTATTTAAAATAGAACAATGAACAATAAGAGCTAGAGGAAAATTGATATATGTGATGCATGTAACCCCTGTATATCATCTCTTTACCAGCTCAAATCTTACTTTACCCTCCTAACTTATTTATTTTCCCTTTCCATCTTTAAACTCAAAACTCTTGGATGTATTGCATCCTCAATTGTGGTTAATTTCTGGTTTTATTCATTAAGCAAATCAATAAACATTCAGAGCTGATCTCTTTTCAAATTTGTCTTTCTCTATACTATTGATTTTAGTGATGAAACTTCTCTCAGTATCAAAGTTTCGGTACTTACAGGTTTATTCAATCAGGACAATTACAAAATGAATTACACTGTATCCGATGGAAGAGGGGAAAAGAATATGGTTCTTTGGTGTTGTTTCGGTTATTCTTTTATGGAAAGACATAAAGGTCCCACGAATTGATAGAGTGGAAAGGAAGGATTTAACTATGAAACTTGAAGGTCCAAAAGTCAAGAGTTTTGTGAGTTTGAACTGATACAAGAGGAAAGAAAGAAAGGATTTAACTCTAAAACTTGAAGGGCCAAAAGTTAAGAGTTTTGCAAGTCTGATGGGTGATCCGTGATCGCAAGTCGAAGTACAATTAGTGGCCAATAAGTACAACCAAAGATTTTGGCCTATGCTGAACACACACACACAAATATATATATATATATATATATACACACACATTAGGGTCACTAATTGGACTTTCTACTTGATAGAAATGGAATTGTTGTGAAATAGTCACATGACAAATTATTTATTTCTTTTTTTAAAAGTGATACTCCCTCCGTCCCGAAATAATTGTCGCACTTCGGGTGTTGTGCTTATTTTCAACAGTGTCAAGATTTCAAATGATTTTGGTGTAACTTCCAGCAATACCCCTGTTCGGTTTCTATGGAGTACTCACTTATTGACTAGCAGAAAGATATTGGACTGGTGACAAGACCTGTGGGATCCGTGCCTCAAGAAAGTCTCAGCCATTTTTTGGGAAAGTTCCTTGCACGACCATTGTTTGCATTTGTTGTGGAACTCACGCGTATCAAGTGCAATTCTTGTAATTTTTTGGGGCCCATCAAAAGGTTAAAAGAATCTGGTATATTTAAGGGCATGAGATGGAAATGGGGGAAAGTTTTTATTGCCAATTATGATAAGTAACATTAATTTTGGGACAAACCAAAAAGGAAAGTATGACACTTTCAATGGGATGGAGGGAGTATAATTTAGTAACTAACCCAAAAATGGTGCCAATTATGATTTAGTATTACTGCAGCAAAGTCACAAATATAGTGGGGAATACCGGTAATGGATGCAAAGGTACGTAACAGGCTTTTTCCGTCTAATGGAGAAGGTCTGCATGTGTGCTTGGTCATTATCAATCGTTTCTGTCCAACAATCCTCGGGCTTCCTGCTGCAAAAAAAAAAAATCAACAAGCCATTTGTTTTGGACGTGGACTTCCATGAACAACAATAATTTCACTACTTTAATAAGGACAATTTCCACGGTTCTATCTGTTTTGATTTAATCACGCTGCTCAGTTGTAGTTCAAACATGGCTAAGTTGTATGAAGAACGGATAATCTACTCGTCTTTGCATCTTATATCCAGGATCTCACCATTTTTCCTAGTATATGAAACTGCTACTTCTATAGCTAAGCCTGGTTATTAATAACAATTTTATCAATTTTATGAGATCAGACCTAGCAATCTATACTATTTTATTATCAATCATTTTTGTCCCACAACCCTCGGGCCGTCTGCTGCAACGACTAATCAACAAGCCTTTTCTTTTGACACAGACTTGCATAAACAACAATCATTTGATTACTTTAATAAAGGCAATTTGCAGGGTTCAATCTTGATTTGACCATGCTGCTCAGCTGCAGCTCAAACATGTCTAATTGGCTAGCAGAATATGGAAAGGATAATCTACTCATTTCTACATCTTCTATCCATGATCTCACTATTTTCGCTAGTATATGAATCTGCTGCCTCTGTAGCTAAGCCTGGTTGTCCTGAGAAATGTGGTAATCTGACAGTTCCTTATCCATTTGGCATAGGAAAAAACTTTTTCCTTAAAGAATTCTTTGAGCTTAGATGTAACACTTCATTTTATAATGTTATTTTTACATGGTTTTGTTTGGAGGTGTACGAGATTTCACATGGATATATTAGAGTCCAAGGATCTGCAGTTGCCCTTTTCTACATTCTACAATAGATAATCTAGCGGAAGTTTACACCAAACCACCCTTGTAGGGATAGATGTAGGTGACTATTTTAGCTTTTCGCAAACCAAAAATAAGTTCATATCCATAGGATGTGATATCTATGCTTATTAACTCATTTAGGCACAAATGAGGTCATCAGCCGATGTCCATCTCTGTGCTCGAGTTCACGAATTGGTCGAACAAATTCTTCTGCTTCATCTTGCTCTGGAAATGGATGCTGCCAGACCACAATAACAATAGATTTCGTTGATGTCTCACATATGGTGCTTACCATGAATACTGCAGAAAGATCTTGGGCATCTGATAAGTGTAGCATCTCCATGGTTGTAGAAAAGGATTTCAATGACTTTGCTAGGTTTAGCGTTTCCAGGTGCGATGACGATGACTATGACGATTATGCTGTTTCAGTTGTCCTTGCCTGGGGAATTGGAAATATCAGCTGCCATGAAGCTGTGAAAAGGAGAGATTATATATGCGGCCACAATAGCAAGTGTATCAATTCAACCAGTGCGTTTGGATATCTAAGTACTTGCTTGCCTGTTTACCAAGGAAATCCTTATCTGCCTATTGGATGCAAAGGTACGTACTCGATGTTTTCTTTCTCTTCTTGTTGTGGAAATTGTTGGAGCAATTGGTGATAGGTTGTAATTTTATTATTTATTTTATTATTAATTTTTTTTATTACCTGATCCGATGTGGATTAATTGTTAGATTCTACTCACTTTTGATATTTTATATTTATTTCAGAGAGTAGAACGAAAATATAATAATAAGTGCTAATTTGACAGGAAAAGAGTCCAAGTAACAGAGCTTACCCTAGGAGCATTTTTGAAAAAAAAAACTTTTTTCCTTTTTCGTTGGCAACTGCTGAACCGAGGACAAGGGGGAGAGCACGGGGGGGCCGCCGCATAGAAGAAAAGGAGCAATTCTTAGATAGCAATCAGACAAGCATTAGAGTAGGACTTAGATAGAAATTGGAAATAGCAGAGAATGAGCACCACTTGGAAGGATGGCTTTTGTTGACTTTTCCTTTGTTAGCTTATGGGGTAGCACCACTTGGAAGGATGGCTTTTGTTGACTTTTCCTTTGTTAGCTTATGGGGTAGCTTCAGCTGGCGGTATGTCAAGAGCACTTGAAGACTTGAAGCATGCTCTGTAGTCTTTTCTTTTGACTCTTGTTTTCCGTCCTTTTGTGGTTTTCCTCCCTCGCATGTTAGACTCCCATGTTAGAGACAATTAAAAACCCAATTGGCAACTCTTTGTAGCTCGCTTTTCTTTGTGATTGGAACGAATTGAAATTTCCCAAACGCAGACAATGGCCACGACTACTGTTTTAATTTTGTGTGGGTTTTTCGTATCGAATATGAACTAATTTCTCCACTCTAGTCAAGGAACAATGGGGGTTTTGATTCGCCTAAAAATTGTGAGATCGATTTAATTTTATATATTTTTTTATTTATTGGTATTCACATAGTTCTTGATCATAGTACTTATGATTCTTTAATTAATTGATTGTCTTGGATCCGAATAATTAGTTAATTTGGTAATCTATTGTCAATTACGGCATTAAATCCGTAATTGTTTAATTGCCTTGAAATAGTGACAACTAGCATGATTAGGTTTGTATCAGAGGAATACGCGGGCTAATCCGAAATAACCCTGGTAGTGCGTTATTTGGTTAGAATAGGGCTCCTCTAATACGTAAGGCAATTGGAGAATTAAATCTTATGGGCGTACCTAAGATTATTTCTCAATTAGAGCAGTGATTAACGGGTGTACCTTAATCACCGACACAGTAAGGAGGGGTTGACTGTCATCGCTTGTTTGGCAGTTATAACCTATTTATTAATAAATAATTGGAATTGCTTGTGCATCGATGATCAATTAGGTGAACCATTGCTAAAATTATTTCTTGGCTAGACATTTAATTATTATTGCCTTGATTTTAGTGAATTGTCATTTAATTTTTAGTTGGCTACTTTATTTTTAGTTGAATTGTTTTAATTATCATCCTCCATACAAAAACACCCCCTGTGTTACTTTGGATTTCTAAAGAGACAAATACACCCAATCCTCGAGGATACGACCCTACTTGCCCTGTTTACAAATTAATAATTATTTGTGTAAAAGTCTTCCCATTCGGGTATATCGGATCAAGCAAACTCTTCGGGAACAGGGTGAATCAAGTAACCCATTGCACACCTAGAGTCCCTGCTCCAGTACTTGGAATCGGGTTTTGGCTATTTTAATTGGCAATTAGGTTTATTTTTATTATTGAACAGGTTTCGACAACCTGTCAATTGGAAAGAGAAATTTGTGAAGGAAAAGTAAGTTAAGATGAGGAGGGAGAATATTTGAGTAAATTTTATATACACTATCAGTGTATACACTATCACGGTTGGATGGATGACACATGAACAAATTTTGAATTTCAAATTCAAATTTTACACATGTATCATATATCTTATAGTGATAGTATATACACTGTGAGTGTATATAAAATTAATCCAAAACATTTATGCTTAAACATTTGCTTACATTCAGTTTTGTCTAAGGTAATCTGACTCACATGATTCGTTGGCAAAATTAAACAAGATTTTTCTGGTTTGTTTATCATCTTTTTCTTGTTTCTAGCAATAGAAGATTTGCTTTATTTTTTCTTTTAGATAGTCTTTTACATGCTCATAATACTAAAAGTGATTGATTGGGTAATTCTAAAATAGATAGAATTCATGACACGCGAGCAACGTACTAAACTTGCGAAGCGATCTCATTATTTCGTAGATGTAAAATAGTATGGTGTGATAAGTAAGGCTTTTATAAAAGTTTAGTGACTCTTGGCACACTTTTTTTCATAAAACCTTCTTAGGGACCATCCCATTTATTTAGTTATGTTTGGAGAATCCAACTTTTTAAAAATAGTGGTTTGATTCTGATGTTTGTATTTCTCTTTCCAAATTTACTCCCAAAAATTCAAAATTTAAATTTAAATAGTAACATGCATATGATTAAAAAGAATGACTATATTGGAAAGAGAGACTAAAAGGTGATTTGACTTTTTCAACATGACAAAAGTTTTGAAACATCCGAAAATAGAAAGTATGATAATTTCAATGAAACGGAGGAAGCAACATTTTTGGAACTTACACTTTCAAAACATTTCTTAAGAGATGTTAAATATGAATCATTAATGTTCATCTCTTGAAATTCAAAGTTAGTTCCAAAGACATGATCATGTAAAATGGACATTTCCTCATTGAAATATAAATTAAATCCTTCATTTTCATCAAAATACAATCCACTTTCATATTCAACATTCTCACCATTCATGTTAGGGTTAATTTGGATATTATTATATAAAATAACTTCACACAAATCATGCAATTAGTCTTGAATTCTATCAAAATGAAAAGCTAATTCGTCTATTCTATTCTCAATCGTATCAAAATGATTGGATATCATATTAGCTACTGATAGGGTATAATTTGTTAGTAATTTTATTATTAATTTCCCCTTCTACCCCTGACATTTATTGTGTTAATTGCTGATATTTACTCATATTTAGTATTTGGAATCAATTTCAGGAGTGAAGCAGAAAATTACCAAATGGAGGGACTTTCTAGAGCATATTACTAAGAGTCAATTCGGCAGGGCCTAGCTTTGGTGATTCATCTTCTCAACTTCGGTGGGGGCCCATGGAATAAGGAGCACTAGTCATTTGGCCAAAAGGAGGAAACGTAAAAAGGCTATTACTAAGAAGAAATTCGGCAGACTTGTGCCAATTGGTGGGACCGCAGACTAGGTAGTTTGAGTCAACTTCCTTTTGTTTCTCTATAAGTAGAGAATGGACAGAAGCAGTCAGCTAGCCAGTTTTTACCTTTTAGTTTAGTTTTTAGCCTAGTCTTTGGTTTTCTTGCTTTCTTTTCCTTGGACTGGCCTCTGACGCACGCCAGGTGTTCGACAATATTTCCCAACGGGATAAACATCCTTTATTCCTTACTTTCTAGTAAAAAACAATGCCTTCGCAATTTATTAACTCGTGTGGTGATTTAATTATGCGGCGTGGCTAAGTCTTCCATCTAGTCAAGGGTCAACTCGACGGCACAGTCCCGAAAATCTGTGAGATCTAATTAGTTTTCACGCGCTCCTTAATTTATTAATATTTGCACGTTGCCTGCTTGTATTTTCATGGGATTATTTTATTACTTGGATCTCAAGGGCCCGATATTCAATGTGATTTATTAATCTCGTGCCAATTTAGTCAATTAAATCCGTAATTGTTTGATTGATTAATATTAGTGGCAACTGGTGTGTTTACACATTAGGGGAACGTGCAATCTAATTTAAATAACCCTCGTAGCGTGTTATTGATTAGGGCTAGGTTTTTCTGGCTATTAATGCAATTGGAAAATTAATTCCTACGGTCGTACCTAGGAATACTTTTCTGGTTAGGGGTGATTAATGGTCGTACCTTGGTCATCTATAAATTAAGGAAAAATTGGTCATTAGAGCTCCTCGATGGCTATAACTAGTCTATTAATAAATTAAGTGAACCTCTCTTCCATCAATGATCGGATAAATGGACTGTGCCTGAGTAGTTGCATCCTTGGCTAGGATTTATTTATTCTTGATTTAATTCCTGCTATATTCGTGCTAGTTAATTATTTAGTTTTAGTTGAATTGTTTAATTGCTTTTAGCTTCATTCTGGTGAAATCCCCCATTACCAATTGGAATTTAAAAGAGACAAATATCCCCAGTCCCTAAGGAGACGACCCTACTTGCCACTGTCTACTATTTAGTAATTTTTGCCAACTAATTAATTCTGGTATATCGGATTAAGCAAACTCTTCGGGAACAGGTTGAATCAAGTAACCCATTGCACACCTAGAGTCCCTGCTCCAGTACCTAGGATTAATTATTAACTGCTTTTAGTGGTGGTTAGGTTCTATTTTTATTATTGCATAGGTTCGGCACCTGTCAATTTTTGGCGCCGTTGCCGGGGACTGGCGTTATTATTTGTTTCTTTTTAAATTCATTTTTGTTCTAATTTTCTGGTATTTTTCTAGTGTATGCCTCGGTTTTCTCGTACAGGTGATTTGATTTTTGACCCTGAAGTAGAGAAGACCGCTCGTAGAACGAGAAAGGAAACCAGACAGCTCAGAGAGGAGCACTCCAGTGCTACATCTCAGAGACCTGAGTCAGGAGTTGAACCAACAGATTCATTTGGTGACACTTCGAGTGACTCGGAGCAAGAAGAAATCCCCATGACTAATGCACGAACACTAAGGGAGTTGGCTGCTCCTAATTTAAATCAGCAGCCTTTATGCATTACTTTCCCGAGTTTGAGTAAAAACACTTCATTCGAGTTAAAATCTGGTATGATTTCTCTTTTACTCTCTTTTCATGGTTTACCAGGTGAGGAGCCGTATAAGCATCTGCAGGAATTTGATGTCGTGTGCAATAGTATGAAGCCCCCGGGCATTACAGAAGAGCAGATAAAAATGAGGGCATTTCCCTTTTCCTTGAAGGACTCTGCAAAGGACTGGTTATACTACCTACCACCAGGTAGCATCACCACGTGGGACCAATTGAAGAAAAAATTTTTAGATAAATATTTTCCTGCATCCAGGGCTGCGAGTCTAAGGAAAGAAATTTGCGGGATCAAGCAGCACCCAGGGGAGTCACTCTATGAGTATTGGGAACGGTTCAAGAAGTTGTGCAGAATGTGCCCCCAACACCAAATAAGTGAGCAGTTGCTCATACAGTATTTTTATGAGGGGCTCCTTTTCAGAGACATGAGCATAATTGATGCTGCAAGTGGAGGGGCACTGGTGAACAAAACCCCTCAGGAAGCACGGGAGTTAACAGAGGGGATGGCAGAGAATTCACAACAATTCAGTTCGAGAGAGAACGTCCCAATACGTAAGGTGAATGAGATAGAGACATCCTCTATGCAGCAGCAGCTAACTGAGTTGACCTCGTTTGTTAGGCAACTGGCTGTAGGGAATGCATCTCAGGCCAGGGTGTGCGGGATTTGCACTGGTATGGGTCACTCTGCAGACATGTGCCCAATGCTTCAGGAAGAAACTGCAGAACAGGTGAACATGGCTGGCCACGCGCCCGCGCCAAGAAAGCAGTACGACCCTTACTCAAGTACCTACAACCCCGGGTGGAGAGATCATCCCAACCTCAGTTATGGAGGAAATAGGCAGCCCAACTTTGCACCGAACAGGCAGTCTAATTTCGTGCCAAATAAGCAACCAGGGTACCAGCAGCAATACCAACCTCGACCACCTCCGCCCCAGAGCTCTGACTCATCTTTGGAGGAGATGATGAAACAAATGATGGCAACCATGACGCAAAATCAGCAAAGGACGGAGGCAACCATTATGCAAAATCAGCAAAGGACGGACTCTGAAATACAGGACATAAAGAATCAGATAAGTCAAATGGCCACAACAATTAACCGTTTGGATTCCCAGAACCAAGGTAAATTACCGTCTCAGCCTGAATTAAATCCGAAGAACGTGAGCGCAATGACCCTAAGGAGCGAGAAGGAAATTCAGGGGCCTGAACTTGTGATCCCTAAGGATAAGGATGAGGAAAAGATTGAAAATGAGCTTGAGAGGGAGGACAGCAATGGTGCAGATCCAAAGGTACTTTCAGACTCAATAATTACAGTTAAAACTAACCCACCTCCTTTCCCTAGCAGGTTGGAAAAATCGAAGAAGCAGGATAAGGAGAAGGAGATTTTGGAGGTGTTTCGCAAGGTAGAGATAAATATTCCCCTCTTAGACGCCATCAAACAAGTACCAAAATATGCCAAGTTCCTAAGGGACTTGTGTGTCAACCGAAGGCGATTGAGGGGAGATGAAAGAATCATTGTTGGGGAGAATGTGTCAGCGGTCCTGCAGAGGAAGCTTCCACCCAAGTGCGGGGACCCAAGTATGTTTACTATCCCCTGTAAGATAGGTAATACTATGATTAGAAGGGCCATGTTGGATTTGGGAGCATCAATTAATGTCATGCCTAAATCTATCTATGTTTCTCTGAAATTAGGTCCATTAAAAGAAACTGGAATAATCATTCAATTAGCTGACCGAACTAATGCATATACTGATGGGTTAGTTGAAGATGTGTTGGTGAAAGTTAATGATTTGGTGTTTCCAGCTGATTTTTATGTATTTGATATGGATGATGATCACTCCCCCGATCCCTCACCTTTGTTGTTAGGTATATCCTTTATGAGTACAGCACAAACAAAAATTGATGTTAATAAGGGTACCTTATCCATGGAGTTTGATGAGAAAATTGTGTATTTTAATATCTTCGATACCATGAAATATCCCTCAAACTCCAACTTTAGCTCAGTTTTCTCTGTGAATACTATTGACCATGTAGTGCAGGAAGTGTTTGAAACTGTTGGCAGGGATGAGTTGGAGGTGGCTTTAACCAAGCACCTCGAGTTGGAGACAACTCCTGAGGTGGAGTGGAGCGAGAATCTAAAATGCACAGTAGGTGCATTACACTCATTGCCGACCACCACAAAAAGGTATGAAGTTTTGCCTATTTTTATTCCTGAATCTCACCAGAGGGTATTGCCATCTGTGGTACAGGCACCTGTTTCGGAATTGAAGCCCCTACCAGAGCACCTGAAGTATGCGTATCTGGGTGACAATGAGACACTCCCGGTGATTATTTCGTCAGCATTGTCAAAAACCCAAGAGGAGAAACTGATCCGGGTCCTTAGAGAGCATAAAGAGGTGATAGGTTGGACAATCGCAGACATTAAGGGGATCAGCCCGGCCGTCTGTATGCACCGGATTAGACTGGAAGAGGATGCTAAACCTGTTCGGCAGGCTCAGAGGAGGCTCAACCCCCTCATGATGGAAGTTGTAAAGAAAGAGATTTTAAAATTGCTAGATGTGGGGATCATTTTTACAATATCAGACAGCCCGTGGGTGAGCCCGGTCCAGGTAGTCCCAAAGAAGGTAGGAGTGATGGTAGAAGCTAACTAAACGGGTGAACTCGTGCCAGTGCGCAAGCCCACTGGATGGAGGCAATGTATAGACTACCGTAGGCTAAACGCCGTCACCAAAAAGGACCATTTCCCTCTCCCTTTCATTGACCAAATGGTTGAACATTTGTCTTGTAAGGCTTACTATTATTTTTTGGAGGGATTTTCAGGATACTTTCAGATAGCAATTGCCCCAGAGGATCAAGAGAAGACAACCTTCACGTGCCCGTTCGGGACCTTTGCCTATAGACGAATGCCATTTGGGTTGTGCAATGCGCCTGCAACGTTCCAGAGGTGTATGGTAAGTATTTTTTCAGAATATGTGGAGAAAATTATTGAAGTTTTTATGGATGATTTCAGTGTGTATGGTGATCGTTTTGATACATGTCTAGATAACCTGAAATTGATCCTGATAAGGTGTATAGAGACTAATCTTGTGCTTAATTGGGAAAAATGTCATTTTATGGTTGACCACGGGATAGTCTTATGTCATGTTGTATCGTCTAAGGGCATCGAGATTGACAAGGCTAAAATAGACATTATATCGGCATTACCTTACCCCGCAAAT
The DNA here is from genome assembly GCF_003713205.1 of Coffea eugenioides. Taxonomy (NCBI): domain Eukaryota; kingdom Viridiplantae; phylum Streptophyta; class Magnoliopsida; order Gentianales; family Rubiaceae; genus Coffea; species Coffea eugenioides. The sequence continues at coordinate 13,615,452 of NC_040043.1, read as the reverse complement.
GTGCGGGAGGTGCGTTCTTTTCTTGGACATGCAGGTTTTTACCAAAGGTTCATCAAGGATTTTTCAAAAATTGGAGCCCCGTTGTTCCAACTTCTACAAAAGGATGTAGCTTTCGAGTTTGATGACAAGTGTGAGAGAGCCTTCGACAAGTTGAAGGAATTGTTGACCTCACCTCCAATCATGCAACCCCCTGACTGAAATTTACCATTTGAGATCATGTGCGATGCCAGTGACCATGCTGTAGGGGCTGTATTGGGGCAGCGAGTAGGAAAGGCAACTCACGTCATCTATTATGCATCCCGCGCCCTGAATGGAGCCCAGTTGAATTACTCCACCACTGAGAAGGAGATTCTTGCAGTTTTTTTTGCTTTAGAAAAATTCAGGTCATATTTGTTAGGTGCTAAAGTGATTGTATTTTCTGATCATGCAGCATTGAGATACCTGATGACCAAGAAAGATGCGAAACCGAGGCTCATACGGTGGATATTGCTCCTACAAGAATTTGACCTGGAGATAAGGGATAAAAAAGGGTCAGAGAATTTAGTAGCCGACCATTTGAGTCGTATCCCCGTTGGAGAGGATAGTGAACCATTGAAGGATGCATTTCCTGAAGAGCATTTATTTTCTTTAAATTCTCAATTGCCTTGGTATGCTGATCTGGTCAATTATTTGGTAACCGGTAATTTTCCTGCAGGTTGGCCAAAATCGAAGAGGGATAAATTGAAGAGCGACGCCAAGTATTTTATCTGGGATGATCCGTACCTGTGAAAGAGGTGTACGGATCAGGTGATGAGGAGATGTGTAAGTGAAATGGAATTTCAATCGATTTTAGCTTTTTGTCATACTTTTGCCTGTGGAGGTCATTTTGGACCCAGGAGAACTGCTCATAAGGTTTTAGAAAGTGGATTTTATTGGCCTTCATTGTTTAATGATGCCTATGTGTTTTGTAGGACATGTGATAAATGTCAGAGGATAGGCAATTTATCCCGAAGGGATCAACTGCCACAGGTGCCCATACTTTTCATTGAAATTTTTGATACTTGGGGTATAGATTTCATGGGTCCCTTCCCAAATTCTTGTGGATTTTTATACATTTTACTAGCAGTGGATTATGTCTCGAAGTGGGTGGAAGCAAAAGCCACCCGCACTAATGATTCTAAGGTGGTTGCAGATTTCATAAAGTCTAACATTTTTGTGCGATTTGGAATGCCACGGGCAGTTGTGAGTGATAGGGGGACGCATTTTTGTAACAAAACAATTGCTGCTTTGTTCAGGAGATATGGTGTACTTCATAAAGTTTCCACTTCCTACCATCCACAGACCAATGGCCAGGCTGAAGTCTCGAATAAGGAAATAAAGTCTATTTTGGAAAAGATGGTCCGCCCTGATAGGAAGGACTGGAGTTCAAGGTTGGAAGATGCTTTGTGGGCATACAGGACCGCTTACAAGACACCTATAGGGATGTCTCCCTATAGGTTGGTATTTGGTAAGCCTTGCCATCTTCCAGTGGAATTTGAGCATAGAGCATTTTGGGCGGTAAAACAATGCAATATGGATATTGAGGAGGGCGGAATCCAAAGAAAGTTACAGTTACAAGAGTTGGAGGAAATTCGCAATGAAGCCTATGAGAATGCGGTAATCTATAAGGAGAGGAATAAGATTTTTCATGACCAACAGATCTCAAGGAAGACATTCGAGTGTGGGCAAAAAATTCTACTGTACCACTCCAAATTGAAATTATTTCCAGGTAAATTGCGCTCTCGTTGGATTGGCCCTTTTGTTGTGACTAATGTCTTTCATTATGGTGCAGTCGAGATCCAAAGTTTGAAAACTGAGAAGAAATTTGTAGTGAATGGTCACCGTCTCAAGCCATATTATGAAGGTATTCCAATTGAGCGGGTGGAGATGATGCACTTAGAGGACTCGATTTACTTAGTTTAAGCAAAGTTTTGGACAACGTTTAGCCAAAAATGTTAAAGAAAGGCGCTTTTGGGAGGCACCCCAATTGTTAATTTTGTTGTTTTAGTGCTTAATTATTTAATTAGGTCGTTTCTCACGTGGGTACTAGTCACTCTTGATGTTTTCTAATTTTGATCAGGATAGGTAATCTTGGCGTGCCCACGCGAGGAGGGCACGCGTTAAGCATCTAAGTCCAAGTCCCATGGGCAGAGGATGTTTGTAAAACATGGCGTGCCCGCGCCGTGTTGGTAAATTCTCAACATCTCGCGACGCCGGCAGAAAGTAGAATCTTGGCGTGCCCACGCGAGGAGGGCACGCGTTAAAGTGCGAAAGGTGACTCTCGAAGACAGTGGATGCTCTCTAATCTTGGCGTGCCCACGCGGTGTTTGACGACCCAAACCACGAGTTTAAAAAAAAAAAAAGTTTATTACTATTGTTATTGTCAGGATCAAGCGCTTAGCATTGCACCAAAAGCTATAGCTTTTGGTGCAATGGTAAGCGCTTACTTGTCAGGATCAAGCGCTTACCATTGCACCAAAAGCTATAGCTGTTAGCGAAGGCGCAACTTTATTTCCTTAACCACAATGGCAGCGCAAAGCACCGTACCACGCTCGGCCAGCATGAGGGGCTGCACCCCTGGGTGCCACGGGCTGGGCGGTTAGTCCCTTCGAGCCGGGATCTGAGGGATGTTGCTGATTAGGCCAACAATCTCTCCCCCAGCAACAGCCAGGGAGACTCGAACCCGCGACCTCGCTCTGATACCACTTGTCAGGATCAAGCGCTTACCATTGCACCAAAAGCTATAGCTGTTAGCGAAGGCGCAACTTTATTTCCTTAACCACAATGGCAGCGCAAAGCACCGTACCACGCTCGGCCAGCATGAGGGGCTGCACCCCTGGGTGCCACGGGCTGGGCGGTTAGTCCCTTCGAGCCGGGATCTGAGGGATGTTGCTGATTAGGCCAACAGTTATTATTATTATTCTTTTTGTTATTATTATTCAATTCAAAAAAAAAATAAAAAGAAGAAAAAAAATTTAAAAAAAAAAAGAAAAAAAAGTAAATAAATATTTTCAAAGAAAATTTCAATGTGGACAACTTACATTGGAAAAATTTCCAATGTGGACAACTTACGTTGGAAGAATTTTTGCAAGAAAAAGAAAAGATTTCCTTCTTTCTCTTTTACTCTTTTTCTTCTTTTCTTTTTCGTTCTTTCCCTTCTTTCTTTCTTTCTTTCTTTCTTTCTTTCTTTCCTTCTTCCTTCTTCCCCGCTGCCCCTATTTTCCTTTTCTTTCTTTTCTTCTTTCAGCCGCCGCTTCTTTCACCCAAACCATCGAGCCCACTCCACCACGGACCGCCATCTTCACCAGCACGCCGCGACTCCCCCCACCACCAGCTCGCGGCCAGCTTCGGCCGCAACCTCCTCAGTCACGCGACTGCTGCTAGCGCGCGCAGTCGCCTGCCGATCTGCTCCACCTGCGCGCGCCCGCAGCCACCAATTCTCCCCAGCGAGCCACCACCGCCTCTCGCGCACCCCTAGCTCGCGTGCACATCCACCAGAGCCGCCGCTGTCTGCAGGCCCCACCTTGCGCGCGCGGCTTCTCTCTGCCAAGCTCCACTTCGCCGCCACAGCCCACGGCCGACGCCTGCCTCAGTGCGTCCCCAGTCGCGCACTGCCAACACCCCATCTCTCTCTCCTCGCGCGGCTGCTCAACCCCCTCCAGCCTGCCGCCAAGCTCCGAGCTCCACCGCCAGTCCACCAGCAGCTTCCTCCGCGCGCGACCAGAACAACGCCTCCAGCAGCACAGCGCGCGGTCACCAGGGCAGCAGCTCGCACACAGGCGAGCCCAGGCGCGACTTCACAGCCGCGTTTCCTCCTCGCGCGAGTAGACCAGGCCCGCGTTCGACGCCCGCGCGGTGAATTCCTCCACCTCTTTGCTGCCCCTGCTCTCTTCACTAGCACCCACTGCCTACTCCAAACTTCTGGTGAATTCGTCCTTTATTTTTTTTCAGTCGCTAAGTAGCTGAGGCCAGAGCACTAGTTTTTCATTAGCTGATGCCAGATTTTTGATTTGCTAGCTGAGGACAGAAATTTTGTGCTTATTTGGGTGCTGTGGTATATCTGTGGTTGGTTGTTGATTATTTGGTAAATTTTGTGCTCAACCGGTGGTATTTCGGGAGAATCTTTACTCTATTTGCCTGTTTATTTAGTTTTTGAGGGGGTTTTTGCTCTGTTTATTTGCTTAATTATTTTCTGGGGTTAATTTTGGGTGGAATTCAATTTATTTGCTACCCCATTTGGGGGTGCTCTCTGGTATTGATTATATTGTTGAATATTATTTCGGTTTTGACTACATGAGATTTCTATTGCATCTGGGGGATAAAATTTGATGACTTTTGTGCCAGTTTATACGTTTGGAAATTGTTGGGGGCAATCTGGGAATTACTTGTCAATTGGGTCCCGTGGTAATTGTTGACCTTGGTCGATCAATCCTTGATTTTGATGATTAACAAACCAAAATGTAGATTTGGGCTAATATTTTTATGTGAGCAATTTGTTAGAACAGATTCTTGTGGCACAAAAGAAGAAGCAAAAACAGGGCACTCATGTGGGACGTCCGAAAGGAAGCTATCGGACGTCCGAAAGGATGAAGAACATCAGGAAGGATATTCTGTCGGACGCTCGTGAGGAAGCATCGGACGTCCGGATGGATCGGACACACTCTTCGGACGCACATCGATCGTGTCGGACGTCCTAAAAATTCCACGAAGATTTGATAACTCTCTGGACGACGTTCGGACGCAGGGTTCGGACGTCCGACAGGTGGTTTGGACGCAGGGTTCGGACGTCCGACAGGCCAACGGCTAGTTTTGACAGCATTTAATATTTGACCGTTGGAGAGCCTTTTGGAGCCATTTCTCACCTTCTATAAACACCCCAAAGCATAAGAAGACAGAGGACTTTTGCCAACACAAAATACAAGCTTACAAGTGAGATTTTTGAGTAGAAAGATTCTTTGTTGGTTGTATAAGGGGTTGGGGAAGTTGGGTTGTGAGGTTGCTCAAGTGAAGGTTACTCTCTAGGAGGAGTAAAACCTTGGTGAAGGTGAACCTATCACTTGAAGTGGTAAAACCTTGGTGAAGGTTGCCTCATTTGTATAAAATAGTTCTTAATTGGGTGAGTGATCTTTCAAGTGTAGGTTGTTGAGGGTTAACTAGAATAGTTGTAAAACTCCTTGGCTCAACCAAAGTGTGTTTGGGGTGAGGAAGGAGTGAGCCTTCACATGTATATCTTGGTTAGCATCGCCATCTATTGAAGAGGCTATTGGATTGATATTTGGTTTGCATTTCTTATCTTTTCTCTTTAATTAAGTTTTCTTTATTGTGCTTAAATTTGATATATCTTTGTGCATCATTGTGAAATTATTTGTACTCATTGGGTTGCACCCGGCCTTACAATTGGTATCAGAGTTTGGTCTCTTTTGATCAAGCTTAACCGCTTAGAGTAAAGATCATGGCAACCATAAAAGTTTCTTTTTTAGAAGGGCAATCTATTGATAGACCACCTATGTTTAATGGTTCTCATTTTAGCATGTGGAAACAAAGAATGATGATTTTCTTACAATCCGTTTATATTGAATTATGGTATGTGGTAGAAGATGGTCCTTATGAAGCCAGAATAATTGACTCTACCACTAATTTGAGTAGATTAAAGACTAGACAAGAATTGAATGAAAAATACAAGAGATACCTTTCTTTGAATGCCAAGGCCATGTGTATATTGTACAATGCATTAGATGTAAATGAATCTAGTAGGATTAAAGGTTGTAAATCAGCTAAAGATATTTGGGATAAATTGTGTGTATTTCATGAAGGTAACCAAGATATTAAAGAACAAAAGAAATCTTTGCTTGTTTCTCAATATGAATTTTTCAAAATGCATCCTCTTGAAAATGTTGATAAGATGTGTAGTAGATTTTGTGACATTATTCAAGATCTTAAATTGCTTGGAAAAGAATATTCTTTGGGTGATAAAAATAGAAAGATTTTGAATGCCTTACCAAAAGAATGGAAAAACAAAATAAATGCTATAGAAGAGGCAAAGGATTTAAATTCTATGTCCATTGAATCTCTTGTGAATTCCCTAACCTCTTATGAATTAAAGTTGAAATTCAAAGTGCAAGAGGAAGAAAATGTAAGAATGTATAAGAGAGGCATAGCTTTTAAAGCATCTCAAGTGGGGGATAACTCATCCTTCATGGGTAATGAAAACATGGAAGTGGACAATGATATAACTCCTCACATCAAAAGTTTCAAGAAAATCTTCAACAAGAGAAGTTCAAGAGGAGATTGCAAAATTACATGGGATAAATGCAATTCAAAAAGAGAAAAAGAAGAGTTGGCACAAATGGCCTTTGGAGAAGATGAGGTAAATTCTTATCACTCTTCTTGTGATGAAGATAATGAAGATGATGATGTGAAAATTCTTATGATTAAAATGCATAAAAGTTTGAGAAAATCTTATGCTAAAAATAAAGATTTGAAAACAAAAATAAATGATTTGTTGGAAGAAAATTCCAAACTTTTTCAAGAAAACAAATGTTTGAGAATGGAAAATGATGATTTAAAAAAATCAAAAAAGTGTTTTTGATTGCAAAAATAATTTGAAAAGGAAGTTGGAAGAGAAAACAAAGTTTTATGAAAAAATGTTGGAGGAACAAAATTTGTTAAAGAAAAGAATTAATGACTTGAACGAGTTTCTCCAAAATGAAAAATAAAAGTTTTCTCAAACAAAAGAAAGCAAATCTTTTCAAGGCACAAATAAGTTTGCTATGATAAGAAGTAAGAAAATTAGTTGCATTAAATCCACCTATGTGCAAAATACTTCTATCATGTGTCACTTTTGTTGCAAATTTGGACATATGCAAAATGATTGCTATGTAAAGAAAAATATGTGAAAAGGCATGAAATCCATGTGGATTGCTAGATCATGTCGTATTAACTCCCAAGGACCCTATAAAGAAAGGGTACCAAATGAAATTTCTCATATTTAGGTACATCATGAAGATTTGATCCAAGAAGTGCTAAATGGTTGTAAGTACATTTGAAAATTTTGATATTCAATATGGTCTTGATTTGAAAAATAAAGGGGGAGTTTGTTTTTTGATTGATGCCAAAAGGGGGAGTAGGATTTATTGAAATTTCTTTGTATGTTGGCACTTTCTAAGGGGGAGCTTTAATTGAACTTATTTGATAAAAGAAATCTTCATTTTGTCTGTCATCATCAAAAAGGGGGAGATTGTTGACCTTGGTCGATCAATCCTTGGTTTTGATGATTAACAAACCAAAATGTAGATTTGGGCTAATGTTTTTATGTGAGCAATTTGTTAGAACAGATTCTTGTGGCACAAAAGAAGAAGCAAAAACAGGGCACTCATGTGGGACGTCCGAAAGGAAGCTATCGGACGTCCGAAAGGATGAAGAACATCAGGAAGGATATTCTGTCGGACGCTCGTGAGGAAGCATCGGACGTCCGGATGGATCGGACACACTCTTCGGACGCACATCGATCGTGTCGGACGTCCTAAAAATTCCACGAAGATTTGATAACTCTCTGGACGACGTTCGGACGCAGGGTTCGGACGTCCGACAGGTGGTTCGGACGTCCGACAGGCCAACGGCTAGTTTTGACAGCATTTAATATTTGACCGTTGGAGAGCCTTTTGGAGCCATTTCTCACCTTCTATAAACACCCCAAAGAACAAGAAGACAGAGGACTTTTGCCAACATAAAATACAAGCTTACAAGTGAGATTTTTGAGTAGAAAGATTCTTTGTTGGTTGTATAAGGGGTTGGGGAAGTTGGGTTGTGAGGTTGCTCAAGTGAAGGTTACTCTCTAGGAGGAGTAAAACCTTGGTGAAGGTGAACCTATCACTTGAAGTGGTAAAACCTTGGTGAAGGTTGCCTCATTTGTATAAAATAGTTCTTAATTGGGTGAGTGATCTTTCAAGTGTAGGTTGTTGAGGGTTAACTAGAATAGTTGTAAAACTCCTTGGCTCAACCAAAGTGTGTTTGGGGTGAGGAAGGAGTGAGCCTTCACATGTATATCTTGGTTAGCATCGCCATCTATTGAAGAGGCTATTGGATTGATATTTGATTTGCATTTCTTATCTTTTCTCTTTAATTAAGTTTTCTTTATTGTGCTTAAATTTGATATATCTTTGTGCATCATTGTGAAATTATTTGTACTCATTGGGTTGCACCCGGCCTTACAATGTGGTAATCTCTGCCATTCAGTGGTACTGATTGGTGTGTTTGGCTTTATCACATGTCTTGGGTTGGCCATTTGATTTCAATTTTCCTTGTGCATGCACCAGTGGTACTGGTGAGGGTAGTTTACATAGTATTTGTTACTCCTGTGTTATTGGTTGCCTAATCGACTATTGGGCATTTGTGGTTGAGTTGTTTCTGTCCAACTTCTGAACTGTTGTTGCTGGAATTGCTAGCTCTTTGGGTTAATTGCTGCTTGTAGTAACCTGTTTTGGGTTCTTGACTATCCATTTAGAGATAGTGACGCCGGTTTTAGGTTCACATGTGTCTAATTCATATATTTGGTGTCCAATTGTGGGTGAATTGCTGCGATTGCTGGTTCAATTTGGGGGCGCCCGTGACGCTTATAATTGCTACTCAATTGGGTATACTGGACTTGCTTGGGGTCATTTTCTAGCTCTTGGATTCCTGTATTGTGCTTTCTATTGTTTTGGTTTCCCTGTTGGTCACCATGGTGCGGCCTCGATCTTCGTCTAAGTCTAGGACTCCTAGGCAATCACAGCCTCCACCACCCCAACCCACTATTCCCGCCTCTGATTCCTCGCACGAACCTTCCTCCTCTGGGAGGAGAGCTCGCCTGGGGAGACAGAGGGGCGTCCATATTTCTGACCCTGCACATTTTGGGGGAAATTTGCACTTCACTAGGGGCGCCGACAAGCAGCGATATGCTGTTTGTTGTGAGCGGCAAATCACTCCCTGCCGATATCTGGACGCCGCCACCTTGGGCCTTCTAAATATTAGCGACCCCTTCCACGATTTGATCAATGGCATTGGGTGGCGCCCATATTCCCGTATTGTTGATCTCCCGGCCTTTGTTGAGTTGGTTAGGGAGTTCTATGCCACTATTGAATTCACCATTACTACCGGTTATTCTGTGTCTACCCCCGATGTCATTCACTTTCGATTGATGGGTCAGGAGTTCCACCAATCGATTACTGATTTTAATTTAGCTTTTGGCTTTATTGATCCGGCCTATGCCGCCTCTCGGGAGTATGCCGAGAGTGCGTGCGACTACATAGAGCCTTTCTTCTCTCGTTATCGAAGTATATGGGAGGCGTTGTCCGTCGACCCTGCCCCTTATGATCATCGCCAGACCAAGAGCTCTTACATCAAGGACCCGGCTTCTCGCTACATCCAGCGCTTCCTAGCATATAGTTTCTCGGGTAGGCGAGATAGCTCGGGTATATTGTCTAAGCCAGAGTTCTTTTTCATATGGTGCATGCATAATAATATTAAAGTTAACTTGGGGTGCTGGCTTGCTTCTCAATTTAAGTCTGTTTTGACAAAGAAGAAGTGCCCCTTGATTCTTGGGTCGTATATCACCCATTTGGCTGTTAACTTGCAGTTGCTTGATCTCTCTAACCATGACTTACATGTTGCTTGTCAAATGGAAGCCTTGGACATCCCGTGCTTGGAGCGAATGGGTTTGGTACGGGAGGGTGACAACGGGTGGGAGATTGTTCCCCCGGGACTGATTAGACCTCCTACTCGTTCATCCTTTGCCAGTGCCTCCTCGGCGGGCGGTGACCCCGGTCCTTCTTCTTCCGCTCCCCCCCCTTCCGCCCCTACGGCCGAGGAATGGCACCATCTCCGCAACACAGTCGAGCGGCTTGAGACACGGCAGAAACACATGGACGTTAACATTCATAATATGGCGCAGAATCTAGCGGCTTTTATGCAGCAAGCCGGGTTCCCTTCTCAGTTTCCACCTAACCCTCCCATGTTTTGACGTCTCTGGGGAAGTACCGTTGCCATTCTCTTTACTTTTGTTGCTGGTTTATCACATTGAGGGCAATGTGTCATTTAGATGTGGGGGGGTCTCGGTTTGGGTGCTAGATATTTCCAGTTCTCGTCTCTTTATTATTTTTCCTCTTGTTTTCTGTTTAGGTGTTGTCCCTTTATCCCTTTTGGGTGTTTTTCCCTTGCTTCTATCTTGGTGAACATTTTTGGCAGCTCGTTTTTTTTTATTGTTAGTTGTGGTTTATACTATGAGTTGAGTTTCGGTGGCAAATAAGAGCATGCTGTCTTGGTGAATATTTTGAGTTTAAGACTTGGTGCAATTTATGGCTGACTTGTTTAGGCGGTGTGAATATTTTGCTGGCATTGTTGTGTAGATTGGTCTCCTGTTTACCTTAGTTCTCCATATTTAGGACATGACGCAGGCTATGATCTGTAATTACTTGGTATTTTGGTGCTTATTGGTGAATAACATATGGCTATACTCCGCTAGTGTCGCCACCTAGTAACCGGGAGCCTTCACCACAAGTGTCGGCTCTCGCGTCAAAAAGTGGCGATATCTATGAGTAAGTGGTCTTGGCGCTGTGAAAAGTTGAGTAACTGGACTCTTTCATCTAAAAATGTCAGAGTTCGCGTCAAAAGACTTGAATAGCTCGGGACTAAGCATTATTCGTACAATCAAAAAAAAAAGAGGGGAAAAGAAGAAAATGGAAAAAAAAAATCAGATGTGGAAAATATGTGAGTTTATGATCATATTGGCCTGCCGATCCTTGGTTCGTAATGTTGAGATTTTGGTTGCCAGTTGACTTAATTACTGACTGTTGCTAGTTAATATTTGGATTTCCTAAGCGAATTAGCCATGAATTGGACAGGTCTAAGAATTTAGGAGCTACCCGGGAGAGATATGTCTTGACACTTAGCCATTAAATCTTGATTTTGGTATAAGCACAACTGGCAATGATAATGTGAAAGCTAGCCATTGTTGAGTTGAATTGTCCCCATGCTTGAGGGCAAGCATGATTCAGGTGTGGGGAGAATTGATAGGGTATAATTTGTTAGTAATTTTATTATTAATTTCCCCTTCTACCCCTGACATTTATTGTGTTAATTGCTGATATTTACTCATATTTGGTATTTGGAATCAATTTCAGGAGTGAAGCAGAAAATTACCAAATGGAGGGACTTTCTAGAGCATATTACTAAGAGTCAATTCGGCAGGGCCCAGCTTTGGTGATTCATCTTCTCAACTTCGGTGGGGGCCCATGGAATAAGGAGCACTAGTCATTTGGCCAAAAGGAGGAAACGTAAAAAGGCTATTACTAAGAAGAAATTCGGCAGACTTGTGCTAATTGGTGGGACCGCAGACTAGGTAGCTTGAGTCAACTTCCTTTTGTTTCTCTATAAGTAGAGAACGGACAGAAGCAGTCAGCTAGCCAGTTTTTACCTTTTAGTTTAGTTTTTAGCCTAGTCTTTGGTTTTCTTGCTTTCTTTTCCTTGGACTGGCCTCTGACGCACGCCAGGTGTTCGACAATATTTTCCAACGGGAAAAACATCCTTTATTCCTTACTTTCTAGTAAAAAACAATGCCTTCGCAATTTATTAACTCGTGTGGTGATTTAATTATGCGGCGTGGCTAAGTCTTCCATCTAGTCAAGGGTCAACTCGACGGCGCAGTCCCGAAAATCTGTGAGATCTAATTAGTTTTCACGCGCTCCTTAATTTATTAATATTTGCACGTTGCGTGCTTGTATTTTCATGGGATTATTTTATTACTTGGATTTCAAGGGCCCGATTTTCAATGTGATTTATTAATCTCGTGCCAATTTAGTCAATTAAATCCGTAATTATTTGATTGATTAATATTAGTGGCAACTGGTGTGTTTACACATTAGGGGAACGTGCAATCTAATTTAAATAACCCTCGTAGCGTGTTATTGATTAGGGCTAGGTTTTGCTGGCTATTAATGCAATTGGAAAATTAATTCCTACGGTCGTACCTAGGAATACTTTTCTGGTTAGGGGTGATTAATGGTCGTACCTTGGTCATCTATAAATTAAGGAAAAATTGGTCATTAGAGCTCCTCGATGGCTATAACTAGTCTATTAATAAATTAAGTGAACCTCTCTTGCATCAATGATCGGATAAATGGACTGTGCCTGAGTAGTTGCATCCTTGGCTAGGATTTATTTATTCTTGATTTAATTCCTGCTATATTCGTGCTAGTTAATTATTTAGTTTTAGTTGAATTGTTTAATTGCTTTTAGCTTCATTCTGGTGAAATCCCTCCTTACCAATTGGAATTTAAAAGAGACAAATATTCACAGTCCCTGAGGAGACGACCCTACTTGCCACTGTCTACTATTTAGTAATTTTTGCCAACTAATTAATTCTGGTATATCGGATTAAGCAAACTCTTCGGGAACAGGGTGAATCAAGTAACCCATTGCACACCTAGAGTCCCTGCTCCAATACCTAGGATTAATTATTGACTGCTTTTAGTGGTGGTTAGGTTCTATTTTTATTATTGCACAGGTTCACACAAATCATGCAATTAGTCTTGAATTCTATCAAAATGAAAAGCTAATTCGTCTATTCTATTCTCAATCGTATCAAAATGATTGGATATCATATTAACTACTTTTTCAATAACCAACTTCCAAGGTTGTTTAGATCCGTTAGCTATTCTTTCAATAGCTAATTCCCATGATAGTTTAGCTTCATGTTAGATAAATTTGGATTGAAAATCATCATAAAGACATAAAGAATCATTATAAGCATATTGATTATTCCAACCATAAACATGAAAATTATCCCAATTAGGATCATATTGATCAAAATGAGGATTGCAATGCTTAAATTGATCATAATAATCCACATTTCGTGTTTGTTATTTATAAGATGCATGATAACTTCCACACAAGTCGCAAATAACATGATTAGAATTAAAAGTATTAATATTCCTCTTTTATTCAAACATATGCATAATAGTGTCCAATTGAACTTTTAACATTATATAATCAAGTTAACCTTTAAACTACTTAAACCATCTTCAAAAGACATATTTGCGGTACTTTCTTGATTACCTCTATTCATAAATGTTTGCACATGGTAGGAGTGTATTGGCGAACTTCCATTTCTCATGTATTATCCGTCAATGTTTACTGCTTTCCTTGAATACCTAAACATACTTTTAAAGTAATTCAAAAATAAGTTTAGTCAAGAAGAATAGGTGGCTTAACACATACAAAAAACACACAAACAAAGACTCAATAAACATACAAGGAAACTAGACATAACAAACACAAGAAAATAAGTAAAATGTCTAAATTAATAAAGTTGCTCTTCACGTTGATATTGTCACAAATCTTCTCCAATAATGGCACCAAAAACTTGACGAGGTCCTACCATACACTAAATTTTAATAACCTAAATACCTAATTTTTATAAGTATACAGATCGCTTATCGAGCATAAATGATATTAGATGTCGATCCCACAGAGAAAAAAAATAACCAATTACCGGTGATTCTCATACTCCCTTATTATTTAGATTACCACAAATGCATGATTATAAATTTACACTATAAACATGAAATAACAGGAATAAAAACAATAATTAAAAGTTCCAAGGGTCATGAAATTCCCAACTACTCTTGCAAGTGAATTTACCGGTTAATTGAATTTGGCTAAGTATAATGTAATTTCCTAATGCATATGAAACCTACTCTCATAGTGAATCGGCTATACTTGTAACTAAATCATACCTATTCTCGGAGTTATGAAACTAATTACAAATTCATTTCTTCTATGAAATTACAAGGAACAAGCCACCAAACCCCTAAAGCCACACCTCTATACTAATGAGTAAACTCCCTAGATTTAGCATTTCCTTAAACTAGTGCCAAATCCCAATTTTTTTTGCAAATTTAACACCTTAAAATTATCACAATTAATGGCCAGATGATCATGATTATAAAAGCAAAAGTACTAAATAACTTGTTCAAAATAATAGCATTAGTAACTAAGTAAACATCACTAATAGGATTTAGAAGTTTCATCCATAAATCTAAGCAAAACCTTTAGCAACACATAACGAAGACAAAATCCAAACTTGTATAATAACTAAATTTAGAATCAATTACAAAAATAAAGAGTTGGGAAGGTAAAGTAACCCTTATCATATGAGCTCCCTCCTAGCCTTTCTCATCCTCCTATTTTAACTTCATCTAGCTAATACACAAGAAAGGTGAACTGATTAAGTTAAACTATCCTACATTAAGCTAAACTAAAGAACTAAGAAACTAGCTAAAATTTACATTTTTGTGGTGTTTCTTTCACCTCCAAAAGCTTCCTTTGATTCTTGAAGAATTGGTGTTTATATTGGTCCAAAAATGGTTCTAGAATCTCCATTTTATAGCTCAAAAGTCTACAGATTCGTCCCTCAAAAGTTGTGAAATAATTGAGTTGAAATCAAGTTGCACAGGATACAACCAACAATTCTGACTAGGATCCCTCTAGAAATTTGCCTGCAGATACCTGACTGGATTCAATCCAGCAAAAGAATCCAGCCAGGGATTATTGAAGGGATTCACTTCCCCTATTTTGTCCAACTTGCTTTGCTTCTACCTCAAATCCCTCAAGGGATTCAGCCACGGATTCTTGAAGGGATTTGGTCCAACTTTCTTTTTTGATGAGTTTCTCCACTTTCTCGGTCATGTGACACGAACAACCTTTAAAACTTGATAGGGTGTTAATTGTTGGTTATTTTATTATTAATTTCCCCCTTTATCCTCGCCAAATATTGTTTTAATTGTTAATATTTACTTATATTTGGTATTGGACTCAATTTCAGGGAATGGAGAAGAAAACTACAAAAATGAGGGACTTTTGGAGATAATTGAGATTTCAAACAACCGGGCTCACATGGTGCTACAAAGAGATTGCATTTCCTTTGCTGATTAGGAGATTAGAGTCCTACAAGTAATAGGAAACAAAACAAAGAAGGAAAGCCTCGGTTGGTGCAGGAAGCTTTGGGATGACTTTTGCTCTCAATTGTGCGGGGACCACGGAGAAAAGAAAGGATTAGTCTATTATTTAGGAAGAAACGTACAGAGGCTAGGAAGTCCTACTATCAATAGGAAACAAGAAGGAATTCGGAGGGTCCCATCTTTTGGATTCTTTTCTCTTCTTATTAGGTTAGAAGACTAGTCACGGGGGATGGATGGAATTAGAGGCTGAATAGCCGCAGGACTGAGTTTTTTTACTTTCGACAGTATCATGTTGGGAATTTCCTCAACAATGAAGAACTGAATTCTTATTTTTCTAGTCAAGGGGACAATTGACGATTTGGTTCGATAATTACTGTGTGATCGAATCTGTTTTAATTATTTTCTTCATTTATTGGTATTTATATGTTCCTTGATTTTAATTGCTATGGCCTTTGTGTATGATTGATTAGTGCGCAATAATTAATTATTCATATAGGCTATTTTTGCTAAATAGGGGTAATTGAATCCGTAATTGTTCGTTATCTCTATCTCAGTAGCAACTGGCGTAATTGGGTTTACGTCAGGGGAGCATATGATCTAGTTTAAACAAACCCTCGTAGCGTGTTTGTTGGTTAGGATTAGGGGTGGCAATTTTCGACACGACCTGAAAACACGACACGAACCTAACACGAAATTAATGGGTTTGGGTTGAGGTTTCGGGAATTCGGGTCAGAATCGGGTTGGACCCGATGAACCCGAAAAGAAAACAGGTCGATTTCGGGTCAACCCGTGGTGACCTGATATGACCCGATATGACCCGTTTACGAATTAAAAATAATTTAATAAACATAAAAATAATTTTATCTAACTAAAATAAGTTATTCTTTTTTTCAAAGGCATTAATTACTTAATCCTAAATGAATTTATTTAATTTGTGTGAAGTTGAAATTATTATATTTGGACAAATAATATATTATATTATTTTTTACTTTTATATTGTTTTAATTTATTTTATATTTTGTTTGGGATAAAACACTTTTACGGTGTTTAATTTATTTTAGATTTGGTTTGGAATTATTTATTTAAATTTTTATTACTTGATTATGTAATTAGTTTTGTGAGAAATTGATTTTATTAGAAATTATAGTGATAAATTAATAAATTAAAATTAAGTTTCGGGTCATTTCGGGTCGACCCGCCAACCCGTCAACCTGAAATTTTCGGGTTCGGGTCAGCATACCTGACCCGTCACGGGTTGGCGGGTCGGGTTCGGGTCAACAGATTTTCTGGCGGGTTGACCCGAACCCGACCCGCCAACCTGATTTGGACCCGAATTGCCACCCCTAGTTAGGATTGGGCCTTTCTAATTATTAATGCAATCTAGAAATTAAATCCTACGGTCGTACCTAGGGTTATTTTTGGGTTAGAGAAATAGCTAACGGTCGTACCTTAGCTATCGAGAAATTAAGGAAGGGTTGGTTGTTTATCGCGTGCATGACAACTATAACTAATCTATTACTAAATGTTGGAATTATTTCTGCATCAATGATCAGTGCATGAACCATTTCTGAAGTGTACCCTTGGCTAGAGTTTCTCTTAATTATTTCTTTGAATTAATTACTTCCTGCATTTAATTTGTTTAATTGGCATTTAATCTCAAAACCCCCTATACTTTGAACTCTAGAAGAAACGAATTATCCCCAGTCCTTGTGGATTCGACCCTGCTTATCACTATCTACAGAAATTATATTTTATTTAAGCAGGTATTTATTATTGTACAGGTTTGACACCCTGTCAATTTTTGGCACCGTTGCCGGGGACTGGTGCCAGATTAATTTGTTTCTTTTTGAGTTTATCTTGTTTTTATTTTTATTTTTATTTATTTTTCTTTTTTTTTATATAGTTTATGGCTTCTAACACTCCGTATTTTGGTGATAGACTGGATTTTGTTTCCAGGGAAGGCAATGAGGCTAGTTTTTTTGCTAAGTTTGCATATTCAGAGGCACTAAACTCTATTAGAGAAAGAATGGCTGCTGCAACCTGTAAAATTTGTTATGTCAGGGATCATTCAACCGGTATGTGCCCCGAATATCAAGATAATCTGAGTGTCCCACTCAATAATTATGGAGATTTTTCACCCTGGTCTCAAATGTGGTATAACCCTAATCCAAACGGGTATGATCAAGGATGGTGGGATAACTCCAGTTATAATTATACAACAGCGCCAATGAATTTTCAGCAGTATGAGTCTCAAGAATCATCATCTATGTCAGGTATGTCTCTTGAAGAAATAGTTGAATCAATAGCTACTAATACATACCGATTCCAACAGGAGATACAAATGAGGAATGAGATGATGAAGGATGCAATGAGTAATCTGGAAGATCAAATATGTCTATTGACATCCAGAATAAATCGATTGGCTTCTCAATTTGAAGAATTGCCCTCGAAAACCATTGTTGATTTTGAAGAAAATGAGAGTGCAATTTGCTTGACTAGTGATGAGGAGATGCAAGAGTGTCAAAATGAGAGATCTACAGATGCAGTTGAAAAAGAAGCCGAAAAGGAAGAAATGGAACCCCAACCGCAACCCATTCAAGTGAAAGAATCCAGTGAAGAATCATCAAATGTGGTGACACCACCTCCATTCCCTAACCCGCATTTTCTTAACTCTTACTTTATGATTTCTGTTAATGAGATTGATTTTGTTATACCGGAAGTTTTTGAGTCTCATGGCAGAAATAAGTTAAGAGTAGCTATGGTCAAATATCTTGAACCGTTGAGTGCTCTTGATGGAGGAGTGGATGAAGAATTGCGATCAATGCTTGATTATTTGGCGCCATCAACTAGTCCATGGAAGACCGTAGCTCGTGTGCTCAAAGATTACTCCATCTATGAGGGTTACCAGGATCACATTGAAGATGAAGCATTGAAGCGAGTTACAAGATTTTATCTTCCGTGAACAAGCATAGCATGTCTAGCCAAAGACATTAAAGAAAGGCGCTTTTTGGGAGGCAAACCAATTGTTGATTTTGTTATTTTTGTGTTCAATTTCTTAAATATGTCATTTCTCACTTGGGTACTAATCACTCTTGATGTTTCCTCACTATGACCAGAATAGATAATCTTGGCGTGCCCACGCGAGCAGGGCACGTGTTAAGCATCTGAATTCAAGTCTCATGGGCAGTGGACGTTTTACAATCTTGACGTGCCCACGCGGTGTTTGACGACCCAAAAATGAATAAAAAAAATAATTTAAAAATTCAAAAAAAAAAAAACCTTTTTTTTTTCTTTCTCTTCAAATAGTCAAATTTTGAAAATTTAAATTCGAAAATTTTTTTTGAAAAAACATTGAAAAAAAAAAAACCCAAAAACTATTTTTTTTTCTCTTTTCTTTCTTTCTTTCTTCTTTTTCTTTCTTCCTTTCTTTTCTTTCTTTCCTTTCCTTTTCTTCTTCTTCTCCGCCGTTCCCCTGTTTTCCACTTTTCCTTCTTTTCATTCGTTCATCCGGCGCCGCCAGCCCTCCCTCCAACTCAGCTGCCGCCTGAAGCTCAGCACCACCTCCGAGCTCTACCGCCCGCGCTCCATCTCTGCAGTCGCGCGGCCTCAGTCGCGCCTCCTTCCAGCTCCAGCTTCACCTCGCGGCCAGGGGCTTCCTCGCGCGCAGCCAGCGCGCCTCCGCCGCAGACCCACGCTGCCGCCGTCCTCACTCGCAGCCCTCTCGCTCAACCTCGCCTGCGCGGCGCCACCAGCACCACAACCTGAGCCGCGCGCGGCTCCAACCACAGCCACAGCCACAACCGTACCTCCCTCCTGCCAGCTCTCCTGCTCCAGCTTGCCGCCAACCGCCGCGCGTTTCTCTCTCACAGGCCACGACCGTTGCCGCTACAGTTCCCCACTGCCACCAACGACGCCGTTGGGCAGTGGGCAGGTATCTCTGTGTCCCTCTGTTTCCGAGTTGTACTTTACTCTCTTGCATTCTTAGAGTCCGTTCTTGGGCTCACTGGAGGACTCTGTGGTTCAATTTCTACTTGAGACAGTCCGTGGCCATTGTGAGTTGCCTTTGTGCTGTCACTTTGAATTACTGATTTCTAGGAGCCATTGCTGCGATTTTGGGTTACATCATTTTTGCATTTGACTAACATTCGGATCACCATTGCTTATTGGTTGTAATTGCTGCTTTGTTGAGGCATTTGTCTAGACACTAGGTGCCTAAAGTTTACATGTTCTTGCTTGGGGTGGCCGTTTATGTTACTTCATTATCTGTAAGGTATACCAGTGGTACTGGAACCACTATACTACAATTCTTAAATTTTCTCGAATTCTAATCGGTAGTTGCTGGAATTGCTTGTTTGCTGGGATTCTTAAAATTCTTAAGGTTTGGTATCTTGAAGTGGGTAATTGAATGTCCAATTGGTGACATTTGTTGAGTTTCACTTGCTCCAATTGGTTGAATTCATTGCTCTGTTGGGGTCCCTGTTGGTATCACTTGAGTTCTGCTTTGTTAGTTTCTGTATCGTGCCCCTTGATCTTATTTTGACTGAATTGGAGATTCAGTGCATATTCATTCAATTTGCTGTGTTGTTAGGGTACTTTTCTAGCCTTTGGGGTGCCTCAGTTGTGCATTTTATTAATTGGGTTGGCCATGTGGTTCCCTTCTTTCTTGTGCATGCACCAGTGGTACTGGTTGTGCTAATTTGCTTACAATTTCTTATTTCGACATGATTGAGCATCTGTGACTGAGTATCCTTCGATCTTGCTGCTTTGTTGGGATCGTTTTGGTGTCAATTGAGTATCATTTGGTACTTTTTGCCTGGGGTCTATTGAGCTGCCTTTGGTTGGGGTTTATTGCATTTAATTGGTGCATTGGACGGCTCCTGTGCCATTTCCGTTGCTTATTGAAGGGACCACCCAGGGGCTAACGACTGGGTCCAACTCCGAATGCAAGTTGAGAGACTGGAGACTCGAGTGACCCACATGGATGTCGACTTGCATAACATGGCGCAGAATTTGGCAGCACTCCGCCCGACCCACCCTTGTTTTGACAACTTCAGGGAAGTACCGTTGCCCTTCTCCTTCCTTTGGCTGTTAGTTTATCACATTGAGGGCAATGTGTGATTTAGGTGTGGGGGGGAGATCAGTTGGGGTGCTAGTATTTTTGTTTTTAGTTTCTAGGGGCTTTTCCTTTATTTTTAGTTAGTTTTTGCCTATCTTTCATTTATTTTCTTTTCTTTTTCTTTCTAGTGGTCAGTCCTTAAATGAATACCAAGTTTTGATGTTGGATTGTTGTCTCTAATTATGTTATTGCCAAGTTTTAGTAATAAAAATGTATCAAGTTGATGTGGTTGAGTTCAGGAACATCTCTTTGGTGAATATCAATAATTGCTTAACTTTTTCAATTTTTGGTTAACTTTTCTAGGCATAGGGAATGATTGTTGGCATTCTTCATGTGAATTGGTCCAGTTATTAATTTTAGTTCTCCATATTTGGAAATTTGAGGCTGGCTGCTGTTATTTTGTGTCATTTTTAGTTATTGTGCTATATGGTTGTAAATAAGAGTTGACTGTACTCCGCTAGTGGTTACTACTGAGTAACCAGGGATCTTCACCTAAAGTGTTGATTTTCGCATCAAAAGGTAGTAGTTGCTATGAGTGTGTGGTCCCGTAGTGATTGGAGCTGAGTAACCGGGCTCCTCCATCTGGCAAATGTTGGAGTTCGCGTCAAAAGGTTCTAAGGGCTATAGACTGAGTCTTTTGTTAATTAAAAAAAAGAAAAAAAAGAAAAAAAAAGTAAAGTAAAGATTGTGTTAGTATGTGAATAAGTCAGCTTGCCGGTTTGTGATCTTAATGTCGAGATTTTAGTTGATAGTTGGACCATTTGCTGATAAATGTGAGCAACCATTCCTTTTTCTTAGATCAGTTTGCCTTAAATTGGAGGAGTTGGTGGTTAGGAAGCTAACTGGGGTGATTTGTCTTTGATCTTGACCTGTGATGCTTGATATATGTTTTTCTTGGTACCTTGGCAATACGGCAGTTGGAGCAATGCCCATTTTTAAATATTGGTGTTATTTGTCGTCCCCATGCTTGAGGGCAAGCATGATTTAGGTGTGGAGGGAATTGATAGGGTGTTAATTGTTGGTTATTTTATTATTAATTTCCCCCTTTATCCTCGCCAAATATTGTTTTAATTGTTAATATTTACTTATATTTGGTATTGGACTCAATTTCAGGGAATGGAGCAGAAAACTACAAAAATGAGGAACTTTTTGGAGATAATTGAGATTTCAAACAACCGGGCTCACATGGTGCTACAAAGAGATTGCATTTCCTTTGCTGATTAGGAGATTGAAGTCCTACAAGTAATAGGAAACAAAACAAAAAAGGAAAGCCTCGGTTGGTGCAGGAAGCTTTGGGATGACTTTTGCTCTCAATTGTGCGGGGACCATGGAGAAAAGAAAGGATTAGTCTATTATTTAGGAAGAAACGTACAGAGGCTAGGAAGTCCTACTATCAATAGGAAACAAGAAGGAATTCGGAGGGTCCCATCTTTTGGATTCTTTTCTCTTCTTATTAGGTTAGAAGACTAGTCACGGGGGATGGATGGAATTAGAGGCTGAATAGCCGCAGGACTGAGTTTTTTTACTTTCGACAGTATCATGTTGGGAATTTCCTCAACAATGAAGAACTGAATTCTTATTTTTCTAGTCAATGGGACAATTGACGATTTGGTTCGATAATTACTGTGAGATCGAATCTGTTTTAATTATTTTCTTCATTTATTGGTATTTATATGTTTCTTGATTTTAATTGCTATGGCCTTGTGTTTGATTGATTAGTGCACAATAATTAATTATTCATATAGGCTATTTTTGCTAAATAGGGGTAATTGAATCCGTAATTGTTCGTTATCTCTACCTCAGTAGCAACTGGCGTAATTGGGTTTACGTCAGGGGAGCATATGATCTAGCTTAAACAAACCCTCGTAGCGTGTTTGTTGGTTAGGATTGGGCCTTTCTAATTATTAATGCAATCTAGAAATTAAATCCTACGGTCGTACCTAGGGTTATTTTTGGGTTAGAGAAATAGCTAACGGTCGTACCTTAACTATCGAGAAATTAAGGAAGGGTTGGTTGTTTATCGCGTGCATGACAACTATAACTAATCTATTACTAAATGTTGGAATTATTTCTGCATCAATGATCAGTGCATGAACCATTTCTGAAGTGTACCCTTGGCTAGAGCTTCTCTTAATTATTTCTTTGAATTAATTACTTCCTGCATTTAATTTGTTTAATTGGCATTTAATCTCAAAACCCCCTATACTTTGAACTCTAGAAGAAACGAATTATCCCCAGTCCTTGTGGATTCGACTCTACTTATCACTATCTACAGAAATTATATTTTATTTAAGCAGGTATTTATTATTGCACAAGTTTGACACCCTGTCAAAACTCGTCAATTTTACAAACTTAAGGACTTCAATCAACATATTGTAAATTTCTTTCTTGTCCAACGATCACATTAGTTTCCAACTCCTATAAAAAAAAAAACAATCAAAACATGCGAGTAAAGAGGGCAAAACTCTTATTTAAGCACTAAGTAACATTTAGAACCAATTCTAGCCAAAATGGAACATTTTCTTCTTATAATATTGAAAAGTAATTAAAAGTAATATAAAATATCATCTAAATATTATACAAAATAGTCACTTATCAGTGGCAGTGAAAAAGGCAAACAAGAGTGATGAGAATGACATTAGTCAGTTTTTTAACAAAGTTTCCATACTCTCACATATAAAGCACGGGCATATAGTAAAATTGTTAGGCTGCCATCTGCAAACCGAAGTTTCAATGCTTGTTTATGAATATGTGTCAAATGGCACCCTCTCAAACCACCTATAGGATGAGCAAAATGTCTCGACGGTTTCTTGGAAGATCACTTACATATTGCTGCAGAGTCTGTAGAAACACTGGCTTATATGCACTCCCATGCTTCAATAGCTATTTATCACAGAGATATAAAGTCGAGCAACATATTGTTGGATGAGACCTTTAGGGCTGTTATTTCAGATTTTGGGCTTTCAAGATAAGTACTAATCCAGAATTTGAGTCAATTTAACCAGTTATTTTCTTGATTGGCCATGAACACCTCACACAATGATATTTTAGATTATCTCTCGATATATCTAAAGCATGCTTAATTAAATCTCATGTCTCTCATGAAATCGCAAGCATTCAATTAAACCCTTTGTGAACTTAGATGATATAATTATGTCATACAAATTTTAACTTACTCTTATAACTAGGCTAAATATGTTCATCTATCTAGTGTGCAGTTGCATGTCACCTCTCAGCTCTACACAACCCTAGGACCATGTTCATGTTGATCAGGCATAAATACGTAATTAAAATCAAGATAGACAAATGATAGCAAAAGTCAAGAAGTTAAACTGGAAAAACTAATCAAAATTCCATCATAAAAACCCTAACCCTAGAAGTAGTTTAGTTCAACATGTTTGGAAAATTAAAATCATGAATTTAAAGAGTTAATACAATGATAAGAATAAAAGTAAGAAAACTTCTCAATTGCTCGCTCCAATTTTCTCCTTGGACACTCCTTGATTCACCCATGTTCTATCTTGATTTCTCAAGATAAAGCTGTGAAGGGTGGTTCCTCTTTTTGCTGCATTTTCTTCTTGATCAAACCTCTTTCCTGCAAAAATCAAAATAAATCCAAATTAGGCAGTTTCCCGACCATTTTAAGTACAAAATATGTAATTTTCTAACCATATACCCACCTAATTATACTACAATCCACTCTTATCAAGTATCTATAGACAAGAGTCACTTGACTACATTATTAGGTGGCACATTTGGTTACTTAGATCCGGAGTACTTTATGACCGGACAACTTAATGATAGAAGCGATGTCTATGCCTTTTGGAGTGGCTCTGGCTGAATTGTTAACAGGCCAAAAAGCAGTCTCTTCCGGTAAAGAAAATGAAGGCTTGGTTATTCACTTTCATTCAGCGATGAATAAAGATCGATTGTTCAACATTCTAGTGGGAAGAGCTGCAAGCCAAGGTGAGCAAGAGGAGATTACTACCGTGGCTAATCTTGCCAAGAAATGTATTGAGTCTGAATGCACGGAATAGGTCGGGCATGAAAGAAGTATCCTCAAGACTTGACAAACTTTTGATGGCCAGAAAGAATCCAAAAGATAAAAATAATGTTCATGAAGATAATGGTTATTTAGTTAGCGAAAGGTTCTATAGCTACGAAATTGCTATAACCGCAGAAGAAGATCAATCATTCCACTCTCTGTCTATCTTCAAGGATGCTATGTCTCTCCTTATTATATTTAAAGTACCTCCAATATAAAAAAAAAAACAGAAAAGTTTGCTTTGGTTCAGTTTATGTAATAAATAATTGAGTGAAAACAACAAATAAAAATAAAAAACCTAAAGTTTCCATTTCCCTCCTATGCTGAAATATGGTATTTTTTTTTCTGGCATAAACTCTATGTGCTTATGCCTTTTCTACCCAATGATACGAATTCAATCACCAATGAGGTCTTCTTCTTCTTCTTTTTTTTTTTTTTTCCTTTTTGGGGCTACTCCACCTGTTAGTAATTTCAATCACATACTGCAGATGGCCTCCAATTGTAGCCTGCACTTGCGGAAGGAAATTCTTCCCACCTTGCTATCAATGTAAAGGAAGTATCTTCAAGCTTATTTGCCTATTTTTCTTCCATGTTTCAATCAAAAAGGGAAACAGAAACATGAAATATGTATTTGGTATTGTTCTGTCGAGTTCATGTTTTTTGAATGCAATGCTTTTGGAGTTCTCTTCTTTTCATTTACTGGTAAATTCTGTATGTCCCTTTGTGAGAGAAAGCAAAGAACAAAACGTGCCTTTGGGAGAAAAAGAGAAGAACAATTGAGAATAGAGATTTTCACGGAGAGGAGAGGTGGAGACGGCGGGCGTCTGAGTTTTGAGGCCTCTTGTGAGACCTCTTTTAATGATTTTTAACTTTTTGAGAATAGATGAAGGAAACAAATCATATTATTGTAGGGTTACTCCGTATTGGCCCGATAAACAATGATTTCTTGTTAATTTCTTAAACGTTATATACTAACTGTTATCAATATGGATCCTTTATATTTTGCTTTAATCATACTTTTACCCGTTGCATTTTGATATCGGCAATGTCAGCTCTATTTATTTTTTAAACATGTGTGCAAGGACAATTAGCACTACATTTAACCACTGCATTTTCAATGTGAAAGTTGGCTTTCCAGTGCTATCAAATGCGACAAGGTTGAACATATATATGAGTGAAGTCATACATGCAAATTGTGGATCAAAAACTACTCATCAGTATCTTCAGTAATTAAATCAAATTGCAAAAATCAGATCTTTCGCTTATTGAGCAATAACCATCCTGAAAATTTTGTTTATCTATTGACCCTTCCTTTATTCTCCTCAGTTGTTCAAGTTCAGCAGCTCTCTCCTTCATGCCTGGCCTTTTCCTTGCATTGAGTTTTAGGCATCTTTTGACAAGCTTAGCAACAAAAAGAATTTCCTCTTCTAGGCCTTCATCAGCGACAATCTTGTCCAAGATTTCAAACAATCGATTTTCCTTCATGGATGATCGAAACCGGATAACCAAACCTACATCAGATTTATCCGAAGAGAAAGCCTTTTGGCCTGTTAGAAGTTCGGCAAGAACTACTCCAAAGGCATAAACATCACTTTTATCATTGAGTTGCCCGGAACGGAAGTACTCTGGGTCTAAGTAACCAAATGTGCCTCCGACTAGTGTAGTTAAGTGTGTTCTATCAATAGCAACTGATCGTGACAGCCCGAAATCGGAGACAACCGCCCTGTAGTTCTCATCTAACAATATGTTGCTTGACTTGATATCCCTGTGAAAAATGGCCGTTGAAGCACATGAGTGCAAATAAGAAAGAGCTCCAGCAACTTCAGCTGCAATACGTAAACGATTCTCCCAAGTGATCATTCCAACATTAGGGTCATCATGAAGGTGCTGCGAAAGGGTTCCATTTGACACAAATTCATAAACAAGTAATGGAACTTCAGTTTCCAAACAACAACCTAACAATTTCACTACGTGCCTGTGATTTATCTGTGAGAGAATAAGCACTTCATTGATAAACTGCAACAGTTGATCCCGGTCAATTTTGTTTGATTTCTTCACAGCTACAATAGTTCCATCTGACAGCATTCCTTTGTAAACAGTTCCAAGCCCTCCTTTGCCCAGAATACGACTTTCATTAAAATTGTCGGTTGCCTTTTCCAGCTCTTTTGTGACAAAAAGCCTCGTTTCAAATACACTTCCCTTACCTGATGATAGCTGCTGCTGCAGCAATCTCTTGAAGAGTTTCTTTTTCGCTTCTTTTTCTTCTATTTTTTTAAGCTTTCGGTGCATCCAAACACATGCAAAGACTAATATAAGAAAAGTAGTTGCAATTCCAATGCCTGTACAATAAATTATGATTGAGAGGAGGACTATCAAACAAAAGTACTGACAAGAAGCGGGATTGAATAATGTGAAAATGTACCTAAAGAAATGAAAATAGCCATGGATCGTTTCCCTTTGTCTGGTAGTGGTATGCATGCATTTGATAAAGTACCAAAGTCTTTCTTGTAGTAGCCTGGACGACAGGTGCAAACGTAGCTGCCTGCAGTGTTAACGCATATGGCATCCTTGGGGCAGTTATTCCTTTTCGGAACTTGACACTCGTTGATATCTGCAGTCAAGTTTGGCCACAGAAAAAAAGAGGAACAAAGTAATCAATATTATATGCAATCTTTCACCTATTTCTAAACTTGTGCAGATTAGACCAAATGGCACTCGACATACCAAAAGTCACAAGAATAATTTAAGGGTTTAAAATCGGAGAAAGTCGTTCCAATGTAGTGCTGTAAAAATAGAGAATAATTATTTGATATCAACATCCAAGCCGATCCCCTATGATTGGCTTTTTCTTCCCCTGTATTTGTGTATGTTGTTCAATCTTGAGGGTAATTTGCACGATTACATATGGGGGTTCTAAATTTTGATGCGGTCTTCAGAAAAGCGTACAATACATTGTGTTGAGTAGAGCGTTAGTTTTCCGTGGCGGCTATCCGCTTGGTTGAATAGTTGTAATTTTCCAAGAATTTCACACAGAATTGATATCTTTTCAGATTATGCAGAGAAAAGTAAACTAAAATTAATCCCAAAACTTTGCTGAGAGGACCTATGGAACTAACTGATCTCTTGAAGAAAGAACTTCACACATTGTTGGTGGTAATGTCTAGGGACAGTTATTTGTTTTCTCACCTTATGTTCTCCCCAAATACAAAATCTGCCTGATTTGCATAAAATTTTTGATACGCTAGCTATAGAACTATGACCTTGTTACAAACTACCTAAAAAAGAAAAATAAATCTTCTGTTGCTAGCAAGAAGAAAAAAAAAATGGATAGACGAGAGTAATTGCGTACTTTCGGCTTCCTGTTAAGATTACAACAAATCATGTTAGTAAGATTACCTTAGCAAAATTCGAATGTGAGCCATGACTACCTTAGCAAATCATGTTTTTTTCCTATCTGAACTTACTCTTCCTTCACATTCTCTCTCCTTCCAAATTACTCCAAAACAAAAATGGAGAAAGAAGAAATCCATTACGTACCTTTGCATCCATTAGGCAGATAAGGATTTCCTTGGTAACCTCGCAAGCAAGTACACAGTTATCCAACTCCTCTGGTCGAATTGATGCACTTACTATTCTGGCCGCATACATGATGTCCCCTTTTCACCGCTTCATGGCAACTGATATTTCCAATTCCCCAGTCAAGTACAATTGGAACACTGTAATCGTCATCGCACCTGGAAATGTTAAACCTACCAAAATCATTGAAATCCCTTTTAACAATCATGGAGAGGCTGCAAACAGCAGATTTCCAAGATCTATCTGCAGTATTCATGGTAAGCACCATAGTTGAGAAATAATTGAATTCTTTTGCTATAGTGGTCTGGCAGCATCCATTTCCAGAGCAAGATGAAGAAGTAGCTGTTTGATTATTTTGTGAATCCAAGCACAGAGATGGACATCCGCTGATGACCACATTTGTGTAGCAACATACAAGATGTTCTTGTTGCGCTGAAAAAGATCAAGCTTCAGTACATGAGTTCCCAGAGTTCAAGGACATCTTAAAGGTGCATGTTCTTTCTGAAATTTGTAGGTTTCCCAACTCTCCAAGCTTCTAGTTAGTTGTCTGGTTGGGCAATAATCTTGTATTTGGGTTCTATTGGCAGGGCTTGGAGAAATCTCAGCTAGATGAGGTCAAGTAGAAATGTCATATGATTACTCATTATGCTTCATGAATGGTTACGGGGCTGTAATTCTTTTCTAGTCTTTATTGAATTCATCAAAACATTTCCTTTCTTTTATTAGCGCATGAATATCGACCTTCTTAATCTTAAATATGCAGTTGCAGAATAAAATGTTGAAGGAGATTCCTTTTCTATTTCAAGTTCTTAAGTTTCCTCAATTACAAATCAAGAACATGTTCTTAAGTTTGTGAATTATATTGAAATCATCAAGCAGTTCCATGCATTTGTCATATTTTGTGGATCATATCATTTCATATGTTGTATCTTTTGGTGACAATACTCCCTTACAGATAAATTCTCGTCATCTACAAATAAAAAGTTAAAAATCAAATCATGCTGATAAGGACGTCATATGTCATTTCTTCATATCAAAATTTTTTATTCACTAAAAAAATCAAGTTAGATTGTCAAAATGGTGGGATTGGGTGGAACTTAACCTGCTTGGCCCAAGAAATTAAG
This sequence comes from Coffea eugenioides, assembly GCF_003713205.1. Lineage (NCBI taxonomy): Eukaryota > Viridiplantae > Streptophyta > Magnoliopsida > Gentianales > Rubiaceae > Coffea > Coffea eugenioides. The sequence goes on along the minus strand of NC_040043.1, from coordinate 13,586,580 downwards.
GAATCGGGTTAGATTTGGATTCATCATGTGTCGAGTTTGGACAATGCTAAACTCCGCGTACAAATGATATACTTACATGTTTAGTTGATAAGAGACCACATCTGTACATTTGTCAATATATCACTATTGTGTTATATGCTACTCATTATTTAAAAAATTATTATCTAAGTTGATGTTTGTGATACTAATTATGATTTAGTTGAAATTTGATTTTGCAATTAATATACTATATCTTTGGTGAAGTATTACTATCAAAAATGAGAAAGGTGATGTATTTAAATCTAGGCCAAGCCCCCCTACTCTGGCATCAACATATTGTTTAACAAATTTAGCCCAAGATTGGGCTTAACAAATTCAGCCCAAATAAGAGAATTGACAGCCCAAATAAGAATTCCAAATGATTGAGACCACAATTGCACCGTATCGCCCCCTCCGCTCTGAAATTGCATTTAATAGTGGAAAATTTTCGCTTCCATTTTATTCTTAGAATTCCGTTGCAGTGTTTTCCTGCAGCTAAGTCCTTTAGTCATTTCCATAAAAAAATAATACCACTAATGATAGGTTGCAATTTTATCATTTATTTTATTATTAATTTTTCCTATTACCTGACATGATTTGAATTAATTATTAGATTCTACTCACTTTTCGTAATTTACATTTATTTCAGGAAGTAAAACAAAAATATCACAATCAAGGCCAATTTGATAGTCATCGGGAAAGAGTTCAAATAGCAGGCAATCAAGGGCATTCTTGGAACAAGGAGATGCAAGACCTTTTTGATAATTTTGACCGAAGACAGCAACTAAAAAAGGGAAAAGAAGGCAAACCTGGGGGGGCGTCCAGAGGCTTTGTCCTCTCCGCAAGGGGAGCCGCCGGACAGATTAGAGTCAAGGAGAATAGGAAATAGCATAGAAAAAGTGTGCAGAGGACTAGCACTATTTTTAGCTTAGTTTTTAGTTTTGACTTTTCCTCTTTTCGTCTTATTATGCTGTTGCTTCCATCGGATGTGAAGGCAAAGAAAAGCAATTGGGCATTCTTTGTAATCTTGACTTTTCCTTCATTGCCGAAGTGAATTGAATTTTCCCAATTTCGGAGTCGATGGCCGCTACTGTTGCTTCGATTTCCTATGGGTTTTTCGCATCAGGGATGAACTAAATTTTCTTTTTTAGTCAAGAAACAACGGAGGTTTTGGGTCGCCTAAAATTGTGAGATCGATTTAATTTTATCTTTTTCTTTTATTTATTAGTATTCGCATATTCCTTATTTGCAGTGCTTGTGATTATTTAATTAATTGATTGTCTTGGATCCAGATAATTAGTTGATTGGGTAATCTATTGTCAATTAGAGCATTAAATCCGTAATTGTTTAATTGCTCTAAAATAGTAACAACTGGCATGATTAGGTTTGTGTCAGGGGAATACGCGGGCTAATCTAAAATAACCCTGGTAGTGCGTTATTTGGTTAGAATAGGGCTCCTCTAATACATAAGACAATTGGGGAATTAAATTCTACGGGCGTACCTAAGATTATTTCTCAATTAGAGCAGTGATTAACGGGCGTACCTTGATCACCGACACGGTAAGGAGGGGTTGACTGCCATTGCTTGTTTGGTAGTTATAACCTATTTATTGATAAATAATTGGAATTGCCTTTGCTTCAATGATCAATTAGGTGCACCATTGCTGAAGTTATTTCTTGGCTAAAACCTTAGTTATCATTCATTTGGTTTTAGTAACTTGTTATTTAATTTTTAATAGTTTCTTAGATTTTATTTGCATTTATTTGATTGTCACTTTCTACACAAAAATACCCCCTGGTTACTGTGGATTCGAAAAGAAACAATTACACCCAGTCTCTGTGGATTCGACCCTGCTTACCACTATCTACAGAAATTAACTTTAGTTGAGTAGGTTTTTATTATTGCACAGACTGACAACCTGTCAATTTGATTGCACCGTATCGCCCCCTCCGCTCTGAAATTGCATTTAATAGTGGAAAATTTTCGCTTCCATTTTATTCTTAGAATTCCGTTGCAGTGTTTTCCTGCAGCTAAGTCCTTTAGTCATTTCCATAAAAAAATAATACCACTAACCAGTCTGTACTTCATTAAGGATATAAATAAGTCTAATCAAGTTGAACACCCTAATATTTAAATTTATTTAATTATTTTAATGAGTTTAAATATTTGTTCAAGTTTGATTCATTTATTTATCGAATCGAGATTGAATGACGAGTTTGAATGTTATTCAAATTTAGTTTGATTAGTTGACAAACTAAATTTGACAAATAGTAGGAATGGCTAGTATATTTTTTGTTACTAAAGAAAATTCTTGTTATTTATATATTAACGGACACTTCCTCAAAAGAATGAAATTTCGTACTACTTGCAGATGCTGCAATTGATGCCTTTACAAAATTGTTTTGGCATCAATTTTCCATGCGCACTAAATCTACGATAAACCAACCGAAACAAGACATTATAAAAAACCAAAGAATTTGACAAACGAGTAGTGGAATTATGATCATAAAACTAAGCATTCAAAGACTACGAGAGTGATGGAAGGTGACTAAAAGCTAATGCACGTAGTGGGAACCCATGAGACATTTTCAATCTCTAATCAAGGCTTAGCTATTAATAATACCCATGAGACATTTTGAGAAATTTAAGCTGTTCCAGTACATACTATCCTGAAAGAAGGAAAAAGAAATCACGAAAGCCTTTGAAATTTTGTTGTTATCCCGTTTAACTTCCAAATGTTAAACTTGATCAATTTTTATTAATCTTTACTCTTTGGGAGTTATTGCTAATTGGCCCTTGGATCCCACGATGATATTCACCAAGGTTAAGAAAGCATGCCTTGAATTGCAATGAATCTGCGAACTACTTAAGATGCATTAGGTGTTTAATTTAATTTTATTCTTGTGCTTATCATTTCCCAATGCTGCAGAGAAACTGAAAGGACTATAATATGCAAAGCCAAGTTGACTCGCTGCTATGTATACAAAAGAGACTTGCTGTCCTGTTAACTGATTATTATATATATACACACATGTAAAGAAAGCATGCCTGTTCTTACTGCTGTGCTCGAATGAAAAAATCTATAGCATTATTCGGAACCTAAATGAATTTCTTTTTCGACAATTTGCACCTTGATGTTCTAGATGCCCGCCAATTTAGTCTTATTGATAAACCTGTTAAGTGGATGGAAAATGCTGATACATCTTCAGTCTGAATTTACTCAATCCAAGAAACTAGCAAAGCATTGCTCAACAACATTATTTCGAAAACCAGTTTTTGCATCAACTTCTATTAGTTCTAGTCTCAGGAAATCGACGAACGAAAATAATATGATTTTTAGCAACCCAATAATGATAATAACATAACAAATAAATCAAACAAAGAGAAACAGAATTTTACGTGATTCGGTCAAATTGACCTACGTTCATGGACGAAGGGGAAGCAAATTTACTATAACAGAAAAAGAATACAAAACCTAGGAAATAATTCCTAAGGTCAAAAAATACCTAAAACTGAAAATACAAAAGGGGTTAAATAGCACTAAATGTTTAATGGTCCAAAGACCCATGACTTGCTCTTTTGGTTTGATGCCTAACCAAACTCCTCTCAAATATACTATAACTATTTGATGTAAAAGAGGTAAAAAAAAAAAAAGTGATTAAGAATGTATTCACGGAAAATATAAAAATTGCTTTCCAAACAAAGCCGAATTTGAAGGTGACAAAGAACTTTTTCCTAGAAATGTTTCAATCATGTGTACTACTTATAGGTTTTTCGTTTTTGTTAAAAATTATGCACCTTTCAAAATTAGATGGAGACCTTTTGCTGGCATCCTGTTCAACTTCAAAATGTTAAAATTCATCATTTCGGATCATCCTGGAACCTTATATTTAGTTTTGACTGGTCCTCTGATCCTACTAAAATTCCCACCACGGCTAAGAGAAGATGCCCTTTTTTTTTTTAATTTCCTTTTTATAAGTGGGAGGTCTTGAATTCAGGATTCCCTTTTTATAATTCCTTTCACCTTACCACTAAACCCAACACTTTTCCATAAAAGAAGATGCCGTGAATTGCAATGAATCTGGAAATCCCAACACCCGTTTCATTATGAGATTTTGCTAGCAAATTAATTTGCATTAAAAAATTTTCAAAACTTCCAAATCAACGTTAGGATAATTAAAATTATTTTGAAGAGTTGAACTTCATATATTTATAATATTCTAATCAACATGAAAGTTTATAAAAATTTTTGCACGAACATAATGTTTAATTTGTAAGTAAAGTGTTTAAAATCTTTCCAAATTTGAAAGGGAAAAAACACAAAATTTGAAGACTTTGGTGTGGTGGCTCCTATTCCCTACCTTTCTTTGCTTCTCGAAGTGCTAACTATTTCTTTAGATATGAATCTTGAACTATACCAGCAACCTTTTGCCAATGTGTTTGTAAAATAACATGGTTACCTAATTAGACAAATTCTCGGCATAGAAGTAGTATTTGTGAACACAAAGTTAATAGCTGCAAGTACCGTAAGACAACAACATAACATGAAAAACTGTACCAAGCCAAAAAAAAAAAAAAAAAGAGAGGTTTACTTTAACATCATTTATCTAAAATTAGTAGCTATCTTTTGCCTTTAGTTTTGTCAACAAAAAACGAGAGGATCCCTACAGTTTTTCCTACTATTAGATTCAGAATTTGAATCTTATGCCTGATAGTTGGAGGTGGGAAGAGTGTAAATGAATGTTTTCCTAAACATGTTAGTCTAAACATATTTTTGCCTCTATTTGAGAAGAATAAATTGAAACAAGAGTGCTTTTTTTAGGAGGTATATAGAGACGATCTTTATTGCCCCAGAAAGAAAAAAAACAGTAAAATACTAGGAAATTGATGATTAGTCCAAACTAGTGGAAGATTTTACTTAAGTAAATTCACTAAGTCATAATTTGAACTGTTCTATTTGTATAATTTCGACATACATCTCTCATCTTTTGATTGCAAATTAACGAGTCATAGCGGTGGCTCGATAGTATTGATAGTGCTTATTTTCTTGTTTCTTGATTTCTGAACCTCTCCAGCATTATTCTTGCAAACGTGGGGTTGAGCCATCCTTAATTTTCTAGCGTTTCTTGCACAATTGAGTTGATTTTCTGTCTAAAGTCGTTGATCAATACAAAGTCATTGTTCAGAACAGTTGAGAGGCAATCAATTTTGTCTCTTGTATAATGACCAAGACTTATAATGTATTATGTGGTCAAATAATTAAGTTGCATTATTCCCAAGAATGCGCATCATCAAACTGTGCAGTTTTGTCTTGAAATAGGTTTTTAATGCAAAGGTGGTGTAAAAGAATAAACAAAAATTTAAGGGATTAAATAATGAATTTCCTATTTTTGCTTTCTCCTTCGTACATTTGAAGCCCCTTAGATTAGCCATGGATCACTTCCCTCTCTTTCGGGCTGTGGCAACTCAAGGTCCTCAAATTACATCAATCATAAAATAGAAGGTCTAACTTTACTATTAGACTTTGACATGAGAAATCAATATTATATGAATGCAGAAGTAAAATATTTACTAAGCTTATGTCATACAGCTCGTATATTAAAAACTCAGAGAAAATTTATCTCAAACCTTCGGAAGAATTATAGCTTTTATGAAACTAAATTCTACTCTTTACATAAAGCAAATGGTGACATGGACATAGAGTCATAACTTTACTGTACAATTCCCTAGAAAAGCAGTCAAAGAAATTCTAATCAGCATGACAATTACATCACTGTCAAAAAATTACCAAACCTATATTACTGAGACTATATATGATGCGACTCCTCACCTATCAGGTAGCAAACATTAGCCATGGAGAAACTTCACAACCTCTCCCCTTTTGGATTTGTGTTGCTGTGTTTTCTTTCAGCTTCCTTAGCCATGCTTCCGACCAATATTACCACTGATCAGTCATCTCTTCTTGCCTTGAGATCTCACATCTCATTTGACCCTCACCAAATCTTGGCAAACAACTGGTCTGTCAGATCTTCTGTATGTGAATGGATTGGAGTGACCTGCGGCTTTCGGCATCTCAGAGTGACCGGCTTAAGTATTTCAAACATGAATTTTTCCGGCACCTTACCTCCACAATTGGGGAACCTATCATTTCTTGTTTCGCTTGACATGAGAAACAACAATTTCCACGGAGAGATGCCGCATGAAATTGCTCGTTTGCGCCGATTAAAAGTACTTAATTTGGGCATCAACAATCTCAAAGGAGAGTTACCCTGGTGGATTGGTTCATTTCCTAAACTTCGTCACTTGAATCTTGGAAACAATAGTTTCACTGGTCGTATCCCATCTTCCATCTCTAACTTGTCAAAGCTAGAGACTATATATCTTTCGTTCAACCCTCTGCAAGGAAACATTCCCATGGGGATTTTCAATATTTCCTCGCTGCAAATCATTCACCTTATGGATAATGGCCTATCCGGAGTTCTTCCAAGTGACATGTGTTACCGTCTTCCTAGACTGAGTATCCTTGACCTATCAATGAACAAGTTAAATGGTCAATTACCATCAAGTGCTTTAGCCCAGTGTTCAGAACTTCAGGTGCTGTCTTTGTCTCTCAATGAATTTGGAGGTGCCGTACCAAAAGAAATTGGAGAACTGAAGAAGCTTGAGGAGCTATACTTGGGTATCAACCATTTAGAAGGTAGGATCCTTGTTAATTCTTTTACCATACATGGACAAAGCCAAATTAAATGAATTGTTTTATGTTGTAGTGAATTTGTGCAGATCTAGATCCAGAAGTTGGTTTGTTCTAACAAAAATAGCACATATCTTGCACAATATTTAGAGTGTGTTTGATAAATATAAATCTGAAATTTGAAATTTAAAATTTGAAATATGAATCCATTAAATTACTAAATGTTAAGTATCATGATACAACTTATTATCTAAATCTGAATACTGAATACAGTATGCCTGTTAGATAATTGTAAACAACTTAATACCGAATTTCATATATTTCATAATTTTGTTATTATGTTGATTTATTCATTAATGATGATGTTAAAATGTTATACTTTATTTATAATATGTATAATTTAATTTCATTGACAATAAGATATTAAAAAATAGCAAAAAATGAACCACATATTAAAATAAAATTATAATATAAAAAATGTGCTTGGGAAAATAAATTTATTTGAGAAAAAACAAACTTTAGCACAATTTTCAATAGTTTATTTTTGCTCATATGTCAATGTCTGTAGATATGTAACAAAGTAATAAATTTTGCATTTGCATTAAATGGTAAGTGAATAGCTTCTTGCTTATTTTTTAAATATGTTTTATTTAGAGAATTTAGAGGCACTTAATTAATTAAAATGTTCTATTTTTTGACAACACACACCTATGGATATGTTAAGGCCTGAACCCATGAAATTTAAGTACTTAATTGTATTCTCAAATAAAACCTTACTCTTATCTTTCCATATTCCCAATTGAAAAGGCAAAAAATACAAGAAAAATTTAGAGTTATAGACTGTTTCTGCCAAACGAATTTTCAGAATACTGCCTCGAGGAAAGAATTGTTACCAAAGATTTTCAGAATTTTCTGCTCCTTTACAGCTAGGAAAACCATGAATACATGGAGCAGATAATATGGTCCTGATGGACAAGTTAATGGTCAAAATATATTCGTATTTTCTTAGGATACTATAAAATAGTGAAAAAGATTTTGAAAATTTTAGTTAACTTTACATGCATTTACTTTAAGATGTCTTTTTAATTTGATTTCGAAACAAGTCAATTTCAAAATGTCGAGGGTGCCAGACTGTGGCCAATTTTTTGCTTTTGGCCTATCAATTTTCTCGGTTAATTCAAAACGTCCATCAATGATCTCAACTTGTTGATTTTTATTGCATCCACATTTTGTAGGTGAAATTCCAAAAGAAATTGGTAACTCAACTATGATGAAAACACTAGATTTCAGATCAAACAACTTAGCAGGTATGACCATTTATTTTACAAAACTTACAGAATATAGAGACTTATATATTTTAATGTATATGCTCAATTTTATTTTGGCAGGTGCAATACCACGAGAGGTTGGTAACTGCTACTTTCTCCAACACATCAACATGGATTTCAGTAGCTTAACTGGTTCCATACCAATAGAGATCTTCAACCTCTCAAAGTTGATTATTATGTCACTTACACAAAATCAACTTTCAGGCAATCTGCCATCCACATTCGGTTATAGGCTTCCCAATCTAGAAGAGCTTTACCTCGGCATTAATTCCTTCTCTGGAGTATTACCTACCTCAATCTCAAATTCTTCTAAACTTCGTAGAGTAGATTTTGGTACTAACAAGTTCACAGGTCCAATTCCTACTTCCTTGGGGGACCTAAGTCTCCTGGAACTACTGAATCTATTCGGCAACAATTTAACGAGCGACTCCTCATCTCAAGAGTTGAGCTTCATCTCTTCATTGACAAAATGCCAATATTTGTCAATATTGGTCTTGAGTGACAATCCATTCAATGGGATCATTCCAGACTCAGTTAGTAATCTTTCAACTTCCCTTCAACTGTTATCTGCATCAGATTGTAAAATCAAGGGCAGCATTCCTGATGGAATTGGAAACTTTAGTAGTTTGATCCAGTTAGATCTATCCAACAATGAGCTAAATGGGTCGTTGCCAGCTAGGATAAAAGATTTACGAAAGCTTCAAGGAATGGATCTTAGTGTGAACAAACTAAGCAAAGTGCCCCTAGAGTTTCTTTGTGCTCTCTATGACTTGGCTACAATAGATCTTGGACAAAATCAAATTATGGGCTCAATACCAAAGTGCATGGGAAATTTTACTTCCCTGAGGAATCTTAACCTAAGCCACAATAGACTAAATTCTTCCCTACCTGTAGAAATATGGAACCTGAAAGATCTCTTGGAGCTTGACCTCTCCTCAAATTTGCTGAGTGGATCTCTGCCGCAAGCAATTACGAATATGCAGATGGCAAATTTGGTAGATTTGTCAACCAATCAGTTCTCGGGTGCCATTCCTGACACAATTGGAGAGATCCAGAACCTGCAAAATCTCTCTCTAGCACACAACAGATTGCAAGGATCAATCCCAGAGTCGATCGGCAAGATGTTAAGCTTGGAGTCATTGGATCTATCACATAACTTTCTCTCTGGATCGGTTTCAATGTCAATGGAGAACCTTCGGTATCTTAGACATTTCAATGTCTCTTTTAACAATTTAATTGGTGAAGTTCCTTCCAAAGGGCCTTTTATCAACTTCACTGCCGAATCCTTCACTGCAAATCAAGCACTGTGTGGAGCTCAAAGGTTTCATGTGCCTCCATGCCCAAATATTTCAGCTCATAGATCGAGAACAAAAAAAGTGCGTCAAACGATTTATATTCTTCTGGGGATGATAATAGCAATGGGAGTCTTGTCCTTTGGATTTTTTTACCTAAGGTATGGAAAGAAAGATGGACTTTCCAGTGGAGCAAATTTATCCTTAGTTGCAATGCCAGAAAGAATTTCATATTTCGAACTTCTAAAAGCAACTAATGGGTACAGCGAAAGCAATTTGTTGGGAACTGGAAGCTTTGGATCTGTTTATAGAGGTACTCTTGATGATGGAAGGGTCGTGGCTGCTAAAGTTTTCAATTTACAAGTCGAAGGAGCATTCAGGAGTTTTGATGTAGAATGTGAAGTACTGCGCAATCTTCGCCACAGAAACCTCACAGGAGTCATCACCAGTTGCTCTAACCCTGAGTTTAAGGCATTAGTGCTTGAGTTCATGCCTAATGGGAGTCTTGAGAAGTGGTTGTATTCGCACAACTATTTTCTGGATCTGATGCAGAGATTAGACATATTGATTGATGTTGCATGTGCATTGCAATATCTCCACTGTGAGTATTCAACTCCAGTAATTCACTGTGATTTGAAACCGAGTAATGTCCTGCTGGATCAAGACATGGTTGCCCATCTAAGTGATTTTGGCCTTACAAAGTTGTTGGGTGAGGATAACAGCATCACATACACCGAAACACTAGCCACACTTGGCTATCTCGCACCAGGTGAAGAATTTTCTAATACGACTAAAGTACTATTTCCTCAATTATTTGCTGTTGAAAATGCCAAATATTAAAAATTACAACCAATATAAGAACATAGATGAATTTTATATATTTCTTGCAGAGTATGGATTGGAAGGATTAGTATCAACAAAATGTGATACCTACAGTTTTGGAATTATGATGATGGAAGTCTTCACAAGAACAAAACCTAATAGTGAAATGTTTGGCGAAAACTTGAGCTTGAAGAGTTGGATAACTAATTCAATACCTGATGGATTAGCTCATGTAATCGATGCTAATTTGCTGAAGGAAAATGATGAATACTTTGTTGAAAACCGAAGTTGTATAGCCTCAATCATGAAAGTGGCTCTGGACTGCACGATGGAATCTCCAAGAGAGAGAAGCAACATACAAGATGTTCTTGTTGCGCTCAAAAAGATCAAGCTTCAGTACATAAGTGCCCTCCATTCAAGGACGTCTTAAAGGTGCACGTTCTCTTTGAGATTTGTAGTTTTCCCAACTCTCCTGGCTTCTACTTAGTTGTCTGGTTGGGTAATAATCTTGTATTGGCCACGGGGCTTGGAGAAATCTCAGCTAGATGAGGTCAAGTAGAAATGGAATTATATCACTCATTATGCTTCATGAGTGGTTACGGGGCTGTAATCCTTTTCGTAGTCTTTCTTGAATTCATGTACTGCATGATAAAATTAATCAAAACATTTCCTTTCTCTTATTAGCGCTTAAATATCGACCTTCTTAATCTTAAATATGCAGTTGCAGAATAAAATGTAAAAGGAGATTCCTTTTCTATTTCAAGTTAATTAAGGAGTAATCTTTTACGAGAGTTGAACGAGAGTTTGGATGTTATTCAAATTTAGTTTGATTAGATGGCGAACTAAATTTAACTAATATTAGGAATGGCTAGTATATTATTTGTTACTAAAGAAAATTCTTGTTATTTATATATTAACGGACACTTCCTCAAAAGAATGAAAGATTTCGTACTACTTGCAGATACTGCAATTGATGCCTTTAAAAAATTGTTATGACATCAATTTTCCATGGCACACAAAATCTACGATAAACCAAAGGAAACAAGACATTATAAAAAACCCAAGAATTTGACAAACGAGTAGTGGAATTATGATCATAAAACTAAGCATTCAAAGACAACGAGAGTGATGGAAGGTGACTAAAAGCTAATGCACGTAGTGAGAAACCATGAGACATTTTCAATCTCTAATCAAGGCTTAGCTATTAATAATACCCATGAGACATTTTGAGAAATTTAAGCTGTTCCAGTACATACTATCCTGAAAGAAGGAAAAAGAAATCACGAAAGCCTTTGAAATTTTGTTGTTATCCCGTTTAACTTCCAAATGTTAAACTTGATCAATTTTTATTAATCTTTACTCTTTGGGAGTTATTGCTAATTGGCCCTTGGATCCCACTATGATATTCACCAAGGTTAAGAAAGCATGCCTTGAATTGCAATGAATCTGCGAACTACTTAAGATGCATTAGGTGTTTAATTTAATTTTATTCTTGTGCTTATCATTTCCCAATGCTGCAGAGAAATTAAAAGTACTATAATAAGCAAAGCCAAGTTGACTCGCTGCTATGTATACAAAGGAGACTTACTGTCCTGTTAACTGATTATTATATGTATATATATACATATATATATATATACATATATATATATAAAGCATACCTGTTGGTACTGTTGTGCTCGAATGAAAAAATCTATAGCATTATTCTGAACCTAAATGAATTTCTTTTTGGACAATTTGCACCTTGATGTTCTAGATGCCCACCAATTTAGTCTTATTGATAAACCTGTTAAGTGGATGGAAAATGCTGATGCATCTTCAGTCTGAATTTACTCAATCCAAGAAACTAGCAAAGCATTGCTCAACAACATTATTTTGAAAACTCAGTTTTCGCATCAACTTCTGTTAGTTTTGGTCCCAGGAAATCGACCAACGAGAATAATATATAGGATTTTTAGCAACTCAATAATGACAATAACATAATAAATAAATCAAGAAAAGAGGAAACAGAATTTTACGTGGTTCGGCCAAATTGACCTACGTTCAAGGGCGAAGAAGTAGCAGATTTACTATAACAGAAAAAGAGTACAAAAGAAAGAATTCAAAATCTAGGAAATAATTCCTAAGGTCAAAAAGCACCTAAAACTGAAAATACAAAAGAGTTTAAATAGCACTAAATGTTTAATGGTTCAAAGGCCCATGACTTGCTCTTTTGGTTTGATGCCTAACCAAAACTCCTCTTAAATATATTATAACTATTTGATGTAAAAAAGGTAAAAAAAAAAAGTGATTAAGAATGTATTCACCAAAAATGTAAAAATTGCTTTCCAAACAAAGCTGAATTTGAAGGTGACAAAGAACTTTTTTCCTAGAAAAGCTTGAATCATGTGTATTACTTATAGGTTTTTCGTTTTTGTTAAAAATTATGCACCTTTCAAAATTAGATGGAGGCCTTTTGCTGGCATCTTGTTCAACTTCAAAATGTTAAAACTTATCATTTCGGATCATCTTGGAACCTTGGATTTAGTTTTGACTGGTCCTTAGATCCTACTAAAATTCCCACCACGCCTAAGAGACGATGCCTTGTTCTTTTCAATTTCCTTTTTATAAGTGGGAGGCCTTGAATTCAGGATTCCTTTTTTTTATAATTCCTTTCACCTTACCACTAAACCCAACACTTTTCCATAAAAGAAGATGCCATGAATTGCAATGAATCTGGAAATCCCAACACCCGTTTCATTATGAGATTTTGCTAGCAAATTAATTTGCATTAAAAAATTTTCAAAACTTCCAAATCAACGTTAGGATAATTAAAATTACTTTGAGGAGTTGGACTTCATATATTTATAATATTTGAATCAACATGAAAGTTTATAAAATTTTTGCACGAACATAAGGTTTAATTTGTAAGTAAAATGTTTAAAATCTTTCCAAATTTGAAAGGAAAAAAACACAAAATTTGAAGACTTTGGTGTGGTGGTTCCTATTCCCTACATTTCTTTGCTTCTCGAAGTGCTAACTATTTCTTTAGTTATGAATCTTGAACTATACAAGCAACCTTCTGCCAATGTGTGTGTAAAATAACATGGTTACCTAATTAGACAAATTCTCTGCATAGAAGTAGTATTTGTGAACACAAAGTTAATAGCTGCAAGTACCGTAATTGATAGGTTGCATTTTTGCCATTAATTTTATGGCTATTTCCCTCTTTTATTTTACCAAATATTGCGTTAATTGATGGATTCTACTTATATTTGGTTAATGGTGCTAATTGTAGGAAAAAGAACAAAACGTGACAAAAAGGGGCAATTTTTCAATTAATTTGATGGTGACACGTTCAGGACCTGTTTCCAAGTTCAATTCAAACTCTGGGCAGCCTTAGAGGAAGATTTGGAAGAATTGAATTCTAATTATTAGTTTATGGTTGAATTAGGAAAATTGAAATACTTTCTTTTGTGGTTTATTTTTCTATTTAGGAGACTAGTTTAATTTGGTAGTAGACTTGAATTAGGAAACTAGGAGAGAAAAGGCCAGATTCCCATTTGATTAGGACTTCGGCCAAAAATAAAAGCTTCAGAACTCTTTGCTTTGCAAGGAGGGAGGACGGCCGCATGGCCTCTCAATTCGTCTTGCTTTCATTAGTTTTAGAGGAAAACCAATTGCAATCAGATTTCATGGAGTCTGGCAGAATTTCTTCTAAGATGCGTAGCTAAATCTCCATTTTCTAATTAAGGGTCAACTTGAAGTCACGGTTCCGAACATCTGTGAGATCGAATTATTTTTATTTATTTCTTTTATTCATTGGTATTCGTACATTTTCTGATTTAACTTCTTATGATTGTTTTGTTATTTGAATGTCAAGGGTCCGATATTCAAATTAACCTAATAATCTACTGCCAAATTAACCGGTTAAATCCGTAATTGTTTGATTGGTTAATACCAGTGGCAACTAGTGTGATTGGTCATGTTAGGGAAACATATGATCTAATTTAAACAAACCCTCATAGCGTGTTTGTTGGTTAGGGTTGGATTTTTCTAATACTTAATGCAATTTAGGAATTGAATCCTACAATCGTACCTAGAGTTATTTCTTGGTTAGGGAAATAGTTAACGGTCGTACCTTGACTATCGATAAAGTAAGAAAAAGTTGGTTGTTTGTCTCGTGTATGGCAATTATAACGAATCTATTAATGAGTAATTGAATTATCATTGCATCAATGATCAGTTAAATGGACCGTGTCTGAAAAGTTGCATCTTTGATTAGAGTCGTATCTGCTATTGATTAATTCTTATTTATTTCCGTTAGTTATTTCATTAGTTGGTTAATTAGTTGTTTTTATATTTTCATACAAACCCCCATCTCTGGACTGTAAAAGAAATAAATTATCCCCAATCCCTATGGATTCAACCGTACTCACCGCTATATACAAATTTGTATTTTTCTTGAGTAGGTAATTATTATTGCATAGGCTCAACTCCTGTCAATTTTTGGCACCGTTGCCGGGGACTGGTGCCTGATTAGTTTGTTTCTTTTTGAGTTCATCTTGTTTTTATTTTTATTTTTCTCTTTTTTTTTTGTTTATGGCTGCTAATATTCCGTATTTTGGTGATAAACTGGATTTTATTCCTACGAAAGGTAATGAGGCTTGTGCTTTTTCTGATGATCAACATTCAAATTCATTGAGTTTTCTCATAGAAAAAATGGCTACTGCAACTTGTGAAATTTGTTATGGCACGGATCATTCAACCGGTATGTGCATTGAATTTCAAGATTACCTGAATGCCTCAATCAATAAGTTTGAAAATTTTTTACCCCAATTTGATCCTTATTCATATGGGTATGATCAAGAATGGTGAAATAATTCCAACTTTAATTATGCATCAGAACCAATCGATTTTCAACATCAATATCAACAACAACAACCATCACCCACGTCAGGTATGTCTCTTGAAAAAATGATAAAATTATTAGTTGCTAACATATATTGATTTCAACAGGAGACAGAAATGAACATTCGTGACATAAAGAATCAACTGTGTCTGATGGCATCTAAAGTGACGCAATTGGCTTTTCAAATGTGTGAAGAATTACCCTCACAAACCATCATCGACCTTAAGAAAGACGAGAATGCAATTATCCTGACAAATGACATGGAGTTGCAAGAGTCTCAAGAACAAGGATCTAAAGATGTAGTTGAAAAATGGAATTAAAGTGCAAAAAAGGAGAGCCTAACATCAAATCGTTCTAGTGAATGAATCCAGTGAACAATCTCCAAATGCGGTGACATATTCTCCTGACTTTTATTTTTCAATTCTTGTTAGTGAGATTGACTTTATTATACCAGAAAATTTTAAATTTTATGACAGGAATAAGTTAAAAGTGGAGAATATTTTGAACCAGTAAGTGCGCGTGATGGAGGAGTGAGTGAAGAATTAAAATTATTGTTGATTTGTTTGGTGCCATCTACTAGTCCATGGAAGACCGTAACTCATGTGCTCAACGATTACTCTATTTATGAGGGATATCAGGACTATATAGAGAATGACGCATTGAAACGAGTCACAAGATTTTATCCTCCCTGAACAAATATGACAATGTCTAACCAAAAATATTAAAAAAAGGTGCTTATTTGGAGACGTCCTCCCGACATGACGTGCCCAAGTCAATAGGGCACGTGGCAATGTATAATTCAACGATTCTTCATCAGAGGGGTTCCTACCCTCATGACATGCCCGCGTCAACTCATCTGGAGAGCTTTTTCTTCGATTTTGGAGCACACTGACTGACATGACGTGCCCGCGTCAATAGGGCACGTGGTAACTTTCAATTCAGCGAGTCATCATCAGAAGGGTTTCTACTATCATGACATACCCACGTTGTGTCCTAGGGAAAGGTAAAAAAAAACACTGAATTTTTTTTTCCTTTCTTTTCTCTTCCTTTTCCTTTCTTTTTCCTTTTCTTTTTCTTTCTTTCTTTCTCTCTTCTTTTTCTTTCTTCTTTCTTTCTTTCTTCCATCATTTTCTATCTGAACTCTACCGCCACCAACCATCAGCATACGTCAAGCTCCACAATCATTTGCCCGTCACCTGTAGCTATCTACGGACTCCCTCAAATCTAAGGGAAGTTTCGTTGTCTATTTTACTTCATTTTTTTTATTCTTTATCTTTTACATTGGGGACAATGTAAGATTTAGGTGTAGGGGGGATAGCATATGATAGTATATTGAAAAAGTGAAATTATAGGCATTTTTGTTGAAATTTTTTGTTTGATTTTTTGTTTGAATTTTATTCAATTTTTGCCTATCTTTGTGCATATTTGTGGTTGTTCCTGATAAACGATGGTTAGATGTCTCAAATTGGTTCAGTTATTAATCTTAGGTCTCCATATTTGAAAAATAACGCAGGCTTGTGTGGTCTTTAATTTTATTTTGGTACTTGTGAATTATGTTTGGTTATACTTCGCTAGTTATTGTTATCTAGTAACCGGGGATTTTTCACCAAAAGTGTCGACTTTTGCGCTAAAAAGTGGCGCTTACTATGATTATATGGTTTTTAATCAATAAGGGTTGAGTAACCGGACTCTTTCATTTGGTAATTGTCGGAGTTCGCATCAAAAGGTTTGAATGGCTAAGAACTAAGTATTTTCCTTAAGAAAAAAAAAGAGGGTTGTGCTAAGAGTAAAAAAAACAACAAGAAAAATAAAAAAAAATGTACGAAATTGTAGATGGTTACATTAGCCTGCTGATCTATGAGTTTTAATGTTGAGATTTTGCTTAATAGTTGAACCGTTTGCTGATGAATGCTGGTTGAATATTTTATGTTCTTAGGTTAGTTGGTCATAAATTGAAAAAGTTCTTAATCTTAAAAGCTAACTAGAGAGATATTTCTTGGGATCTAGCCATTAATGCTTGACATGTGGTTAAACTTACCGGATTCCGTTAAATTTAATGAATTCTGTTAGTTTATAATTTAATTCAAAACATGAGATGTCGTTTTGTATGGTTTGAAATCACGGGGGGTTTTCTGTATATTAGATATACCACAGGGGTTTTTTTGTTTTTAACCCTTAATTTATTGATAACTCACTTTGTGATTTTCATAATCACAATTCAACTAACAGTATTGTTCTCTGATCTCTGTCTTCACAAACATAATCCATTTGATAATTCCTGGACCAATCTTATAGTCCAATCTTCACCAACTGGATACTTCATGACCAATCTTGTAGTCCAATTTGATCAACTAACTTCTTCACTAGGGCTGTTCACGAGAGTCGCTCGCGAGCGGCTCAAATACGAGCTTGAGTCGAGTTCAAATTAATCAAGTCGAGTTCGAGGTCAAAAACATTAAACTCGTTGGCCGCTCGCGAACTCGATTATATATATATATATTTATTTATTTTAATAGTAAAATTATTTTATTCATTTTTAAAAACAAAATAATTATTTTTTTAATAATAAAAATAATTATTATTTTTTTTATTTTTTAATCTCGAGCTCGAGTTCGAGTTCGAGTTTCATAAAATTAATTAGAGGCTCGACTCGATTAGACTAAAACTCGACTCGACTTGTTTGCACCCCGATTCTTCACAGCAATTCTTATACCTTAATTTTGACAACAGAAAATACTCGGGACTAACCTCATAGTTAAGACAATTTTTCAATATTCACAGGTACTTCAGGATCAAGTTCTTGAACCTAAAACTCTGATACCATATGTAGAATCCAAAAAATTCTAAGAAAAATTATATTGGAGATAAATTTCATAAAATCAATATGTACAGGAAGGCAATTTACACACAATTTACACATATACGTGTGGGAGAAGAGAAATAATACCAATAGTAATATATTAATTGTAAGGATCGAAGACAACCAATCGAAAATCCAATCAATAAGCAATTAAAAGATCGCAATATAACAATAAGTAAATAAAAGGGAAAGAATTGCAAACCAATTAACTACACAGCTCCTCTTGAGCTTGTAGATTAATTCAAATAAGCTTCTTCAAATTGATGAATTACAATCACTCTTGCGTACAAAGGAAGGTTCACCTCCTCCTTGCCCCGAACACCACTCGGTCAAGCCAGGACGTTTTACTATCCCTCAGGACAACCCTCACAGAGCTACACTCATGAAAGATTCACTCACAAATGAAAAACTTACAATGAACCTCACACCACTAAGACTACAAATCTTCTTTGATGAGTATTTTCTCATTAAAATCACTCTAGATCTTTTGTATCTTCAGTGTGCAAAAGTTGTTTGAAGTGTCTGACCAACAACTATTTATATAGGACCAAGAAAGTGCCTCATTAATGCTTCCAACGGATAGAAAGTAGCTGAACAGTCAACTAGCCGTTGGTAGTGTCGGACGTCCGATAGCCCTGTTTTATGCGTCCGACAACAGGCAGTGAGTTTCAGAGATTTTCTTCAATTCTTTCGGACGTCCGGTGCAAGCTCTTTGTGCGTCCGACAGCAAACAAACAGATTTGAGAAATTATCTTGTTTCTATCGGACGTCCAGTAGAGACATATTCAGCGTCCGATAGTTTCGTCGACTTCGAAGGATCCTATCGGACGTCTGAAGCATGCGTCCGAAGTTGTGCAATGATTATCGGACGTCCGATCCTGACTTCTTGAGCGTCCGACAGCTTCAGCATACTTTGTCATCTTTCAATTATACTTGATCTTTGGAACTAATTTGCTTCATAACTGAATAGATCTTTTAAGAGACATTAGTAACATCCATTTGTTTTGTAAACATCAAAAGATAGGGATCAAAATCAACATTAATCATACACCAAAATAACAAGACTATCAAATTTTATTGTTCTCAATACAATAATAAAACTCCTTATTTATAAACTATATGATTTGATAAATAAGTCTTACAACCACAATGTCCAACCAAAATACTAATTTCTAAATAATAAAACTAGCATAACTTCACTCAAATAAAACTACTAAAAATTTGACTTGATTAAAACCCGACTAAACAACAATTTAAAAACTTCTATAGGCTTGATTTAGTATGCTAACACGAAACAATTTGACAAGCGAATTCTCATTTCGAGAGTTGAGTAGTTTCATCACTTGATTGACAAATTGCAAATATTTGTCAATATTGGAATTGAGTGACAATCCACTGAATGGGAACTTTCCAAACTCGGTTAGTAATCTTTCAACTTCCCTTGAAAGATTATATGCATCGGATGGTAAAATCGAGAGCAGCACTCTTGATGGAATTGAAAATTTTAGCAGTTTGATCCTATTTGATCAATCAGACAATGAGCTAAGTGGGTTGTTTCCAGCTAGAATAAAAGACTTGCTGAACTAAAATACATGGACCTTAGTAGGAACAAACTAAGCAAAGTATCTCTACTGCTTCTTTGTGCTTTCTATAACTTGGCTATCATAAATCTTGGACAAAATCAAATTATCAGCCCAATTCCAAAGTGCTTGGGAAATCATATTTCCCTAAGGAATCTTATTTACTCCATTACAATTAATTTTTCCCACACTAACAATATATACACTATCAACGTTAAATGAATGACAACTATGCAAAATTTGAATTGAAATTTAACTTTTGCACATATATTATGGATCGTTAAATGAATGACAGCTGTGCAAATTTTAAATTTGAAATTCAACTTTTGCACATATATTATAGATCCAACGGTAATAGTGTATACACTGTCAGTGTATATAAGATTTACTCTTATCTTTAATTATTTTTTTGATTCCCAAAGGAGCCAATTTCAAAATCTTGAGTGGTGGCCAACTTTCCACTTTAGGCCCACTAATTTTGAGAAAATTCTTAAATTGTGATGAAAAAAAAAAGTTATTCTACAAAGGGGGTAATTTGTGGAGTTGATTCCAGACTTGTGATCTTCGCATTTGTGAAATGCGAGTTCAGGTACCTCGCATTTCACAAATGCGAGGTAAGTCTTTTCACGAAAAAAGAAAAAGAAGATCGCATTCTGCTAATGCGAGCTTAGTAAGCTCGCATTAGGAGAATGCGAGATTAAGTACCTCGCATTTCATGAATGCGAGGTACTCAATCTGAAATCAATCAAACTTCCCAATTTCGCATTTCTCTTCAGTCGTGACTCCCTTTACTCTTTCCGTGCAGCCTCCTCACTCTCAAAATTATCTTGGTCTAAGCTTTGTCATCAGAAATCAGAGCCACGGCTTTGTCGTCGGAATTTGTCGGCCTTCTCCTCGGAAGCTCTGTAATTTTGTAGAGTTGCGGCGTTTCTCCTCAGGCGAAACCAGAAAGGCGGCATTTCTTCCCGTCCGAAGCTGTCATCTTAAGCTCTCTGCCATTGCAGAGCTTCCCCTTTGGGAACCCATCTCTGGTAGCTAGCTCCATTTAAGTCCGGCATCCGTCTTTCTCCATTTGCCATTCCTTTCACCAGAAACAGCATAAGAGGTAAGATTTTTTTTTTCTGAGTTTTAATTTTTTTCTGGGATTTTTTGTTTTTACGAATTGAAGTGGCTTTTATGATTTGGCAATTTATTGGACATTGTTGTTGTTTCGGTTGGCAATTTATTTGGACATTGTACATTGCTTGTTATCGGAGCTAAGTTTCTTCTTGTGGTTGATTACAAGAATGGCCTGTCCTAAGTTTCGGTTGGTCTAATGATAAATGTAGACAATAAAGAAGATAGCATGTCAGATACCTTAAAGATCAATCATGCTATGAAAATTCATAAAGGACAGGAATCTTTTTACGTGCACACAATGCGCAGGAGTGCTTGAATATCCTTATATAATAAATTTTTTTTGATCTAGCAATTAAAGATCTAGCAAGTAAATCTGATATAACTTTTAAGATCATGGTATCCTTTGAATTTTTTCCCCTGTTGCTGTCTGTACTTTGAGAAATAAATGGAGTAAGAATTTGTTTATGCACTTACAAAAAATTAAAATAAAAACAATTTATTTACACACTTTCGAATTTATCCATTAATTCTTTGTCTATCCTTTTCATTTTTCATTTTTGCAATTGAAGCATGTTAATTACTTAATCTTCTTATGCCAACTTGTTATTAAGTTGTCCTTAATGGTGTAACAATGTTTTGGGCAAATCAAATGTTGGAAAAAAAAATCTAAGTCCATAATGACAACAACTGCTCAAACAATTATACTTGAATTTAAGCACTCTTATCCTTTCAAAATTTTAAACCCTGTATACGAACTTTATATTAAACACCATTTACTAAAGCTAACATTTATGGAGAAAATTCTTAAAGTGTGATGAAAAAAAAAAAGTTATTCTACAAAGGGGGTAATTTTTGAGGTTGATTCCAGACTTGTGATCTTCGCATTTGTGAAATATGAGTTCAGATATCTCGCATTTCACAAGGTAAGTGTTTCGACAAAAAAAGAAAACCAAGATCGCATTCTCCAAATGCGAGCTTATAAGCTCGCATTTGGAGAATGCGAGATTAAGTACCTCGCATTTCTTGAATGCAAGGTACTCAATCTGAAAACAATCAGAATTCCCAATTTCACGTTGTTATCTGTCTCACTCTCCCTTCACTCTCTCCGTGCAGCCAAAACTCCTCACTGTCAAAATTATCTTGGTCACCGCTTTCTCATCCGAAATCAGAGTCACTCGTCGGAATCTCTCGGCCTTCTACTCGGAAGCTCTTCAATTTTGTAGAGTTGTGGCTTTTTTCCTCAGGCGAAATCAGAAAGGCGGCATTTCTTCTCGTCCGAAGCTCTTATCGGAAGCATCGGAAGCTCTCGGCCATTGCAGAGCTTCCCCTTTGGGAACCCATCTCTGGTAGCTAGCTCCATTTGAGTCCGGCATCCGGACTAAGCATCCGGCTTTCTCCATTTGAGTCCTTTCACCGGAAACAGCATAAGAGGTAAGAATTAAATTTTTTTCTGAGTTTTAATTTTTTTCTGGGATTTTTTGTTTTCCTAATTGAAGTGGCTTTTATGATTTGGCAATTTATTGGACATTGTTGTTGTTTCAGTTTGTCTCTTATTTGGACATTGTACATTGCTTGTTATCGGAGCTAAGTTTCTTGTTGTGGTTGATTACAAGAATGGCCTGTCCTAAGAATGTCTAATGATAAATGTAGACAATAAAAGATAAAGCTTTTGCATTGATAACGCTGATCCTTTAGGATCACTAAGAGCAAAAGAATTGTTTTTCCCTTTCCAATACGCTTAGCAATCTGCTGAACCACATCAGGTTGCTATCTCACTAACATAGTGACGATTTTGCTGCACTGATGTGGAATGGTACGGCCACAACTGTTCCTTTGAACCATGACACAAAGAGACATGTTAGTTTTTTTCTTTTTCAAATCTGAAAATTAAAAAAAAAAAAGAAGATCAAGCTGTTTAGGTAAATGGTAGTTATATTTGAGTAAATTCTTAAGTTGTGATGAAAAAATAAAGTTATTCTACAAGGAGTGTAATTTTTGAAGTTAATTCCAAAAGTGTGATCTTCGCATTTGTGAAATGCGAGTTCTGATACTTCGTATTTCACAAATGCGAGGTCAGTCTTTTACGAAAAAAAGAAAAACAATGCGGTTGCATCCACATACTTTTTCTTTTATTTTGATTAATTTTGCTGGAGGTTAGCAGTTAGCTATTGCTTTCATGTGGAGGCAGCATGGGATTAACATGGATCAATATTGTATTGCAGAAACATGAAAGAGAAAAAAAGGAAAAGCAGCAATCAATATTGCATTGCAGAAACATGAAAGAGAAAAAAAAGGAAAAGCAGCAATCTAAGAACCATAGCTAGTTAATGCCATGTTCTAAGTAGCTAGCTAGCCTACCAAAAAAATAAAATCTTTAAGAAGCCATGCCGAAGCTGAAAAGAAACTTTGTCCTGGCTTTCTTAGTTTTTAGTCTAAAACACCCTGCCTCAAAGATATTAGTTGTCGCATGTGGTGATTACAGTATATGTTAGGACTGTTGATATGTGTAAATTGCTTAATTGGTTTATAGGTTTGGACTTAGTTAAAGTTTTCCTTAAGCATATGGTCTGATAGGCTTCATGAAGTTGCCCAGTTTTTTTTACAGAAATGGAGCAGAGGATCTGCCTAGTTGCTGGGCTATCATGCTATTACAATGTCTACACATTTGACTGCTATGTGTTTTATCATAGTCTACGGTATCTGAGTAGCTTCTGGTATAATTTCTACTTTTACTGCTACTAGGGGCATCTGTACTTGGAAGTACTAGCACCCTCATGCTATCCATGCTAGCTTTAGGATCCATCACACTTTCCTGCAAACTCTGGAGAAAATTCTTAAATTGTGATGAAAAAAAAAGTTATTCTACAAAGGGGGTGATTTGTGAAGTTGGTTCCATAAATGTGATTTTTGCATTTGTGAAATGCGAGTTCAGGTTTTGTGCTCATACATTTTGCTTTTACTCAGGAAAAGTAATTAAAAATATGGCTTGGTAGCAGCAAAACTTTTTTGTTTATTTTCTTTTTAATGGACTGACTATAACCATTACTTGCTAATTGTCGATATGAAAATGATGCTATATATATCAGATTCAAGCCATAGTTAAATTGTTGGGCATCAAAAGTGAAGGAAATGGTAAAGAGCATAAACTGTTAGACTCGCATATGAGAAATACGAACCTAGCACAGATCGCATTTATAGAATGCGAACACCTCCCTTGTCGGAATAGGACACCAAAGTAACCCCCTTCATGGACCTTTTTTTATTTTCTATAAGTATGTTTTCTATACCTATGTTATTTAGTTTACCAACGCATATTTTCTTTGAAATTGGGGGAATAGATCCAAAAAGGTATATCGGAACAAGCAAGATCTACGGGAACGAGGTGGTTCATCTGAACAAATCCCTCATTGCACCCCAGATCCTCTGCTCCAGTACCTTATCTTGGTTTTCTGTGATCTCCATCATATTCATGTAGGTGCATACAAAGTTTTCGACACAAGCCAGGAGACTTGAAGAGGCTTTGATTGGTACCACTAGGAAGTTGTCCGCACAAGTGCATCTTCAGAATCTGAGGCAAATCATTGGGTAAGTCATGTAGTTTACAAGTAGATTTAATTGTAGTCATATTAATGTTCTAATTTTTTGAACTTTGCTTGGATTCGTTTTATGGTGAATTCATGAATGTAAAGTGAGACCCTCTACTGTAGTATATTTTTTAATTGCATGTTATGTTGGTTGACAGGGGAGTATAAAAAATTATTGTTGTTTCACACTCTACTATATACATTATATTATTATTGTAGGTTTTTCAAATATCACAGTTCCTTGTCTTCTATAAGAAATTATTGTATATCAAATTATTCTACCTTATTTGCAGTGGTCTAAATTATCTCATATCTCTCAATTGTTTGAAAATCGATGTGCCTATGTTGGTTGGCAGGGAGTTTTAGCCCAGTTACAGGGGAAACTCTGTCAAAATTTTTTAAAATATTTTTGGGTGTTTTTGATTAGTGATTGTCTTAAGAGTATAATAAGACAAATTGGCGACAATATGGACTCAAAAGGGGGGGTGCTTGGAAACGTTAAATAAAACAAGATATCTGCCTGCATTTAATAAACTTATACTCAATTTAATTAGGAATTCTTGACTAACATTTTGGCATGATGCGTAATAATGTATAGGCGGTTAGAGGGAATATTAACTTAGGTATAGAACTAAAAATATGTATACAAGACAAGCATGTATCACATTTGCTTGTACTACTAAAATATGAGAAAATTCTTAAATTGTGATGAAAAAAAAAGATATTCTACAAAATGGGTAATTTCATGCCAACTTGTTATTAATGACAAGAACTACTCAAACAATTATACTTGAATTTAAGCACCCTTATCCTTACAAATTTTTAAACCCTGTATACGAACTTTATATTAAACACCCTTTACTAAAGCTAACATTTATGGAGGTAAAGGCAAGGTTTGAAGTGAAAATGCTTAATATTCTCGCTCCACTACTTTTGTCTTTTATACCAATCCTATATTTAGTATCGCTATTTGGAACCTATACCTTTTGCTAAAAACAGTGGGAAAATATAAACTATTTATGATTTGACAATTCTAGTTATTATTAATTCCCTAAACACCCCTTTCCTCGATTTTTAGTCTTCTTACGTTAACCTCTGTTTAAATTATCCTCATCATTCTAATCATTATATATGCAAAAAACAAGAGGATAATAAAACTATACCTACATAGTTAAATGTGATGCAAAGTTTAGATTTGGTGTGAAATTTGGATGAAAAAATCATGTGGGTTGTGCTATTTTGTTGCATTTTTCCTGGGTAATTCAGTGGTAAATTTGGACCACATAAAAAAGTAGGGATTGTTATTTGTTATATATTCTTGTACCACATGAGTTAACTTATTTTATTCCAAAATAGGGATTCTTTTCACATGTATGTCTATAGAAAGATCTCTGCGAGTGTCTCTTTATTAGGGAGGTAGAATACACTACGAGGATGGGTCAATTTGTTACTTGCCTCGTACGTGCAACCGTACATTCTCATTACGATCCAGAATTGGATATGATGAGTTGGTGGATAGAATTTATCAATATATGGGGGTCGATAGGGGGTTGTTCAAGTTGAATATATTTCTCCGCTAACCTTGTGGCCGGAGCTCTTATAATGTCTCCCCAGTGGTGGATGATGAAACTCTGGAGATAATGTATGATGTATGGAACAAAATTGTCCCATACATCGCAGAACATTATATCGAGAAGGAGGAAATATTCCAAAATCCTCGAGTCACCGGGACATTCATTTCACCAAATACCAATTGTGGTCCGATGATGTCGCTTGTCCATGCATGCATGGATCCAACAAGGTTTCGACCAAACTTTAGTACAGCAGTACCTGAGACAGCATCGGTATCACAATTGCCCCAGGGGGGTTTGTGTTAGGGATTCGTTAGAGCCACGTCTTCCATCAGGCTTAAGGACAGATGTTGAATCTGTTCAAGGCCTAGACTCGATTCAGAGTTTTAGAAATCGAGAATCACCGGAACTTGTTGGTAGTTATGGTTTGGATTTCACTGCCGGTCCAAGTCATTGTAACAGCCCCCTAGCTGATGATTCGGAGCATGATGTGGAAGATGTAGAGGAATCTGAGTCGGTTGATGTGTCAGGCAGTGACTCAGATGGCGAAATTGAACAACGTGGAGTCCACCAGGATCTCGAGAACTATCAGCCCTTTGATGCATCTGGCAACCTCTCATATGTTCCACGAGGATTGAAATTCTTCTCTAATCTTGGAAACATAGATGATGACGAGCATCTCACTGATGAAAGTGAGTTGGAGCGCATTGTGACATTCAGTGAGGAGAATAATAATATAAGGATGCATATGAGATTTGAAAGTAAACAACAGCTGAGCAGGGCTATTAGAATGTGGTCTATCAATAATAATAGGGAGTTCGGGGTTGTTGAGAGCAAGAGTAACACCTGGGTTGCCAAATGTAAATTTGCAGTTGAAAGGAGTTTCACCACTGCGGCCGACTCATCGGAACCTCCATGCGACTGGTGTGTCCAAGCAGTGAAAAAAAAGACACATGGATTGTGGCAAATAACTAAGTGGGTGAACGATCACAATTGTCTAGGTGATTTGATCAGTAATAGCAATGCTAGCCTCACATCGTCGGTTATTGCTAGACACATTGTTCATAGCATTGAAGACGATCCTGGGTACAAAGTTAAAAACATAGTAAGTCATGTTAAAGAAGTGCTGAAGGTGGATGTTTCTTATAAAAAGGCTTGGTACGGCAGACGCAAAGCTATTGAACTTGTATTTGGTTCTTGGGATGCCAATTTTGCCGACCTACCAAGATATGTTGATGCACTTATGAAGTCAAATCAGGGTACTGTGATCAGGTGGTTGCACCATTCTGATAGTACGGATCACGTGAAGACATTTAAGTATGTGTTCTGGGCCTTTGGACCGGCTATTGATGCATTTCACATGTGTCGATCGGTTATATGTGTTGATGGCACGCATTTGCGTAGCGAATATAAAGGCAAACTACTTGTTGCAATCACGCAAGATGCCAACAACAAGATTATTCCAATAGCTTATGCCATTGTCGACGAAGAGACTATTTCAAGTTGGTCTTGGTTCATGGAGCAATTTAGATACCACGTGGCCCGTGATCGGTGTCCTATTTGTGTCATTTCAGATCGGCATAATGGTATCATTCATGCCATGACACATTTTGACTATTGGCAAGAACCTTTGGCCTTTCATAGGTTTTGCCTACGACACGTTAGGAGTAATCTAATGACTCACTTCAAAGGTTTGCACCTAAAAAGGTTGTATTGGGCAATGGGAAGAGTCAGACAATTGCGCAAGTGGCGGGCATTCAAACGAGAATTGCGGAGCACGTTTCCAGGCGCATGGACTTATCTGTCTAACATTGAAATCGAAAAGTGGTGTCTAACACATGACGGTGAGCATCGGTGAGGTATTCTGACAACCAACATATCCGAAAGTTATAATAATGTACTTAGAGGAGCACATCATTTGCCTATCCGAGCTTGTATTAATTTGACTTTTCATCGGACAGTTGAGTTGTTTAAAACAAGAAGGGAGGAGGCCAGACATTGCCGTAATCCATTTCCTGCAAAGATATGGCGGAAGTTTAAAAATTCGGATCAGAAAGCGGGAAGTCACATGGTTGTTGAGTTCGATGGCTCTTCCGGGTTGTATAAAGTTGTGACAGGCCGACGTGTGGATGGCAAAGGGGGTAATACACAAAAGGTCAAATATGTTGAAAAAACTTGCTCTTGTGGTAAGTGGCAGTGCTACAGACTGCCCTGTTCGCACGTGTTGGCTGTGTGCAGGCACCGAAGGGATAATCCAGGAGCGCTTGTAGACCCTCAGTTCACAAAAAGGCGATGGGCAGTGCAGTATTCAGGAAAGTTTAACCCTTTGCCACATCGGGATACTTGGCTCCAACCAGATTGGGAGCTGCAGACAGATAGAAGTAAATATGTTGCCCGTCGGGCGGGAAGGGTACGAGCTAGAAGAATTCGGAATGAGATGGATGAGAGAGACCTCGAGGAACCAAGAAGGTGTACAAATTGTCATCAGTCGGGCCACAATAGAAGAAATTGCCCTAATTTTAGAGCTTGATTTTGTTATTTAGCCAATAGATCCATTGTACTCCTCGTACCTGGGTGGGATTTTCGAAGTAGTATATTATATGTGATACCTTTTGGATGAAACATTTTCATGATATTATAATTCTGATTTATTTTGAGCTGTTTCGCATATTTAAAGTCGATATAATATGAATTCGCATCTAGATCTCCTATTCTACTTTTCTAATGTGTGTGGTCGTATCTCTCACCTATGCAATTTGCAGATACTGTTTTTGGTATGGCAGACATCCCTATACAGCCAGACCTACATCCGGGTCCATTTGAGTATGATGCTATACCAGCAGGTTCAGTTTACCGGGCACATTCTATATTTCACGGGCATATTGTGGGTGATCAGCTGGATGTTAGGAGATGTGATAGGGGTTTTTGGGAGCATACACCTATCCCCGAAACTGTTCGGCATTATATTCGATTGGCGGGTTTTGAAGGGGTATTAGAGTGTGGATATATGATGATTGACCATGCCTTGATCACTAGTTTAGTGGAGCGGTGGCGGCCCGAGACTCATACATTTCATCTCCCCGTTGGGGAGACTACGGTTACCTTACAGGATATAGAGGTCCTGTGGGGGCTACCCATAGATGGACCTCCAGTTACAGGGATAGATACATCTCATAGCGTTGAGGAGTGGAGAAATTTATGTGAGGAGTTGCTTGGTTTCTCTCCAATGATGTCCGATTTTGATGAACAACGGCTCAAATTGGGGTGTTTATCTAGAGTATTAGATTCAGAGCTGCCACCGGATGCCCAGGATGTCCAATGTCGATAGCGGGCCCGCATATACCTGCTTCTGATGTTAGGGGGCCACTTATTGTCCGATAAATTCGGTAATAAAGTCCCGCTATTGTATATGCCATTATTACGAGACTTGGAAACTGTTAGACAATACAGTTGGCGCAGTGCGGTTTTAGCGACTCTGTATCGTTCATTGTGTGCCGCAACATCTCCCTTCAGATCTACTATTGCCGGACCATTAGTTTTGCTACAGGTACAGTACCCTAATTGGTATCTGGGCTTTATGTACCTGTTAATTTACTACAACATCAAAGTCCATCGAATTCAAATCTAACTTTTTTACAGCTATGGGCGTGGGAACGGATACCTACAATGCGTCCTGATCGAGTGCAACCATTAGAGCACTATCCTGGACCGTATGGAGCTCGGTATGTATATCAGATATATATATATGCACCTAAAAACGATAAGACACTCGAGACGTTGGGGAGTTATAAAGAGTCATGATTTATTGAATGCAGGTGGAATGTTCAATTTGATCTACACAGAGTAGCGAGACATGTTGTGTCCATATTTCGAGATCAGTTGACAGGCCTACGTGATCTTCAAGTCTTATCACTTCGTAATAGCAATGTATTATCAAGTATCTAATTTGTTTATATTTGAGCAAATGAGCATTATTTGTTTAGATTAGTTGGACATATACAAGATGATGCTTGTCCTTGGTCAAAAAATTGTTGTGTTTGGCAGGGAGTTTTCGTCCAGTTATAGGGAAAATGCTGCCGAAATTTTCTAAAAACTAATGTGTGTTGAATAATTATTGTCTTGCAGTTCATATGGCAGCCATATTCGGAGGATGTTCTTGCTTCTCTCCCTGCATATTGTACAGCAGGACGCGATATTTGGAGATCTGTCACATATCTCATATGTTGGGAAGTTGTCGAGCCACATCTTCCGTATCGCGTTATGAGACAGTTTGGATATCATCAGCCCGTGCCTGATCTGAGATTGACCGAAAATCAAGCAGCACTACATTCTTTGGATCGTCGTGGCAAGGGGAATCAGAACTGGATAACTACACATGGAACATATATTGATGTGTGGACTGATCGTCATTCTCATGTGGAAGATGGTGTTGTAGCTGAAGATCCTAGATATCCATCCGATGAGTATCGTCAGTGGTATCGCGAGCGGACAGTGCTGTATGTTTCAAATCCTACTAGGTAGCTCGTTTTTTCGGAGGGATTTCAGGGTGATAGCGCTAGAACTCAATATCTGGTAAGTTTTTCTTACAATTAATGAAATAGATTCCCATCCAAGTCGAAATAGATTTAACTCTATTAATCCTTATTCATCCCAATATTTACACACCAGATGGATGCTATGACTCAGGTGTATTACATGGCAGAGACCTCTCTAACACAGAGTGACGAACAGTGACAGGTGCCGAACCTGTGCAATAATAAATACTAAAAAGTTCTAATTACCACCACAATTAATTATAGAACAAATCCGAGTACTGGAGCAGGGACCCTAGGTGTGCAATGAGTTACTTGATTCACCATATTCCCGAAGAGTTTGCTTGATCCGATATACCAGATTTGTCTATACAAATATTAATTTTGCATACAATGGCAAGTAGGGTCGATTCCACAGGGAGCAGGTAGGAAATTATTTCTTTCCAAATCAATAGAATGGGGGATTTTTAATGGGAGGTAAATGAAAAATAAGAATAACACTAAAGCAAACTAAATTCAAAACTAATTCACAAAGCACAAGTTACTAAAAGTAGCAATTAACAAAATTCTACCCAAAGGATCAACTGCTCAGGTACGGTCCAGCTAAATGATCATCGATGCAAAGATATTTCGTCCATTCATCACTAGGTTGGTTATAGCTATCAACAAGCTCAGACAACCAGTTCTTCCTTACTCTTTCGACAGTCAAGTTACGACCATTGACTGCTTCTCTAACCAGATAACAACCCTAGGTACGACCGTAGGAATTTAATTACCCAATTGCATTAAAGCTAGAAGAACCCAACCCTAACCAATAAACATGCTAAGAGGGTTTATTTAAATTAGATCTTGCGTTTCCCAATCATAAAGCCAATTATGGTGGTTGCCACGAGGTGTTAACTAAATGAACAATTACGGATTCTATTTAATTAACGTGGCAGTAGGCTATTAAATTAAATCAAATACCCGGCCGTTGATATTCAATTGATAAAATACCCATGAACAATTAATTTAGGAAACGCACGAATAACAATAAATGGGGAAAAATAATGAGAATTCGATTAGATCTCACAGATATTATGGACCGCGCCCTCGCGTCAACCTTTGGGTAGAGGAGAAAATTAGCCGCTCCTTATCGTATCAACCTTGCGCGAATTAATTAATTTCATCCACGGAAACATCAAAGAATCTGGAACAGTGAAGTAGCGAAGAAGGAAAAAGGAAAGCGTCTTTCTTATCTCTGCGTTGGCATTCGTACTAAATCCCGAAATTCAATGCCAAAGCCCACACAAATTGTACATATCTGAAGACAAAAGTGAAAGAGTCAAACGTAAAGGCCAAAAGCAAGGGGAAGAAAAGTCTTTTTCGTCTGACCCATTCGGCCAAAATAAGAAAAGTTAAAGCTATCTAATCTCCTATGCAATTGCTGCCGAAGAGGAAAACAAAAGCAAAGGAAAGCGTCTGACCAATCTTGCAGAAAGGTAAAAACTAAAGCTAAAAGTAGTGATCCCCCGAATCTTCCTTTTTCCTCTTTTTTATAGCCGCCGTAAGTAGTGTTCCTCCCAGGAGGAGGCTTTTGCCTAAGGGGCGCTGATCCCACGCTTCAGGTTCACGTGGACCGGGGTCCGGCTTTTCGGTAACGTCCACCTTGTCTGGCGTGGCCACGTCCTGAAATGAGAAGTTTTCTGGAAATTTACCTCAAGATATCATTTTTAATGCTAACCACCTACAATTCACACAAATATCAAATATGAGTGAAAATTCCATTTTTTAGCACCATGAATAGCCAAAATTAGGACAAGATGACAATGCAAAATGTGCCAAATAACTGCTCTATCAAATCCCCCCACACCTAGACAATGCTTGCCCTCAAGCATTTCGGAGCTCAGAAGTGCAACCGAGAGAGCAAAGGTCATGCAATAAGCTATACTAACACAAGCACCTCAGATCCCTGACCGTGTCGCCAAAATGAGAATACACCGGACAGGTTGTAAGTCAAAGAAAATATATGAATACTAGGAACGCTCAAATCAACACCATGGAATGCCATACCATAGGCTTGCACATTTATCACATCTCCACCACTCAAAAGTGAACTAAATACATAAATCAAAGGGATTTCGATAGGGTTGTAATGGGGTTCAGGTGAAAGGCGGGGTAAGAAGGTAAAAATAGGGGATAATGAGTCAAGAGAATGTCCGAAACCCATCATATAACCACAGTGCTTTACCGGAGGAGTTTCACAAACAAGGCAGTTTTCATTGGCTGTACACACTGTGCAAGTGTCGATTTTTTTTTTTGAAACGGCGGCTCGCAAGGCGTGGGCACGCCTTGTAGGCTGGAGTCTTCTATTCACGAGCCCCCCTTGAACTAAATTTTTTTTTTCTCTTTTCTTCTTCACTTTTTTTCTCTTTTTCTTTTTCTTTCGATCTCAGATGTACAGAAATAGCACCATACAGCATCTACTCTAAAAACACTTGCGACCATAGATTTATTTACCTTGTATAAGTAATGAATTTCAGACATCTCTTTATGACACAAGGTTGAGCAAGAAAGTCTAAAAAAGGTCATGGGTTATCAAACATGGCTAACAACCAAAAGCGAAGGATAAAAGCTCAAATTGGTTCACTATTGGGAGACAAGATGAATGCATGATAGAAAGTTAAAGGAGGTTAAATCCTAAATGCCCTTATCATTTCTAATGCATCCAGTTCAACAAAATGTGGTCTTGACATGTATAAAATAGCAAGTTCTAGAATGTCAATACCATGTGCGATACCCACTCAATCAAACAAAAATAGAGCAAACAAGAATAGTGTGCTCATGTATGGCTCAAAAGCTCACAAAGTTTCCAAGAATGGGTCAAGTCCCGTATACTCAATATCTAACAACACAGTCAAGGGAAGACAAAAATGCATAGCTAGTATAATTAACCACACACCCAAGCACTGTGATTGCAAAATTCGTCATAGCAAACAAAAAGTCAACTAACTACCTCCTTTTTTTTTTTTAATAGAGAGAAATAATAGAAACCATCCCCCCACACCTAAAACCTACATTGCCCCCAATGTAGCAAGGATAAATAAAGTGCAAAGAAAAATGGAGCAAATCTTCCCTGACTACTGGGGCGGTGCAGCGAGAGCCTAAGGAGGCGGAGGATGCGGCGGTCAGAATCCAATATGAGCATAGAAAGTCGCTTGATTCTCTGTCTGAATACGGGCGAATACCTGTAGTGCCGCAAGACGGCCATCTAATCTCGACACCTGGGTGGCTAGCTCATCAACGGAATCTCGGAGGTTCTGGTAGCGGGGGTCCCAAACAGGAGGATATGAGAGGAGGACGGACCCGCTTGATCCGGATGGGGTGGAGAGTCAGTGGAGGGTGCAGTCGGGGGCACCCGAGGCCGTGGCCCGCCCTCGCCAGGGGGCGTAAACTGATAGGCATCTCCCACCTTATAAATAATCCCCATTCCCTCCAAATTGCGTAAATCCAGATGCTCAATTTCCCGAGCTAGAGCGAAGTTGTGCGGTTTGTCGAGGTCAAGCAAACCCAATCGAATGGCCAAGTGGGTAATGAGTGAGCCCAGAATGATCGGTTTATTGCGCTTCTGGATGACTGTTAGCATTTGAGTAGCTACCCAACATCCAAAATTAACCGGAACATTGTTGCGCATGCAGCAAAGGAAATAAAATTCCGCCTTGGTAAGAGTGCCGGAAGAATCTTTCCGCCCCGAGAAATTGATAGCCAGGAACCTGTGGATGACCTTCAAGATCGGATCCTTCAGATGAGAGGCCTTGGACTGACTTGGATTGTAAAGCTGACAATCAGTGGACCACTCCCTCCAAATGTCAATGTAGTCAGTCGAAAACGGTCGGGTGTAGTCACACGCACTGTTTGTATATGCTCCGGAAGCAATGGTACCCTCACTAACAAACCCCAAAGTCAGATTAAACTCATTAATGGATATACCATACTGGGTCCCTCTTAGTCGAAATTTAACAATCTCCGGCTCATCCAGAGTGATGAATTCATTGACGATGAACTCGAAAGTGGAGAAGAATTCACAACACAGCTCCTCAAACGTAGGGTAATCAATGGTCAAGTACTTCCCCCAACCTATTGCCGAGAACAACTGTTCAACTTCTCGCGCAATTCGCAAATGGTCCAGGGTCGGGGCATGGAAACACTTACAGGGGGCAAAAGGACGGTGGACCAAGTTATTGAACCGGTCCTGTTGCGGCCTTGTAAGGTTCGTGATCGGTTCCCCCCATTCTCCAGGAGACATAGTGCTCTTATTCAGACCCAAACGGGACCAAATGGGTGGTTGAACCGGTGCTCGCCTCTTACGAGATTGGGACCCAGATGGCCCAGCAGTTGTCGCCTGTTTCGGAGGCATTCGGATACCACAGGCAAGGTGTAACTCCGCCCAGAGACAGTTAATCAATTACCCAAAAGCAAACAGGGGACCACAATTAACAGTTAATATTCAACTGCAATCGTCCAATAGCAAAGAGGGAACACAATTACCCTAACAACCAACGACAAGTCAACAAACACAAGGATTCCTCACTGGCGTCACGTTATAGACAACAATAAAGAAAACAGCACCAACACCTCAAAAATTGCACTAGCAGTCAATAATAGTCAATATCAGAAGCACCAGAGCCCACAAATGTATCCCAAATCGAAATTAGATAGTCACGGAAAGGCGGATACGAGGTTTCCCCCTTTCAGACAAGAATCTAATGGTCCCCCGCTTATCCAAACAGTTATTTCAACTCAACCAGGTGGGAGACTTTAGCCATAAACATTTCAGATCTTAGGCAAATATAGTAATTGACCCCAAATGCAAAGACTAGTGGCAAAAATAGAGTCAAATAGAGGTATCACTTCTGTCCACGGTGGAGAGGACCGTGAAGGTGACGCACGGCGAGGGGACAAAGAGCCCAAGGGCAGCGCGTAGCTGGCGGTCATGCGAAGGTGGACAGGCGCGAGGTAGTGCGCAGGCAGGGGCTGCTGTCGCGTGCGCGGAGGTGAGGAAGGCCGCGCGCAGGCCGCGCAGGCAGGTCGCGCGCGCTGAGGGTGGCGCAGGTATGCTGTTGCGCGAGGGGAGGACTGGGTCGCGCAGGCGCGGGCGCCACAAATCTGCGCGCTATGGGGCGCACGGCTCTGGTTCCTGTCACGTGGTGGATGGCGGACGGCGATGGGCGTGGAGCTAGTGAAGCGGGCAGAAGCGCGCTGTTGGGAGTCGCGCGTGGTGTTGGCGCGCTTGGTGGGCTGGCGAGGCGCGCGCGGGGAGAAGCAGAGGAGAGGGGGTAGGCGCGCTGGGCTGCTGGGTTACTGCGAGTGCGCGCGGCTGTTGCTGGTCGCGCACTGAGGTCGCGCGGCTGCGTGCGGGCGGCGGATCTGTTGCAGGTGACTCTGGGCGCCGCAGGGCGCACAGGTGGGCCGACGATCTGTGCTGGCGGCGGCGGTGACTGGTGGGTGACGGCGGCTTGACCAAAACAAAAAGAAGAAGTCTTGAAGCGTAGGCAAAAGAAATTGGGAAGAGATTGTCCAAGACTAGTCAAAGAAGGAGGAAAAGTGGAAGAAGTAGGGTCTTGGTCAAAGAGTTTTTTTTTTTTTTTTTTAACTTTCGCTATCAGAAGGGTTGGAAGGCGTGGGCACGCCTTGGAGGACCTGGTCTTCTGACCATCGCATTCTAATGATGCTCAAAAGAATTTTTTTGTCAAGGCGCGGGCACGCCTTGGAACACCTATTCTTCTGTCTGTCACTACAAAAACAATCAAAACTGAAAAATTGCGGAGTAATGAAGAATGATCACAACTAATACTGTAATCCTTGGGTTGCCTCCCAAGCAGCGCCTTTCTTTAATGTCTTTGGCTAGACATGGCTTTCAATTATTTAGACTTCACCACTTGGATTATCAAGGAATAGAACCTCCACTTGCTCACCATTAAACCCTTCATAATAAGGCTTTAGACGGTGACCATTGACTACGAACCTTTTCTCTGTCTTAAGACTTTGGATTTCCACTGCACCAAAATGAAAAATATGAGAAACAACAAATGGACCAATCCAACGGGAACGCAGCTTACCAGGAAAAAGCTTAAGTCTCGAGTGATAGAGTAGGACTTTTTGCCCTACGACAAATGACTTCCTTGAGACTTGTTGGTCATGAAAAATTTTGCTTTTCTCCTTATAAATTGCGGCGTTCTCAAAGGCTTCATGCCTTAGCTCCTCCAACTCTTGCAATTGGAGCTTTCTATGCCCTCCGGCCTCCATAAGGTCCATGTTACACTGTTTAAGCGCCCAGAACGCTCGGTGTTCAAATTTCACTGGGAGGTGACACGGCTTACCAAAGACTAACCTGTATGGGGACATCCCAATTGGTGTTTTGTATGCGGTGCGGTAGGCTCAGAGAGCATCTTCCAGCTTCAAGCTCCAGTCTTTCCTATCAGGCCGCACCATCTTCTCCAAGATTGACTTAACTTCCCTATTTGATACTTCGGCCTAACCGTTCGTCTGCGGATGATATGGAGTGGACACTTTATGGAGCACGCTATACTTACGAAACAATGCAGTGATTGTTTTATTACAAAAATGGATGCCCCTGTCACTCACTATAGCTCTTGGCAGTCCAAAATGAACAAAAATGTTAGATTTTATAAACTCTGCAACCACTCTCGAATCATTAGTCCGGGTGGCCTTTGCCTCCACCCATTTGAAAACATAATCGACAGCAAGTATAATGTATAGAAAACCAAAGGATGAGGGAAAGGGACCCATGAAATCTATTCCACAGACATCAAAAATTTCAACAAATAATATGGGGGTTTGACTCATTTGGTCTCTACGAGAGATATTCCCCACCCTTTGACACTTATCACAAGATTTGCAGAACAAATATGCATCCTTAAAAAGAGTAGGCCAATAGAAACCACTTTCTAACACCTTACGAGCCGTCCGCTTTAGACCAAAATACCCTCCACATGCAAATGAATGACTAAAGGTCAAAATAGACTGGAACTCACTTGCACTTACACACCTTCTTACCATTTGGTCCGCGCATTGCCTCCACAGGTACGGGTCATCCCAGATATAGTGCTTGGCATCACTCTTCAATTTTTTTCTCTTAACTTTTGATCAACCTGCAGGCAATTGATTCGTTACCAAAAAATTGACAATATCAGCGTACCAAGGTATTGACGAATCCATGGCTAATAATTGCTCTTCAGAAAATGATTCTCTCAACGGTAGATCCTCTTGATTTGTGAGCAACCGGCTCAAATGGTCAGCCACCAAATTCTCGGCCCCGCTCTTATCCTTGATCTCTAGATCGAACTCCTGTAGGAGCAAGATCCACCTGATCAGCCTCGGTTTTGCATCCTTCTTCGCCAACAGGTATCTCAAGGCTGCATGATCAAAGAAAACAATTACTTTTGCACCCAATAAATATGACCTAAATTTTTCTAGTGCAAAAACGACTGCTAATAGTTCTTTCTCCGTCGTGGAGTAATTTAGTTGGGCTCCACTTAATGCTCTCGATGCATAGTAGATTGCGTGTGCCGCTTTTCCTATCCTTTGCCCCAACACGGCTCCCACAGCATAATCGCTCGCGTCGCACATGATTTCAAACGGAAGGCTCCAATCCGGAGGTTGAATGACAGGCGGCGATGTCAACGATTCATTTAATTTATCAAAAGCCACCTTGCATTCATTGGTGAAATCAAATATCACATCCTTTTGCAGCAACTTGAACAGGGGTGCTCCGATCTTTGAGAAATCCTTGATGAACCTCCTGTAAAATCCTACATGGCCTAAAAAGGAACGCACTTCCCGTACACAAACAGGGTAAGACAGAGCAGAAATAAGATCTATTTTAGCTTTGTCTACCTCTATCCCCTTAGTCGACACCACGTGCCCTAAGACAATGCCATGATCTATCATAAAGTGACATTTCTCCCAATTAAGTACCAAATTCGTTTCTATGCACCTTTTTAAAATTAAAGCAAGATTGTCAAGGCATTCCTCAAAACTATCCCCGTATACACTAAAGTCATCCATGAACACCTCGATTATCTTTTCTACATACTCCGAGAAAATACTTACCATGCACCTCTGAAAAGTTGCTGGAGCATTGCAAAGGCCGAAGGGCATCCTACGGTAAGCAAACGTACCAAATGGGCAGGTGAACGTGGTCTTCTCCTGATCTTCCGGTGCTATCGCGATCTGAAAGTACCCTGAGAAATCATCTAAAAAATAATAGTAAACACGACCTGCCAATCTCTCAATCATTTGGTCGATAAAGGGGAGAGGAAAATGGTCCTTTTTTGTCACAGAGTTTAATCTCCGGTAGTCAATGCATTGACGCCAATCAGCAGCTTTCCTAACCGGGACCATATCACCCTCTTGGTTCTCCTCTACGGTTACGCCCGCTTTCTTCGGGACCACCTGAACTGGGCTCACCCAGGGACTGTCTGAAATAGCGAAGATGATTCCTACCTCTAGGAGCTTGAGTATCTCTTTCTTCACAACCTCCATCATTAAGGGATTCAGTCTTCGCTGTGCCTGCCTCACCGGTTTTACATCATCCTCGAGTCTTATCCGATGCATGCACAAGGACGGGCTTATCCCTTTTATATCGGCTATGCTCCACCCGATTGCCTCCTTGTGATTTCTAAGGAGTCGCACCAGTCTTTTCTCCAGACTTGGAGACAGATGAGCAGAGATAATCATAGGAAGTGTCTCTCTGTCTCCCAGGAATACATACTTTAGGTGCTTCGGGAGAGGCTTTAGTTCTAACTCCGGTGCCTGCACAACTGAAGGAAGCAACTTCGTATGAGCTTCGGGCACAAAAAGAGAACTAAGCTCATACCTTGGAGATACGGTGGGTAGTGAGTGTAAGGTTTCAACAGCATGGAGCAACTCTTCCCTTAGGTCCACATCAAGAGTTACACCCAACTCCAGATGCTTGATTAGAGCCACTTTCAATGCGTCTTTACCATCTAACTCAAAAGTTTCCTGCACAAAAGGCTCAATAACGCTCAAAGCAAAGACTAAGTTAGATTCCTCTGGATACTTCATCGCCTAAAAAATATTAAAATTCACAGTCTCACCATCAAATTCCATTGACAAAGTACCCTCATTCACATCTATTTTAGTCCTGGTAGAGCTAAGAAACGGTCTACCTAACAAGATAGGTGACGGGTTTAATGATTTTTCATTTCCCATGTCCAAGATATAAAAATCTGCAGGAAAGACTAATTCATTTACCTGAACCAGACCATCCTCAACTAGCCCCTTTGGATAAGCATTTGTGCGATCAGCCAGTTGGATTATGATGGCTGTTTCTTTAAGTGGTCCCAGATTTAGGGACGCATAAATAGTTTTTGGCATCACATTGATTGACGCCCCTAAATCCAACATGGCCTTCCTGATCGGCGTATTTCCAATCTTGCAGGGAATTGTGAACATACCTGGGTCTCCACATTTTGGTGGGAGTTTCCTTTGAAGCATAGCTGACACATTCTCGCCCACGGCCACTCGCTCATCTCCTCTTAACTTCCTCTTGTGTGTGCACAGATCTTTCAGAAACTTGGCGTACTTAGGTATCTGCTTGATTACATCCAATAAGGGGATGTTAATCTCCACTCTTCGAAATACATCCAAAAGCTCTTTTTCCTTCTCTACCTTTTTTGTTTTTTCCAACCTGCAAGGAAAGGGAGGTAAGTTAGATTTAATAGTGGGTGGAGAAGTGAAGGTTACCTTAGGATCCTCGCGAATTCGTCCTTCCTCTTCGATTTCCTTTTCTATCTCCTCCTCATTTTTGCTTTTTGGATTTTTCACTTTAGGCCCTTCCAGTTCCTTGCCACTCCTTAGTGTCATGGCACTTACATTCTTGGGATTTATCTCGGGTTGCGATGGTAATTTCCCATAAATGTGGGACTCCAAGCGGTTGATGGCAGTTGCCAGTTGGCTTATTCGTGCATCTTGATCTTTCTTATCCGCTTTGGTGTCCTGCTGGAGCTGCGCGGTATTCGCGGCCAAGGATCTGATCTCCTGTTGGAGCTGAGTAGTAGTTGTGGCCAGGCTTTTGACAATATCCTCCATGGAGCTCCCTGAATTGGAGTACGAGGGTTGAGATTTTGCTTGCCATGGCTGGTGGAATCCTGGTGGACGATTAGGGAATTGATTTTGCTGCCTGTTCCCATAACTGAGATTGGGGTGGTCCCTCCAACCCGGATTGTACGTATTGGAGTATGGGTCGTACTGCCTGCGGGGCGCGGGCACGCCTCCGGCCATGTTTACCTGTTCCGCCTCGTCCTCCTGCAAAATGGGGCACGTGTCCGTGCAGTGGTCCATGCTAGTACAGATTCCACACACCTTCGCTCGCGGCGTGTCTCTCATGGCTAATTGCCTAACAACAGACGTCAATTCTGACAGTTGCTGCTGTATGGATGAAGTCTCTACCTCGTTGACTCTACGGGGAGGGTTGCTCCCACGCAAGCCAAATTGCTGGGAGTTCTCTGCCATGGCTTCGATAAGCTCCCACGCTTCCCTCGGTGTCTTGTTTGCAAGTGCTCCCCCACTCGCAGCGTCAATGATACTCCTATCGGTTGATTGGAGCCCTTCATAGAAGTATTGGATTAACAGTTGTTCACTAATTTGATGCTGCGGGCATCTAGTGCACAACTTGTTAAATCTTTCCCAGTATTCATACAAGGACTCACCGGGATACTGTTTAATGCCGCAGATCTCTTTTCTCAAACTCGCAGCCCGGGATGCAGGGAAGAATTTTTTCAAAAACTTCTTTTTCAACTGTGCCCATATGGTAATACTACCCGCTAGTAGGTAGTATAATCAATCTTTTGCTGCATCCTTGAGAGAGAATGGGAAAGCTCTAAGTCTTATCTGCTCCTCAGTGACCCCGGGAGGTTTCATGCTAGAGCAAACTACCTCGAACTCCTTGACATGTTTGTGGGGTTCTTCCCCAGAAAGACCGTGGAACGAAGGTAGGAGGTGAATCAATCCCGACTTCAACTCG
This sequence comes from Coffea eugenioides, assembly GCF_003713205.1. Lineage (NCBI taxonomy): Eukaryota > Viridiplantae > Streptophyta > Magnoliopsida > Gentianales > Rubiaceae > Coffea > Coffea eugenioides. Next base: position 13,545,244 of record NC_040043.1, on the reverse strand, counting down.
AAGGCGGTATTCTTAGCCAAAATAGGGAATGTGATGCATAAGGGCTGGTGAGTCAGCTCCGGGGCAGCCAACTCCCTTAATGTTTAGGTGTTGGCCATGCTTATTTCGTCTTCTACTGACTCGTTTGCAATAAATAAGTGCCCTTCTTTTCGTCTCTTGGTCTCTTACCTCCGCCTACGTGCTGCCTTCTCAACCTCAGGGTCGTATATCAATTCACCTGTGCAAGAAGAACGGGGCATAAACTAGCAAAAATACCAAGAAAAAATAAAATAAAAATGAAAACTGAATTTGAAAGGAAACAAATAATCCAAACGCCAGCTCCCCGGCAACGGCGCCAAAAATTGACAGGTGCCGAACCTGTGCAATAATAAATACTAAAAAGTCCTAATTACCACCACAATTAATTATAGAACAAATCCGAGTACTGGAGCAGGGACCCTAGGTGTGCAATGGGTTATTTGATTCACCCTGTTCCCGAAGAGTTTGCTTGATCCGATATACCAGATTTGTCTATACAAATATTAATTTTGCGTACAATGGCAAGTAGGATCGATTGCACAGGGAGCAGGTAGGAAATTATTTCTTTTCAAATCAATAGAATAGGGGATTTTTAATGGGAGGTAAATGAAAAATAAGAATAACACTAAAGCAAACTAAATTCAAAACTAATTCACAAAGCACAAGTTACTAAAAGTAGCAATTAACAAAATTCTACCCAAAGGATCAACTGCTCAGGCACGGTCCAGCTAAATGATCATCGATGCAAAGATATTTCGTCCATTCATCACTAGGTTGGTTATATCTATCAACAAGCTCTGACAACCAGTTCTTCCTTACTCTTTCGACAGTCAAGGTACGACCATTGACTGCTTCTCTAACCAGATAACAACCCTAGGTACGACCGTAGGAATTTAATTACCCAATTGCATTAAAGCTAGAAGAACCCAACCCTAACCAATAAACACGCTAAGAGGGTTTATTTAAATTAGATCTTGCATTTCCCCATCATAAAGCCAATTATGGTGGTTGCCACGAGGTGTTAACTAAATGAACAATTACGGATTCTATTTAATTAACGTGGCAGTAGGCTATTAAATTAAATCAAATACCCGGCCGTTGATATTCAATTGATAAAATACCTATGAACAATTAATTCAGGAAACACACGAATAGCAATAAATGGGGAGAAATAATGAGAATTCGATTAGATCTCACAGATATTATGGACCGCGCCCTCGCGTCAACCTTTGGGTAGAGGAGAAAATTTGCCGCTCCTCATCGTATCAACCTTGCGCGAATTAATTAATTTCATCCACGCAAACATCAAAGAATCTGGAACAGTGAAGTAGCGAAGAAGGAAAAAGGAAAGCGTCTTCATTATCTCTGCGTTGGCATTCGTACTGAATCCCGAAATTCAATGCCAAAGCCCACACAAATTGTACAAATCCGAAGACAAAAGTGAAAGAGTCAAACGTAAAGGCCAAAAGCAAGGGGAAGAAAAGTCTTTTTCGTCTGACCCATTCGGCCAAAATAAGAAAAGTTAAAGCTATCTAATCTCCTATGCAATTGCTGCCGAAGAGGAAAACAAAAGCAAAGGAAAGCGTCTAACCAATCTTGCAGAAAGGTAAAAACTAAAGCTAAAAGTAGTGATCCCCCGAATCTTCCTTTTTCCTCTTTTTTATAGCCGCCGTAAGTAGTGTTCCTCCCAGGAGGAGGCTTTTGCCTAAGGGGCGCTGATCCCACGCTTCAGGTTCACGTGGACCGGGGTCCGACTTTTCGGTAATGTCCACCTTGTCTGACGTGGCCACGCCCTGAAATGAGAAGTCTTCTGAAAATTTACCTCAAGATATCATTTTTAATGCTAACCACCTACAATTCACACAAATATCAAATATGAGTGAAAATTCCATTTCTTAGCACCATGAATAGCCAAAATTAGGACAAGATGACAATGCAAAATGTGCCAAATAACTGCTCTATCAAACAGCACGCGAATTATTTTAATGCAATGAAGGACTTTGCATCCATGACATTGGAAACTGTAGGGGAGTCTTCCCGACTTGCATTTTGCCCTCCACGAGTGCCACAGCAAATTCCACAGCCAGCAGACCCGCGTCGCGTTGAAAGAGCTCCTAGGAATGTTCACGGAGGCCAGCATGGTGGTGGACGGCGTCGTAGATTCCGATCACCAGAACCCACCGTCCAAACTGGATTTGATACTAGCTCACAGGCTACTGAGCATCAGGGCACCTCTACGGGACCTATTGGTCATTCTAGGTCCCCAGTGTCTATGGCGGAGTTCACGGCCAATACAGACTTACATCATGGCAGTGGTGAACAACATGTAGGAGGTACAGATGCAGGCCAAGGTACCCAAGCACTGGATGCTAGACTTGAGTCACAAATTACTCAAGTCGATATAGTGATGCCAGCCCAGCCACGTCGAACACAAAGAGTACACAAACCCAGAGGATGTGACACTCATGGAAAACTTGGACATCATTGATATTCACAACTCTAATTGTGTGCTTGTATTATTCAATATTATTCTAAGTGTAGGGGAGGAAAATGTGTGGGACTTGTAGTAGTTTTATGATACCTATGTGGACAAGTTGTTGGAAATATTGTTTAGATTAAATGTTGTGGTCTCTATTTTGGATTTGCTGACAGGGAGTTTAGTCCACTTTTAAGGGGAGATTATGTCAAAATTTTTTCAAAAATAAAAGTAAATGTACATATATATGTATATTAATTATAATAAATTACAATAAACAAATAAATTTTGAAAATGATTATTATGTTGGATCTTTATTTTTGCATTTATAGCAAAGTATATCTTGTACTCTATAAGATAAATAATCACGTAATAATCATTTGATAAAGGGTTAATGCAAAAAACCCCTACAAACTATATTTTTATATATTTATAATATATTTGTATAAATATTATATTTTTTATTAATTATATATATTATAAATATGTAATTATACATTTATTTAAATACTATATATTTAACATATATATATATAATATATTATACATTTATGTATACGTATTTATGTAATTATACATTTGTATACATTTATATTAACATTTATGTATATTTATAATATACATTAATATTATGTATTATGTATAATATAATACATTTATACATTTATATTAATATACATAATATTAATTATATTAATACATTTATACATAAAATGTATATATATATTTATAATATATTAATTTATACATTTATATAACATTCATTTATAATTTATACAATTATTACATTTATATTATATTTATATTATGTATTATATACAATATAATATATTTTTGTATTTTTATATTTTTATATAATTATATAAATATATTTATTTATAAATATTTATAAATTTATTACAAACACTTAAATGTATATCAATATTTAAACAATAAAAATTATTAATTAGGTAAATTATAAAAAATTATTAATTAGGAGAATGCGAGATTAAGTATTCCCATGGAATGCGAGGTACTCAATCTGATATCGTAAGAATTCCCAATTCCCAGACAAACACCGGCGCTGGTGTTTCATGCCGCTGTTGCGCCCGTGTTTCCCTGGAACGCAAAAGGCCATTCTTATTCCCAGTAAAACACCGGCGCCAGTGTTTTACCCAGGAGTTGCGCCGGTGTTTCCCTGGAACCCAAAGGCCATTCTTATTCCCAGACAAACACCGGCGCCGGTGTTTCATCTGAGAGTCGCGCCGGTGTTTCCCTGGAACGCCAAGGTCAACATACATAAAATAACACCGGCGCCGGTGTTTCATCTGAGAGTCGCGCCGGTGTTTCCCTGGAACGCCAAGGTCAACATACATAAAATAACACCGGCGCCGGTGTTTCATCTGAGAGTCGCGCCGGTGTTTCCCTGGAACGCCAAGGTCAACATACATAAAATAACACCGGCGCCGGTGTTTCATCTGAGAGTCGCGCCGGTGTTTCCCTGGAACGCCAAGGTCAACATACATAAAATAACACCGGCGCCGGTTTGACTCTTCTTAAGATGCGCCGGTATTTCTCTGACATACAGGTACTGAATCGTGGCTTTGGAACATTGACTTTTGACCGAATTTTCAATTTTGACCGCAATTGTCTAAACCTAATTTTCATTTCTTCACTCTTCAGTCTTCAGGCTTCACGACACTCTTCGCTTCGCCGCTTCAGCTCAATTCATCTGCTTTGATTCTCATTTCTCAGCTGCTACCCATCAATTTAGCTCAGCTGGGTTTTGAGTTATCCCTTTTTCCCCTTTTATTCCTTTCATCTTCGACGCTTCACGTTTGCTTGCTGGGTTTGTAGCCTTCGCCGCTTCATAGCCTTCCGTCCCCTCGGCCCTCTTCCGTCCCCTTCGCCGCCGCTTCATTTCTCAGCTACTACCCATCTCAGCTTATACCAGGTTTGTTTATCCTTTATCCTTTTTTTTTCATTTCATTTTTTATTACTCGGTTTTGGTTGCCCTTCCGTCCCCTCGACCCTCTGTATAATGTTTATGTACTGCTGTAATTTTTATCAATTTATGATCCTTATTAACTTATCGTTGCATATGATCCTTATTATAGGCTGATTAGCCTAAACCAAATTTTTTTTTGGTTTGTCCTAAAATAGATAAGCTGATTAGCCTAAATCAAATTAGATAAGCTGTCAGCCTATTTGTCCTGCAATTTTCATTTTTTTTTTTGACTCGGTAGATAATTTGGTTGGCCTGTTGTTGAGTTGTGCCGTTGCTAAATCTGGAACTTAATTGGGAGGTAGACTCCCTGTTAATGTTTTTGGCTGACAATGAAAAATGTCAATTAATTAGTGGTCAGGTATTAGATGTTGGTACTAAACTGTTAAATTCTTGGTACTTCACTGTTAAATTCCACCAACGGCCTCAGTAAAAGTCTTTTTATTTTGGTATTATCTGAAAACTGGATTAAAAAAAAGGGAAAAAAAAGTCGTCGGACTTTAAGTTGGACAGCCTATCATATGGTCCCTTGTGTCACTTAATTCAGTAATTCATAACCACGTCATTGTGGAGTTGTATTATAATTTGATATTGAAGCATGTAGAAAGTTTAACCCAGATTCAAGTACTTCCATTTGGCGAATTGGGATGAATTTTTGGCACGTTTGATTACTTGGTGAAGTGAAGTGAGAATTTGACAGAAGCTTCCAAAACATGTTTCTCAATTGTTGAACAAATCTTATTGTTTGTCTTGTCAGGTTAATATAACAGGTTAACATAGATATAATAACCATGACTCTTTCAATAATAATCTCATACTACTATTTATCATAGTTGCCAGTCTTTCAATCTTTAGCTATTATAGGTAAACACTTAATCCTATAATTAGAAAACTTTATTAACCAAAGTGCAGTGACACAAAGATTCTATAATGAAACAGAATTTGATTTTCTATACAGCAAGGTTCTTTTCTTTCTTTGGCCAAAGCTTTTTCTGCTTCTGTCTATAGGACCAAATGTTTATACATATCCGGTTTCTGTCCTTTTGGTTTAAATTCTTCAAATCATCTTTTCTACAATCCACCATTAGTGTATTTGACAGAAGCTCAAATGCTAGTCCACTTATTAAATAATATAAGTCCCTTGCTAGGCTCTTGCTACTAAATCATTCCATGACCTCCTGTTTCTGAAAGCCCTTTTACTTCCATTAGATCGAAAACCTTTTGTCCGTGGGTCACAATCGAAAACCTTTTGAGGAGATTAATTAGGTGTTGTTTGATCAGTTTTGGTCAACGAAGCAACGTTGCAAACTTGAGTCAGTTGACAATGCCACCTAGGAATACAAAAAAAGGCACACGAAAGAGGAGTCGGGACCAAAATAGTGGTGCTAGCACCAGTGCAGGCCCCAACTTCGATGTTAGTAGGTTCACTTCAGTTGAAAATCAAGATTGGTATCTCGTTCGTGCTAATAATACAGTTCTAGTTGAAGTGGACCTTGATCCTGTCTTTGATGGGAAATTTCACTTTCGAGAACAGTTTGCAACAATGGGGTGGGACTGTATGTTGAATCTACCTTGACGGTATTACCCGAATTTGGTGCGGCAATTCTATGCTAACATCTCGAATAAAGGGATTGTCAGTTCTGTAGAACTACAGAGTTATGTGAAAGGGGTACATATATCTCTAACGAGACAGACTCTGTCCGAGATTTTAAGAGATGATGACGAGGGTCCCACCTTTGAACATGGAAAGTACATAGTCCGAGCGGATCCAACATGGCAATTCGAGGTCACTCTCCCTAAGTATACCAGTAGCTTTAATTCTTTTAAAACCATAGCGGATCCTGTCACGGGGGACTTAAGAATGGAATCAGCACCTATTCCCACAGGGTGTCTTACGCTCCGGCACAGTTTATTGGTATATTTGTTGAACCACAACATTCTGCCGGCTTCAAGCAGCAAGAATGAAGTCCGGGTAATGGATGTGTATTTCCTAGACAAATTAGAGGCTGTTTTAGGCAATGTATCAGGGATTCCGATATCCACAATCATACTCGGTGCCATGTCAAGAACTGCAAGGTTTAAGGGGGCTAAGAAAGCACTACCCTATGCTAGGACACTAACGCGTATCTTTGAGCACTTCGGTGTAAATTTGATAGGCGAATCGTACAACACTGCATCAGCAATAGTGAACCAAGCCACAATGGACCGAATTGCCTATCTCGATGAAACGGAATTGGGTGAGGAAGAACAACAAGAAGAGGGCGAAAACAGGCAGGCCACAACTGATGCAGGGTTTTCTCAGGCTACAAATGGGCGAACGATTCAAGACATGATTGGAGCTGTGATCACTGAGATGCGTGCAATGCGTGAAGTGGTTGATCGGTTGGATGGGAGAGTACATGCAGTCGAGGGGCGATTGTCTGCGATCGAAGACAGATTGGAGGCATTGAGTGGTGGTCAAAACACAAGCCGAGTGGTGCAAAATGAACACGGAAATTAGTCACAGGCTATAATCTTTGTTTTTAGATTAATCTTTTGTAGCTAATGTGCTAGGCATATGTTACAAGTCTAACATAGTTGACATGTCAATATATTGTTATTTCAATGTAGGACTTATTGTTCAGATTAAATGTTGTCTATTTTGGATTTGCTGGCAGGGAGTTTAGGCCACTTTTAAGGGGAGACTCTATCAAAATTTTTCCAAAAATAAAAAGTAAATGTATATATGTATGTATATTAATCATAATAAATTACAATAAACAAATAAGCAAATCTAAGTTATAAATAATCTAAGCAAATCTAAGTTATAAATAATCACGTAATAATCATTTCATAAAGGGTTAATGCAAAAAACCCCTACAAACTATATTTTTATATATTTATAATATATTTGTATAAATATTATATATTTTTATAAATTATATATAATATAAATATGTAATTATACATTTATTGAAATATTATATATTTAACATATATATATAATATATATTATACATTTATATATATGTATTTATGTAATTATACATTTGTATACATTTATATTAACATTTATGTATATTTATAATATACATTAATATTATGTATTATGTATAATATAATACATTTATACATTTATATTAATATACATAATATTAATTATACATTTATATTAATTATATTAATACATTTATACATAAATTTAGTATATGTATTTATAATATATTCATTTATACATTTATATAATATTCATTTTTAATTTATACAATTAATACATTTATATTATATTTATATTATGTATTATATACAATATAATATATTTTTGTATTTTTATATAATTATATAAATATATTTATTTATAAATATTTATAAATTTATTACAAACACATAAATGTATATAAATATTTAAACAATAAAAATTATAAATTACAAATACTATTAATTATACATTTATACATAATATTAATATATATATTTATAAATTATAATTTATAGATTTATATAATATTCATTTATAATTTATACATTTATATTAATTATACATTTATAAATATATTTATATTACGTATTATATATAATATAATACATTTATACATTTACAGATTTTTTTATCAATACATAAATACATTTATTTACAAATATTTATAAATGTATTATAAATGTCATTTAAGAAATTTAACTTTTCCACTACATAATAGCAAATTAGAGAAATTGATTAATCAATTATTAGTAGTATCAATAACAAAAAAATAAAATACTATTCTTGTTCATTCTTATTTTTTATTTCACTATAAATAATAATTGCTAACTTTTCTTTTTTATGTGGTATATAATATGTTACTTTTAATATAAGTAGTTGAGTAACTACGAATTCTCAATTAGTTTATAGATACTTAAATTATTGAATTACTAGATTAATACACTTTGCAAAAATTGTTGACGTACTAGATTAATACACTTTACAACATCAGCTACATATATTTTTTAACAACAAAGAGTTTATGGTAAATTATTAAGAATGAATTTAACAAATACACAAATTTAAAAAGTAATTTAAAAAATATTAGAATTTTTTTATGCAATTTTCTAGGAATTCGTATTTATCGGATGCAAGATAAAGTCCAACCAAAAAGCTTGCTAGATTGGTTAAGATTTATTCCCCCAAATTATTATCAACTATTGATGTCAATATTATGGGATCTTTTTTTTTCCAGTTGTGATGAATTTAGAGCCTTAAGTAGCAAAATTTGTAGAAATTTGCATTGCAAATTGTAAATCAAATTGTAAATGATTTACAATTTGCAATGAAATCATAAAGCAAGAGAAAATGGCATTACAACTGAAGCAAAAAGAAAAATTTTTAGGCAAAATCTAGAATCCTGTTGTTGGAAAGCAAACAACATAGGTACATAGTGAATACTTGATCACTAGCAATAATCATAAGTGTAAAATTGCAGCTTGCAGCGCCCACTGGACAACGGAGGTTTTGTGGTTTAATGCGAGGTACATGACCTCGCATTTCTGAAATGCGAGGTCAGCTTTTGTTTTTTGATTTTTTTTTTAAATTTCAGTGATAGAAAATTTAAGGAGAGTTCGCATTCAGCAAATGCGAGCTCAAGGAACTCGCATTTGATGAATGCGAAGACCCCAAAAACAGAAACCAGTACACAAAATACCCCCTTTGTAGAATTTTTTTAAAAATCATCATAATTTTAGAAATTTCTCACTAATTTTCTCGTTTACTTTCCTTCAAAACTTCTATCAAAGATGTTAACTTGTTGATATTTATTCCATCTACAAATTGCAGGTGAAATTCCAAAAGAAATCGGAAACCTAAATAAGCTCGAGGATTTGGATTTGGGTGACAATAACTTAGAAGGTAAGATCCTAATTATTTCAACCATATATGGACAAATCCAAATTAAAATGATTATTTTAATTTATAGTTTGCGGATATCCAGGTCCAAAAAATGGTTAGTTATATTCCAACTGTAAAGGCAAAAAATAGTAGAAACATTTAGGGTTGAAGATGTTTAGAATTTTTGGTTCTTTAGACCTACAAAGACGAGGAATATTTGCAGTATACAAGTTTTGGGTCCTGACGGAAAAGCTAATGGCCAAAACCGATACTATTTCTTTTTCCTTTAAGGGCTGTACCTAAGCGTAAGAAAGATTTTGAAGTATGAATTCTGATTGTCGAATGTATACTCTTTAAATTTTCTTTTTATTCCAAAAGGAGCCCATTTCGAAATGATGATGGGTGGCATGCTACACCCATCATCACTTTCTGCTTCAGGTTCATCAGTTTGCTCGATCACTTTCCGTCAAAACTCCATCAAAGATGTCAATTTCTTGATATTATATTCCATCTACATTTTGTAGGTGAAATTCCAAAAGAAATTAGTAATTTAACTATGATGAAAGAACTAGATTTTCGACATGCCAACTTAACAGGTATGAGAATCTTTAAATTACAAAAACTAAAGACTTGTATGGTATGAGAATCTCGCCGACAACAATTTAATGAGCGACTCCTCATCTCAAGAGTTGAACTTCATCACTTCATTGACAAATTGCATTGGCAATCCATTGAATGCGATCACTCCAGACTCGGTCAGTAATCTTTCAACTTCCTTAAAAAGATTACTTGCATCAGATTGCATGATCAAGAGCAGCATTCCTGATGGAATTGGAAACTTTAGCAGTTTGATCCAATTGGATCTATCAAACAATGAATTTAAGTGGCTTTATATATATATAAAGCCAATGATATAGACAAAAAATTCGGCTTTTCCATTTTGCCCCTTTCATTTTCAAATTGGATCAATCCAGTCCATATAATTTGTCAAATTTTCCCAAAATGATGCAATCAACCTATTATTTCTTGGGGCTGTTAAAATTGTTGGGACACCAAAACGCTAGCTATCTTTTGCTGTCTCGCCCCAGGTGATGCTTTTTCCTGATCAATACAAATTTCGCTCCCATTCGTTTTTAAACTTTGACTTAGGGACACATTTCATCCAAATTAAGTAATTTGCCATTTTTGGACTAAATGTGGCAAAAAATAATTAATTTATGTACTAAATATGGTGCGTCTAAAAGTTTGGGAACAAAACGTATCCTTAGCTCAAAGTTTAGGGACGAAAAGTGGATTTTTCCCTTTTATGCACGGTTGAGATGAAGCTACAACACAAGTTTTCTGTCCATAGTTATCGTTCAGAATATTTAACAAATAATTCGGTTTCTGTTTCTTGCATGACCAAGTCTTAGTATTTGAAATCACTCACCAGAGTGGAAGCATAATATCTTATAATTAGATCGCTGTTAACCAGTAGGAATTTTTCCAGTCTTCCACTAAGGAAATACTGTGTACTCTGTAAGCTTTTTCAACTAAGGAAATAATATTTGAAGTCACTCCCCAGAGTGGAAGGACTTTTAACTTTTGCTTTCACCTGTTTAGCTTCCAATTGTCAAAACTCATCATTTTGATTTATCCTCAAACTTTGGCAATTAGTTTTAAGTGGTCCTTATATCCTAGTTGATCTACTGAGATCCCACCCAAGGCTGTAAAAAACATGTCTTGAATTGCAAAAAATCCTTAAAATACGTTTCATGAAACGTTTTCACTTACTGATTTGTTCCATGGTTGCTTTTCTTTGTTTTTCTAACTAGGTACCGACTAATCTTTCTTGATCACTCTTGAACTATTGAAGCAACTGTTTGCCAGTGTTTTTGCAAAATTAACAAGGCTACTTAATTGATCATTTAGGCAAGTTTTGTACATATAACTGTAGTGGTCATAATTGATCCCAAGTCCCAATGAGTTAATCATGTCCAAAGGGACTTTTAGGTAGGATGAGGTTAAGATTTTTTTTTTTTTGAAAGAAATGAGCTTAAGATATTTGAGTTTGGGTCTTAAATGGGATTAATCTAAAAATACCCAACACAAAATAGGAATACTTGGACATTAACTATGATTCCATTGGGACTGATAATCAAAGAAGTCAAGTAAACCTAGGGGGGTATTTGGCTCTAGAGAAGTAGTCAAGTATCGCAATCAGGTCAAGTACAAATATTTCCACGCAATGATTTCAGGCATACATGTTTTAGAGAATGATGTATCTTTTGCCTTAATGTCTATGTCAAGTAAACTTGGCAAGAGTAGTTAGATTTAGGAGTTAAAATAGATAATCTAAGGGCATAAGAGTGTTCTCCACGATTTATAGTGGTTGACCGCCACAAAAATTATGGTTTATCCATGACGGGTCTTTCATTAGCACCACGTACCTGCAGTCTTGCCTATCAATTTCCTCTTTAATAGATCGAATGCAATCCCTCTCCCTCCTTCATGTTGCAACATTGGCCATGGAGAAATTTCACCACCTTGCCCTACTTGGACTTGTGTTACTATGTTTTCTTTCAGCTTCCTTCGCCATGCTCCCGACCAATATTACCACTGATCAGTCATCTCTTCTTGCCTTGAGAGCTCACATTTCAGTTGACCCTCTACAAATCTTGGCCAAAAACTGGTTTGTTGGCTCTTCGGTCTGCGATTGGATTGGAGTCTCTTGTGGCTCTCGTCATCCTAGAGTGACTGCCTTGGACATTTCAACCATGGGCCTTACCGGCATCATCCCTCCACAACTGGGAAATCTATCATTTCTTGTTTCTCTTGACATGAGTGCGAACAACTTCCATGGAGAACTACCACATGAGTTTGTTGGATTGCGCCGATTAAAACTCCTTAATTTGAGTGTCAACAATCTCGAAGGAGAGTTACCCTGGTGGATTGGTTCATTTCCTCAACTTCTTTGCTTGTCTCTCAGTAACAATAGTTTCACTGGTCTTATCCCTTCTTCCATCTCTAACATGTCAAAGCTAGAGGGGATAAGTCTTTCGTACAACCTTCTGCAAGGAAACATTCCCACGGGGATTTTCAATATTTCCTCCCTCCAATTGATTCGCCTAACGGGTAATGGCCTATCTGGAACTATTCCAAGTGATATGTGTCACCATCTTCGAGGACTAAGTTTGCTTGCCCTGTCACAGAATAAGCTGAATGGTCAATTACCCTCAAGTTTAGGCCAATGTTCAGAACTTCAGACACTGTCTTTGTCTTTCAACGGCTTTACAGGATCCATACCGAAAGAAATTGGGGACCTGAAGAATCTCGAGGTGCTATTCTTGAGTTACAACTATTTAGAAGGTAAGATTCTTGCTAATTTTTTCACCATAGACAAGTTAAGGGCCAAAACGTGTTCGTATTTTCTTAGGGCTCTACATATGGCCAAAATTTTTTTTTTGAAAAATAAACTTAATTTTCACATGCATTTACTTTAAAATGTCTTTTTTTTTTAATTCCGAAACAAGCCAATTTTAAAATGTTGATGGGTGCCGGAATGTGGCCAATTTCCCGCTTTTGGCCCATTAATTAATTTTCTCATTTACTTTTCTTTAAAACGTCCATCAAAAACCTCAACTTGTTGATATTTATTCCATTTCATTTTTGTAGGTCAAATTCCAAAAGAGATTGGTAATTCAACTATGATTAAAATGCAAAACTTTGGATACAACAACTTAACAGGTACGATAATTTTCTCAATGACAGAAATTAGACACTTATATGGTTTAATATATGTGCTCAATATTATTTTGCCAGGTGTCATACCACGAGAGATTGGCAACTCGTTCTTTCTCCAACAACTCAGCTTACAATTCAATAGCTTAACTGGTTCCATACCAATAGAGATCTTCAACCTCTCAAAGTTGAGTATTATGGCAGTTACACAAAATCAACCTCCAATAACTGAATTAAAGGTAACCATTCTTGGATCAACATTCTCTAATTAGTTCAGATGTAAAGAAAACAAAATGAGATTGTTTTAGAGTTGGATGTAAAGAAAATACCTATTAACAGACGTGTGTCTGTACCCCCAAAAGCTGTTTCCTCGTTTTCCAAAAGCTGTTTCCTCCCTTTCCAAAAGCTGTTTCTATTATTAATCCTCACTCAAATAACTATCCATCTTCTCCCGATCATACACAAGGTCTCTGTGTCTGTACGAGTACATGGTTCGAAGACTCGGCCGAGACGGTGACGACTCGGCCCTCACCAATACGATACCATGACGAAACGATACCGAGATATTCAACTCGCCGAGACGTCACCGTGAAGGGTTGAAATGGCCGAGTCACACCGAATCACTCCGATTCATCTCGAGTCAAATCGAATTTTTATTATTTTTACTAATTTTTTAATTATTTTTATTTATCATATTTTTTACAATTTTTAGGATATTAAATATTACAAAAATTCACGTCTCGCCGAAACCGCGACCGATGTGGAACGGTCCAGGCCGTGACCGCAACCGCGACCGCGACTTTGAACCCCCAAATACAGCGTCTTTCATCCTTTTGCTCCTGGACCTGATACCTTTTTGCTTGCTCCACATCCTACCAAGTATATACAAGAGTCAGGGGACAACATTGTGAGGCGGCGGCTTACCTGTGGTGATTCTACTTGTTGTTGCTTTGTTCTGGTTGGGCAATAATTCTTGTATTGGTGCTGTATCAGGCAGGGCTTGGAGAAATCTCAACTAGCTGAGGTCAAGTAGAAATGCCAGCTAATCAGTCATTATGCTTTGTAAGTACCTACAAGGTTGTAAATCCTTTTCATAGTCTTTATTGAATCCACGTACTGCTTAGCATAACAAATGTTGAAGGAGACTGCTTTTCATTTCAAGTTAAGGACTAATCTTTTCCTTAATTATAGATAAATTATCATCTACAAACAAGAAAAGTAAAAAAAAAAAAAATTTATCATCTTTTCCTAATCTATAGTGAAGCCAACAGGGACGTCACATGCCATCTCCTTATGTTGAAATTTTGTTCACTAAAAAAAAATCAAACTAGATTGTCAAAATTGTAGGCTTGGATGGAACCTGGCCTTTCGGCCCAAGAAATTAAGGGGTTTGAATTTCCTATGTGTTGGGCTGGGTTTGGGTTTCAAAATAGGCTCATTGTGATCATGCATCGAGTTTGGACAACACTAAATGGGCTACAACTGGTATAATTAGATGTAAGACCATATCTATAAGGTAATCAATATATATCACTATTGTACTATGTGCTAGTTATTATCTAAAAAATTAGGGATAATTTCAGAAACCTCCCCTGAGATTTCTGACTATTGCAGGTAGCTCCTCTCTAGTTTAAAAAATTACACCTACCACCCCTATCATTAGCATTTCAATAGCAATATAGACCCGATATGTTAGATTTGTCCTCAAAAACCCGATACTAGTACCACAACTGTCCCCCTCCCCCTACACTTAAATCCGACATTGTCCTCAATGGAGGTAATAGAGCAAATCAAGCAGAGAGGACAATGAAACTTCCCTCGGGGGCGGCTACGGGATAGGCGGGAACGATGGAGTGAAGCCGATATGGTGGAAGTACGCGGCCAGATTCTGAGACATTTAAGCCACCTGATTGGCGACGTTCGTCACTCTCTCATCGCACGTGGTGAATCTGGGCATGCAAGTGGCGCCACTCAACATCGGAGGCCATCGGTGGAGAAGGTGCAGAAGAGGAAGGGCCAGCAGTGTCATCGACCGATCTAGGGGCTGAAGAAGGGCCTGCTCATGTAGAAGGGCGTCGACTGGGAGCCCGAATGGGTCCCGAGAGGGTAAACTGGTAGAAATCATCGACCCGCCCGATAACTCCCATCTTCTCTAAGCAGTCCTCGTCCAGAAACTCCATGTCGAAAGCCTGATGGAGATCGTGGTTTTGCAAATTAAGAACTCATAACTGGATCGCCAGGTGTGTGATATACGAACCGAGTATCAGGGGTTTTTTGATAAGAACATGAAGATTGTCCAAGCAAATCGATTTAGTTAATTAGTCCAAGTTGTGTCATTTATTTGGTGATATTAAGCAAGGGTTTGTTTGTCATTTACCTTGCCAAATTGAGTCATTTACTAGATATTAAAATTCAGCCAGGCTTATCTTAGTTAGCCGAATTACTTAGTTATTAGTTTAGTAAATAAGTGAATCCAATTCACTTTAGGGTTTCTAGTTTAAGTGAATCCAATTCATTCTAGGGTTACTAGTTTAAGTGAATCCAATTCACTTTAGGTCTTCTAGTTTTGTATGGCTATATATAGCCTAAGTAAGGAACCTTCAAAATTAGTTTTTGATCAATAAAATTTCGTGAGTTATTTACTTTTCTCTTTTCAAGAGAGCTCCTTTGAATATTTGAGAATCTTTCTCAAGTTATTCATATCGAACTTATCAATCAAGTATCTCCTTGGTTGTGACGTTCTACTACCTACAATTTGGTTCGCTAATTCGTTCAGTCGCATGGTTGAGATTGTATCAATATTGTTCGCTACTACGAAGATTAGATTGGGTCAAATTCTCCGCTGCCAAACCTTTGGTGTCGTTGTCTAGATCGTGTCCAAGTGCGTATCACTTCATTTGTTCTTCTTAGCTAAAACTGTCTTAAATTGCGATGCCAACTAACACCCCAAATTCACCTTAATATTATTTTTCATGCACCAGATAAAGAAGAACTTGGGTCGAGAAAGGATATCGGAGATGTCCTTGCGAACCGAGTAGCTGTAGGCCAAGAATCACTGAACATACCGGGCATTAGAGTCCTTAAGATAAGAACTCCTAGGTCTAGAAGGGACATAACGGTCCCTATCGACAGACATATCCCTCCAAATATCAGGATAGTGAGAGAAAAAGGGTTCTATATAGTCACAAGCACTCTTAGCGTACTCCCTAGTCTCAGCATACTCCTGAGTGATGAATCCAAACGCCAGATTAAATTGAGTAATGGAGAAATTGAACTCTTGACCCATTAGACAGAAATGAATGACATTTGGGATATCGATAGTATACCCCGTAGGCAACTCAAACTCAAATGTGGAGTAAAACTCCCAAATCAACTCGACAAAGGCGGGACAGAAGATATCAAGATAAGGGCGCCACCCGATGGCGGTAAACATCCGCTCAACCTCTTCCCTTATATCCAGTGCACCTATAACAAGTTTCTCACAACATTTACAGGGGATGATACGCCGCTCACAAACCTTAGCATATCTTTGTTGATCAGTAGGCCTAGTAAAGTTTAAATGCCCCCCAAAGTGAGCGGGTGTAGCCACATGCACATCCCTACCCCTACCTAAACGGGTTCGAACACCTGAAGAGGAAGGTTGATTGGTAGGTTCATTCACGGGAATGGTGGGTTGGGGTGGGGTAGGCTGAGGTTGAGAGGTTCTAGATCTAGAAGTTGATTTTGGTCTCGCCATTGTCATTAACAATCAACCCAATGAACAAGAAATATAATTTCCAGCAAACAGAGCAACTAGCAGAGCAGAGCAATAGCAAAGAAATGGCCACCAATGTCTTCCAATTTATCAGTGAAAAGCAGAATCTATGCAGTCCAAAATCTCAACAATTGCGCCAATGAAATTAGCAATGGAAATCGATTGGTAGAGTAATCCCACCAATTTACTTAAATTCAATGAAAGTAACTAACAAATGTCACACTCAACCCAATAGGCACTGTTGTCCCACAATTGAACAATTAAACCACAATATCAGTGTATCCCCAAACAATGTAACTCAATTTAGCCAACGAGTAGTGTAGCCACAAAATTTTCAGTTGAATCCAACAATCAGACCCAGCAACTTATGCTTCAATTAATCAGGTGGGAGTTAAGAAGAGTGAACACCTCCACTGTTGTGTGAAAGAGGGGGACGCGAGGGAAGGGAGAAATGCGGAGGCGGTTATGCACAGTGAGGGACGGCGGAGGACAATCGCGTGCGGCTGGCGAGCGCAAGGAGAGAAAGAGAGAGAGTAAGGGGGTGGCGCGCGACTGTGGGTCGACAGAGCAGCGGAACGCATCGATGGACGAGAGAGAGAGAGACAGAGGGAGACGTGGCGGCGGACAGCAGTGGGCAACGCTGCGGTGGAGAGAGCAGAGGCGGAGAGAGACACGCGGCGAGGGAAGGCCAAGGCGTCGGCATCGGGCTGTGGCGGTGATCGATGGAGAGCAGCGATATGCGGCGACGCGCGTCGGCGTTGGGAGGCGCGGTGGGCGAGGGATTTTCGACCAAGAGAGAAGTAGGGAAGAAGGAAAGGAAGAAAAGAGAAAGAAAGAAAAATGAAGGAAGAAATAACGAAAGAAGAAAGAAAAAAAAGAGAAAAAAAAAGTAGTTTTTGGTTTTTTTTTCTCTCTTTCGAATTTAAATTTTAAAACCTGTAATTTGAAAATCAAAATTTAAGGTTAAACGGAAAATTTAAAAATTTAAAAAAAATTTAATTTTTTGGATGGACAGAACAGCGGCGCGCAGCGATGGACGAGAGAGAGAGAGAGAGAGAGGAAGATGTGGTGGCGGACAGCAGCGGGCGGCGCTGCGGTGGAGAGAGCAGAGATGGAGAGAGATGCGCGGCGAGGGACGGTGAAGGCGTCGCCGTTAGGCTGTGTGGGGCTATGGCAGCGCGCGATGGAGAGCAGCGATCGGCGGCAACGCGCGTTGGCGGTGGGAGGCACGGTTGGTGAGGGATTTTCGACCAAGAGAGAACCAGGGGAAGTAGGGGAGAATGAAAGGAAGAAAAAAGAGAAAGAAAAATGAAGGAAGAAATAAAGAAATGAAATAAAGAAAGAAGAAAGAAAAAGAAGAGAAAAAAAAGTAGTAGTTTTTGGTTTCTTTTCTTTGTTTTTTGAATTTAAATTTTAAAACTTGTAATTTGAAAATCAAAATTTAAGGTTAAACGGAAAATTAAAAAATTTTAATATTTTTTTATTATTATTAACAAAATTTATTTTCGAAATTCAAAATTTGAAATTAAAAGGAAATCGAATTTTTTTAAAGATTTAAATACATACCTTTCCCGTGAACATAACGCGGGTACGTCAAGAAAGCAAGAACCCTTCTAATGAGGCACTTGAGAATTGTATGTTACCACACGCCCTGATAATGCAGGCACGTTATGAGGGTGAGAGCACTTATAACGAAGACTTGGAGAATTATGCATTACCACGCGCCCTGATGACGCGGGCGCGTGATGACGGCTAGAACCTTTCTGATGATGAGTTGTTGAATTAGAAGTTACCATGCGCCCAGTTGACGCGGGCACGTCATGTCGGTCGGTTAGCTCCAGGATCAAAGAAAAAGCTCTCCAGACAACTCGACGCGAGCTCGTCATGATGGTGAGAACCCTTCTGACGAACGATTTGGGAGTTGTACATCGTCACGCGCCCTGGTGACGCGGGCACGTCATGTTTGGGAAACACCTACTAATCATCAAAGACGAAAAATTAAACTAGAAATCTAGAAAAACTATAAGAAAACATATTGAAACTGTCAAGTAAAACTGAACAAACAACTAAAAGAAATTGGATTGCCTCCCAATAAGTGCCTTTCTTTAACGTCTTTGATTAGACATGGCTAGGTGTTGTCAATTGGAGCAATTTCGGGTGTCCAAATGTATCGACTCCATTTCTTCACTTGGAAAGCCCTTGTAGTAGTGTTTGAGACGATGTCCATTCACCACAAACTTTTTGGCCGTCTTAGTGTTCTGGATTTCTACTGCACCATAGTGAAAGACATGAGCAACAACAAAAGGACCAATCTATCGGGAACACAGTTTACCTGGAAACAGTCTAAAATTGGATTGGTACAGAAGAACCTTCTAACCCATTTCAAAGGTCGTTCTAGAGATTTGTTGGTCATGGAACGCTTTACTCCTCTTCTTATAAATTACTGTGTTCTCATATGTTTCGTTCCAAATCTCCTCTAATTCTTGCAGGTTCAACTTCCGATGGGCGCCGGCCTCTTCTAAATTCATATTACATTGATTTATCACCCAAAAAGCCTTGTGCTCGAACTCCACTGGAAGGTGACACGGCTTTTCGAATACCAATCTGTAGGGTGACATCTCTATAGGGGTCTTATACGCAATCCGATAGGCCCAAAGTGCATCTTCAAACCTTTGACTCCAATCCTTCCTATCGGGGCGAACCATTTTCTCCAGTATCGACATAATCTCCCTATTCGAGACCTCCGATTGACCATTGGTTTGATGGTGGTACGATGTTGAGACCTTATGGAGTACCCTATACCTTCGAAATAGCGCAGCTATGGCCTTATTGTAGAAGTGCGTCCCCCTGTCCCTAACAATGGCTCTTGGCATTCCAAAACGCACAAAAATATTGGCCTTAATAAAATCTGCAACCACTTTCGAATCATTAGTTCGGATTGCTTTAGCCTCCACCCATTTGGAAACATAATCGGCTGCCAACATTATATAAATACAACCAAACGATGTAAGAAAACCCCCCATAAAATCTATACCCCAAACATAAAAAATTTCTACAAAAATTATCGGGATTTGGAGCATATGGTCTCTACGGACTATATTACCTACCCTTTGACATAGATCACAAGATTTACAAAATACATATGCATCTTTAAATAACGAAGGCTAGTAAAATCCACTCTCTAATACCTTATGCGCCGTTTTCTTTGGTCCAAAATGACCCCCACAGGCAAAGGTATGACAAAAAGTTAAAATTGACTGAAATTCAGGTTCACTTAAGCATCTTCTCATTACTTGGTCAGCATACCTCTTCCACAAGTAAGGGTCATCCCATATGTAGTATTTGGCATCGCTTTTCAACTTGTCCCTCTTTGCTTTGGGCCAACCTGCAGGAAAATTACTAGTTACTAGGTAGTTAACTAGATCAGCATACCAAGGCAATTGAGAATTTAAAGAAAATAATTGTTCATCAGGGAATATATCCCTCAATTGCACGTTCTCCTCTCCAACTGGTATGCGACTTAAATGGTTAACTACCAAATTTTCTGAATCTTTTTTATCCCTTATCTCCAGGTCGAATTCTTACAGGAGCAATATCCACATTGTGACTCTCGATTTTGCATCTTTCTTAGTCATTAGGTACCTCAACGCTGCATGATCAGAAAATACAATAACTTCAGCACCTAATAAATATGACCTGAATTTTTCTAAAGCAAAGATAACCACAAGAAACTTCTTTTTAGTAGTGGAGTAATTCATTTGAGTTCCATTTAAGGCTCGGGACGCATCGTAGATGACGTGCCTTTCCTACTCTCTGCCCCAAAACTGCCCCCACTGCATGGTCACTGGCGTCGCACATGATCTCAAAGGGTAGACTCCAGTTAGGGGGTTGGATGATCGGTGGCGATGTCAATAGTTCATTTAACTTGTCGAAGGCTCTCTCACACTTGTCATCGAACTCGAAGGCCACATCTTTTTGTAAGAGTTGGAACAAAAAAGCCCCAATTTTCGAGAAATCCTTGATGAACCTTCGGTAAAAACCTGCATGTCCAAGAAAAGAGCGCACTTTCTGCACACTCGTGGGGTAAGGTAAAACAGATATACTTTCTATCTTAGCCCGATCAACTTCAATACCCTTAGAAGACACTACGTGATCTAGAACTATCCTGTGCTCAACCATAAAATGACATTTTTTTCCAATTAAGCACTAGGTTAGTTTCTATACATCTCAATAAAATCAATTTTAGGTTATCTAGACAAGTATCGAAACTATCACCATATACACTAAAGTCATCAATGAAAATCTCAATAATTTTCTCAACATATTCTGAAAAGATGCTTACCATACATCTCTGAAATGTTGCAGGTGTATTGCACAACCCGAATGGCATGCGTCTGTATGCAAAAGTTTCGAACGGGCACATGAAGGTCGTTTTCTCTTGATTATCTGGTGCGATTGCAATTTGAAAATACCCTGAGAATCCATCCAAAAAACAGTAATAAACTCAACAAGCTAATCGCTCAATCATTTGGTCAATAAATGGAAGAGAAAATGGTCCTTTTTAGTGACAGCGTTTAATTTGTGGTAATCTATACACTGCCTCCATCCGGTGGGTTTGCACACTGGCACGAGCTCACCCGTTTGGTTGGTCTCCACTGTCACTCTTGCCTTCTTTGGAACTATCTGTATTGGATTTACCCATGGGCTATCCGATATTGCATTTATGATCCCCACATCTAGCAACTTTAATATCTCTTTCTTCACCACTTCCATCATGAGGGCATTTAGCCTCTTTTGAGCTTGCTGGACAGGTTTGGCATTTTCTTTTAGCCTGATTCTGTGCATACAGATAGAGGGGCTAATTCCCTTAATGTCAGTGATGGTCCATCCTATCGCCTCCTTATGCTCCGTAAGAACTCAGATTAGCTTCTCTTCTTGGGCTTCGGACAGTGCTACCTAGATGATCATCGGGAGTGTCTCTTTCTCGCCTAAATACGCATATTTCAGGTGTTTCGGAAGAGGATTTAGCTCTAACACCGGTGCCTGCACTACAGATGATAATACCCTTTTGTGAAGTTCGGGTATGAAATTAGATGCGAGCTCATACCTTTCTGTTGTGATTGGCAACGAGTGTAACGCTCCAACCGTGCACTTCAGCTCTTCACTCAATTCTACCTCATGAGTTGTTTTCAACTCAAGGTGCTTAGTCAAATACATATTTTTTACTTTTTTTTAGGATTCTTATCATTTTGTATGATATTTCCTCTATATGTATATCCCTTATTTCTATGTGCGAAACATGACATTTAGACTTGCATTCCATTTAAAGAAATTAGACATAGGTTAGTTCATCTGCTTGACTAGAATAGGAGAGTCATCCTTCAAATATGGGAAGTGGACGAGTATGGCTTCTTAGCCTTAGCACGCTCGTATCTCCTCTATAAAAAGGAAAATTGAATTCACGAATTTTAGTCTCCCGTACCCGTTATGTTGCATTCCTCTTTTTAGATCACATATATTTATATATTATATTTTTTTCTTTTCTTCGAGTCTCACTCTTTGCATATTCATGACCTCTTCTAAGAATCATTTTGGGCATCACAATTAATATGATTTGCACCGATTAAATTTTGAAGAGATATTTTGACCCTTCCGATATCTATTAGGTCTAGGTTTGCATCTATATAGAAACATCCAAATGTGATAAGTTTTATAGGTTAAATTAAGAAAATTTTCGACTAAATCACGTAACTAGCCTTGGTTAGGTTGAAAGGGTGCCTTGAATTTTATCCTTGTCTTCTCTTTCTTCAACCGTGACTCTCGAGTTCTTTTTTCTTATTTTTCGAAAAATTGGAGTCGTCTAAAAAAGGGTTTTCACTATTTTTTATTTAAAAATTCATTTTTAGGTGACTTGGTACACCTAAACTCGATACCAAGTGGCAACTCCTATTTTTTTTTTCTAAAAACCCTATTTAGACTTTTATTTTGGGCCAAAATCGTCGCACTTTTTAAGTCTCATTTTAAGCCATTTTCTTTATTTATTCACTAAAAATCAAAAATTCATTTTCAGTCAAAATTAATCAAAAATTCATTTTTATAACACCGTAATTTTATTTTTCAAAAATGAGGTGCGACAGAGGAATTATATGATTAAAAATGTTAAAAGTGTATTAGAGGAACACAAGACAGATTAGCTATAAGAAACACAAGAGAGACAAAGAGATAGGAATAGAATTTGATCTTGACACTTGTCAACCATCAAGCCAACTTTGACCAAGATTAGTCCTTGCTTTTATCTTGAAAAATTGAAGAAAAATCCATCATCTTCTTGCTCCTTATTGTCGAAACTAGAGAGGAGAAAGGGAGAGAAAAATACTTCATTTCAAGCCTTGATTTCTTGCTCAATCCAAGAGAAATTCAAACACCAACCCTAATCTACACCGATTAATCTTAAGTTAGGCTTGGAGGGAAGCTTTTGGTGGAGTCACTTGAGGAAGAAAGCTCTTGTTTAGCAACTTATCTTGAGGCTTTGAGGTATTATACTAAGAACCTCTCTTTTCCTTCTTATTTTGCCATCTAAGCAACATATGGCTTGATTATGATGGACTTTATGGAAGATTTCATGATTTTGCTTACTAGATTGTAATTTTCAGTTTTGAAAAGCATTGGACAGTTTTGATATGAATGGTTTAGCTTTGATATGAGGTTGGATGAATTTTTTAGCTTTGAGATGAGGTTTTCTAGCTTCTATATCCGAATTTCCAGCTTTAGTGGCTAATTTCTAGCTTTCATTTGAAATTTCCAGCCATGAATTATTATTTTCTAGCTTGCTATGAAAATTTGGGCTGCCATGAAGATTTTCCAGCTTGTACATGTATTTTTGGCTTCACTTGAAGGATTTCTAGCTCTTGGTGTTAAATTCCAGCTTAGCGTTTAAATTTCCAACTTAGATATATGTTGAATATATGCTAGGTAAAGGCCTAATATAACTAGTTTTGTGGCTAAAATAAGGACCCTTTGTATCTTATCACTTGTGGACTTGTTTGGGGCTATTTGGTTATGAAAGTTAGCTTTGAAATTGCAGGAAAATGTAAGGAAAAAATAGGAAAAATGCTGTCTGTTTATTTTCTTGTAGTATAAGTGAGTGAAAGTGAAAGTGGGAATGTGACTTTTTGATGATTTGGACTTAGCTTGCTTAGGGATGCTTGAATCCACTCTAGTGGTGGTATATGAACTGAAATTTTGCCAAAATTCATACATTTCGCATGGTGAATGTCAGGATCAAGCGCTTACCATTACACCAAAAGCTATAGCTTTTAGCGAAGGCGTAACTTTATTTTCTTAACCACAATGGCAGCGCAAAGCACAGTGCCACTCTTGGCCAACATGAGGGGTTGCACCCCTGGGTGCCACGGGTTGGGCGGTTAGTCCCTTTGAGTCGGGATCTGAGGGATGTTGCTGATTAGGCCAGCAATCCCTCCCCCAGCAACAGCCAGGGAGACTCGAACCCGCGACCTCGCTCTGATACCACTTGTCAAGATCAAGCGCTTACCATTACACCAAAAGCTATAGCTATTAGCGAAGGCGCAACTTTATTTCCTTAACCACAATGGCAACGCAAAGTACCGTACCACACTCGGGCAGCATGAGGGGCTGCACCCCTGGGTGCCACGGGCTGGATGGTTAGTCCCTTTGAGCCGGGATCTGAGGGATGTTGCTGATTAGGCCAACAGTGAACGTGATGACCATTTTACATATAATGTTTAGTTGCATATGTCAAGTTTTAAACTTAAAATATTCTATTTGTTTACTTTCCAAAACAAAGAGGAGTGTGCATGTATCTTGCATAGGATTACTAAGCCTCAAAAGTCTATGTATATAAGTTCTATTTACATGATCTTCTTGTGATATTAACAAGTGAGAGTTGAGGAGTGAATTTAGGGCATTTTTGTTTTTCCCTTGTATATGATTTTACTCAAAACACTTGTTACAATCTCTTTCTTTGCATGTGTGTTAGTTTTGAGCCAAGACAAGAGGTTTAAATGAAACGAAATGAGTTTCTTTAAATCACTTTAGGTCAGATAATTTCCAACTTTGCACTTTGAAAGTCTTGACCTAATTCCTTCAAACGTTTGACTATAATTGATGCTCTTATGCTCCAAATGACTTTTGCAACATTGATTTAGTATGCACATGAGGTTTTCTCCTCAATTTGAACAAGAAAATGTTATATTTTTGATAAGTTATACGGGTCTAAAACTTGTAAATTGATGCATTTTCTAAATGAAGTTTTAAAACCTCAATTTCTTCATGTAATTTAGTTTTGTATTGCTAGTCTTTTAATGTAGTATATGACCACATGACTCGAGAGAGTTCAGGCGGACGAACCAGGATTAGAGTGAAGGATTGCCATTGATTGGTGAGTGTTCCTTGCATGCTGCGCTTCCAATGACTACATGGAATGTTATGAATGTTTGCTTGAATGTTAAATATTTTTCAATGATTGTTAAATGGGTTTTCAATGGATGAGTGTGTACTTTATCGCACTCGATCCAAGTGAATGTGAATTTTCAAGGATCAAATGATTGAATGTTACTTGTGCATGAATGTAAGTCTTTGGCTGAACTGGATCCTTCCCCTTCGTTGCCAGTCGACTCGAGCCAAAAGTAGACTCGGTTGGGCAGCTGGTGACCCTGGGATAGTGTTTGATATACTCGAATATGACCGCGA
The DNA here is from genome assembly GCF_003713205.1 of Coffea eugenioides. Classification (NCBI taxonomy): domain Eukaryota; kingdom Viridiplantae; phylum Streptophyta; class Magnoliopsida; order Gentianales; family Rubiaceae; genus Coffea; species Coffea eugenioides. The sequence goes on along the minus strand of NC_040043.1, from coordinate 13,519,725 downwards.
AGTCTAGTGGAGTACTGGCTAGTGAATGCAATGCAATGATTAAAATGAATAAATGAACGAAATGAACACTGAAGGAGTTTTCACTTTTAAATGTTTTCACATGTTGGAGGAATAAGGGAAATGGTCGGCGACTGAATGACTGAATGAATGGCTCTAAGTGAGCACGTATCCTTTTAATGATTGAATGGTTGTTTCTTGAATGACTGCTTATTACTGTGCAAAGTATGTAAATTGTTAAATGTGATACTTTCATGTTTTATCTACCTGACTGCTTGTTTGGAAATCTCACTGGGCTTTTAGCTCATTTCTTTAGTTTTATTTTCCTTACAAGAGTGGAGGTCCGGAGCAATTAAGTGTGAACTAGTGTGTAGAACTCTCTTATACTTATACTTTTGGTAGATAGAATTTATTTTGACACATAATGTTGTATCTTACATTTGACTTTTGGGTTGTAAATAAGTTTGAATTTTGGTTGAATTGTAGAACTTAAACGTTATTTTTTTGGAGGCTTGAATAGTTAATCTTGAGAGTTGATTGAAGTGAATGAGTGAGTCCTGATGAGAGTTGGGTAAGCGGTTCGCCAAACCCTTGGGTACGTCCTAGGGGGAGGTGGGGTCGTCACAAGATGATTCTTAAAGCATTGTAAAGATAAGATCCACAACTACATTTCTTCTAGGACATTGAAGTCCAATTCACATATTTTGCAGGTCAAAAAGCCAAAATACAGAGATGCATTTCTATTGCCACGACCTGAAAAATGCTGCTAACTAGTTAGGGGTATTTTTGTTATTTCTCATACTCCAAAGCCCCAAATGACATGAATCTTAATGCATTGAAAAGTTAACTGAAAGTGTTACAACTTTTGTACTTTGTACAAGAGCTAGTTTAGCGTCCATCATCAAGAATTTTGTAGCTCGATTTGGTATGAAAATATGGCAATTTCCAAGATTCATCAAAAAAGTGCAAACCTGCAGGGGGGATAAAACGCAGACCAAAATGCGACTACACTCGTGTATTGCACCCACATATTCATACTCCGACTGTGCAAGTTGCTCTTCAACTTGCAACTTGTTCACACAAGTTTTTAGATCATATTTTTTTATCAGATTTGGTTGTGGCTACTCAAGAAATATTGAAATTTTCAACAAACAAATGTTGTTGATTTCAAGGAGTAATTTGCATCGATTTCAACAAGTTATTTGGGAGCTTTAATCTTCTATAAATAGGGCCTCTTGTGAACATTTCTTATAACTTTGAAGGCTATGAAACTATCACAAAAATGTAGTCTTTCACTATAACTTCTTAGTTCATTAGTTTAGTATAGGATTTGTCTAGTTTTCATCCATTCTTGTGCTAGTTAGACGTAGATGAAGATTGAGGATTGAAAGTAGAGAAGTTCATACTTACATGTGACAATAAGTATAATCTCTTCAACTCTTTACTTCTTGTATTTGATTCTTCTGTTTAGTTATAATATAAGTTTGGAGGTTGCTTTTATGTTTGGCTAGTTGTTTCACCTAGACTGTGGATGCACTTTCTATGATTGTTAAGTGAGATTTTTATGGTTATTTGAGCTATTATCTTGTGCAAGTTATTAGCACTTTTATTATTACAATCATGATTAATTTGGCATCATTAGCTCTGATTATCTAAAGGTGTTGATTCATCAATAAAAATTGGAATTTAACATGGAAGTGTTAAACCTTGAGAGTTAACTCACTCATGTAAGGTTGCACTTTTGTGGCTTTTTAACAAGTAATTTCACAGAATTTAATGAATCTATAGCTAGTTTCATCATCACGTTAATAGGTATGAAGTAGTTATAAATATGGTCAGTATATTGGCAGAAGCAGAAGTCATGTACATGTGAAAATTATGTGGAAATTTAACCTAGGTAAACACGTTCATTTAATTGGTAAAATCACATGCAAGGATAGTTACGAAATTCATGACCTTAGGAGACTTTTTATTGTTATTTTTACTACTTTTATTGCATACTTGTAATATAGATTTACTTGCTTTTACTTGTAATTGTCTAGATAATAAAAGAGTTTGAATCACATAGATAATTAAGAATCTTTCCAATAGGATCGACACTCGAATATTTTCTACACTCATGTATTTCCTGTGCACTTACAGTAGTGAGAGTTTTGAGTTATATTAAAAATTTGGGAGCAATTACAAGGTTCAAACTTTGCACACATCACCATTTGTAATCATACTAGTTTATTTGTACCTCATGCGTTGCATGAGGGTGCCCAATTTTTGGTGAAGTTGTTAGTTGTGTGTGTGGAGTTAAGAGTGGGCGTGTGCGAACTTGATGATGGAAGAGCGGTAGTTCAAGATACGTAGGTACATTGCTTTGTAGCAATCTGTACATTACCAAAAACTGGTCATTACAGGATAGAAAACTATTTAAATTAGCAAAAGTAGGTGGTTACATGGTAGAAAACTAATGTCAACAGCTATTGCAAAGCAAAACATAGGTGGGATACATGGTTTTAGACATAGGTGGGGAGAAGAGACTGCCAGCACAAAAAATACTAAATTTGCATTTGGTGCATTTTAGACAGACATGCAACTTCACCATCCTCCAATTGCTTCCACGTAATAAGGCAACAAAACCAATGTACCACTAACCCAACTCAATCTATACAATACTAACATGTTAAGGTGAAATTCCAAATTTAGTCGCTTAGTCACGGTGCCCATAGAGGACCATGACTGTTGTTCATATTCATAAGTCAACTCCCCTTTTTATACTTTTTAGGATTGGTTAGATCACAATTAAAAACAACATCTCATAAAAAGTTAATCACACTTTGTCCTATTCGACACATAGGGATACTCACACTTTTGTATCCTAATTGTAGACATATACACTTTCTTGCCTTTTTGGCGCATAACACCCTTACCCAGGATTTGTTGGGAATTAATCACAGTACACCCTCAAGCTCTAGGGGTAATTAAGCTTTTCAAATTTCGATGCCATAGTTAGTTAACATCATAACATATTTCAATTACCTAAATTCTATATTCCTTTAACAATGATCATACTGGTTTTCCTTCCTAGCATCCGCTTATATGGTAGTTGACTTTTACATAATTGTTTGTTTGTCATAATCTGAAATGATCTTAAAATATCAGGGCCAATGTTACTAGCACCTCAAGCACTTTTTGGATATTGTTGTCGTATTTAAATAATAATTGCCAATAGTACCAGGTAGGGGCGGAACTAGATATACAATTCAATGTAACATGTTAGATTATACTGTTTCCAAATTTCAAATATGTAATAGAGGGTTTAACTACATCTCCTATCAAATTCGTAATAAATTTTTTCTATTTTTGAAGATGAAAAAGAAGAGAGCTAGCAAATTTTGTGAGTTTAACTATGTAGAGAAAAAAATTATGGAAACTTTTTTTAACTTAAAAGCCACTTGAAAATGATGGAGGGTTGGGCATAGATCCCAACCTATTTATTAAAAACTTTTAAAGAGTACATGATAAAGAGGACATACCTTTCAATTTTGACTAACTGAAAATTTAATGAACTTTTAAATTATCTCAACATGCTCCACATTTTTGATACTAGGAAGGTGTTTGAGTTTTTGACTTGAAGTCTTGTCGTATTTGCATTGTTTCGCCAAATTTTGAATATTCCTTTCATTTCTTGGCCATCTTTAAATCATTTGAATGAATTCATCATTATCATAAATGTCTTGTGACGAGCGTGGAGTATGCATATAACAATTAAATTCAATTAACAGTCAAGTTTTACATTTATAAATTTTCAAATACCCCACACGCGATTCTTCATAAGTATACAGGTCGTGAGTAAGTATAGGGTATTAAAGGTCGATTTCTCAAGGATGACGGGCAACTACCGACACTACTAAAACGTTTCTATTATTTAGACTATCAACAAATTAAAATAAATAAATTAAACTATAAATGGATAGATAAATGCAAATAAAAGCTCCTTGGATAATGGAATCCCTACCTATTCATGCTAGTGCAACTTTCTAACTAAATGAGTACCAAAATCTCGGCTAACTTATAGCGTAATTTCCTAATAAAAGTGATACCCGTTTTCGCTAGTGTACCAACTATACCTATAGTTAATTCATACCAATTTTCGTGGTCATGAAATCAACTACAAGTTCATTAATTTTTATGAAATCACACGAAACAAAATCACAAAAGCCACAACGGTGTACATCTATTTTTGTTAGTATACTCCCTAGGTTTTGCACTTCTATAAACTAGTGTCAAATTCCAATTCTCATTGCAAATCTAATACCTTTAGATGATCATAATAAATGGCCAGTTAATCATGATTATAAGAGCAAAAGTGCTAAATAACTCAATCAAGATAATAGCATCAATTAACCAAGAAATCAACACCAAACAACAATCATAGAAAGTTCAACCAAATATCCAAAACATATACTTTAAATCAATATCACAAATACAATATCCAAATCTTGCATTAACAAAACTTAGATTTCAATACAAAGATAAAGGTATGGAAAGAAGAAAACTCTTGTCACTAGAGTTTCTTGAACCTCTCCTTTTTCATCTCCCTTGGCCTCCTTGTTGAGCCGATACAAGAATGGATAGCTACAACTAGACTATACTACACTAACCAGCACTAAAACAAGAGAAAATAAAGAGAATTACATTTGTTGAGAGCTTGTGTCTTGCCTCAAAAGGCAAGACACAACCCTTTGGTTGTTTTTCTTTTTCTTCAAATTCTCTCTCTTCTCTCAAGCTAACTTGAACTCAAAAACTCCCAAACTAGAAGAAGGGAAAATTTCAGAAACTTCCCCTGAGGTTTCTGACAATTTCATTGACCTCCCCTGAGGTTTTCACAATTACACTGACCTCCCCTGGCAGAACTTGGGACCCAATTACTGACATCATATAATGTGAAATTACTATTATACCCAAGACATTTTGTGTTATTATAAGACTAAAATCTGATAAATAAGTCATTAGGGCCCAAATTAAAATTTTCAATTTCATTAACCAATTTACCAGTTGGAATCTGGCTAATTAGAAATGCATTTAACCAATTGGCGCCAATTTCATTCACCAATATGGTGCCATTTTGCTGATTGACATCAGGGACAAGACAACAAATCAGTCTTTTATATATTGTGAAGAAGGCATCAAGAGAAGAAAGAAAAATAAGAAGAAACGTAGTGAAGATGGAAGCTAAAGAAACCTGCAATTTTCGTTCAACTGGTGAGGCAGTGATGATGGCATTCTAATTTCATGGTTTTGAAGCAGAAAGGAGGGAGTATAAAAGGCAAATTGTAAGATTTTTCTACTGTAAATCACAAAAATAACAACAAAAAAGGCATGCAAGCTTTGTAAATTTTCAGAAATATGATCGAATATGACCTGTTACTTCCAGAACATGTAAATTTTTAGAGTTCATCATATAAACTTGAAGGAGAAAGGAAGGAGTATGTCAAAACCATGAACTTAGTTAGATGTTAAAGTCAAAAGCATGACAAAAATCATCATCTGTTATGTTGATCATAGTTGTTCAATGCTTGATAAGCTAAATAGATGATATAGTTTGATAAGTTGTGATCACTGGTACATGTAGTTAGATAAGTTCATTATCTGTTATGTTGACCATAGTTGTTGAATGCTTGATAATCTGCAATAAGTTAGATAAACTGTCTATTCTGCCAAATCTATGTTTTAGATCTTTGAGTTGTGCCTTGTTCTTCATTTATTGAGTAAAAGTGTTTCATTATCATAGAATCATGTTAATGGTTGTTAGTGCTGAACTATTAATGTTAATAATGTAGGATGGTGAACATTGGTGCTTATGACATAGTTGTGCATTACAAGGGAAGAAAACTGAGGATTTCAAATGTTGATCCTGATGGCTACTTGTACATTAACTTGCTATATGATGTTGCTGAAAAAACATTGAGTGAAATGCCTGGAAATGCGAATATGATTATACATATGAGGCATGAAATTCCTGGAACATGTGAAATGCGTGATGTTAATGATGACAAAGCAGTAGTTGAGATGTTTAAAATGCATCAATCTGGAATTGTAATCAATTTGCATGTGTGTGAAATGGAAATTATTCCAACTAAGCCTGATAGACCTTTAAACCATAACAATGATCAGAACAACCAAGAGAATTTAGGCATTCAACAAACTTATGAAAGGGTGGTTGTTGGCCTTGGAAATTCTGATGATGAATTTAAGGACTCTAGTTCTGACGAGTCATGGAAACATGTGCTTGATAGTGATAATGAAGGTGATATAGATGATGACAAAGTCTCAGTGGAGAGTAATGACTTGAGTGACACTAATTTTTCTGATTTTGAAGAAAATGAGGATTGTGAAGTGGTTCCTGATTTCGAATCTGATCAGGAACTTGATCCTATGAGAGAAGTGATGAGATAAAAAATGTGGGTGTACAATCCAAGAGAGGAGATTGAGTTTGAGAAGGGCCAATTATTCACCAATGTGGATTCCTTTATAGCTGCTTTGAAGGATTATGTCATCCAAAAGGGATTTCCAGTAGTAAGATTGAAGAATGAGAAAACTAGAGTGATAGCTATTTGTGGTATAGATGGTTGCAAATGGAGAATTCATGCAAGTCCTATGGCTGATTCTATCACTTTTATGATTAAATCTTACCAATCGGAACACAGTTGTGTGATGGATAAAAGTAATGTAGAAGCCACATCAGATTGGATTGCAAAGAAGTTGGTGCCTTTGATGAGAGATCATCCTAACATATCTAGCCAGGGCATAGAAGCAGAGATGATAACTAAGTATGGTATTAAAACAAGTTACATGCAGCTTTTTAGAGCAAAAAAGAAAGCAGAAGAGGGGATTCAAGGAAACTTCAGTGATTCTTATGGCAAATTACCAAAGTATGCAGCACTTCTAAGACAATATAATCCACAAAGCATTTGCAAAATACATTATGATAGGCCAAATCTCCTTGTAGAGCCCAGATTTTTAAGAATATTTGTTAGTTTTAGAGCACAGAAAACTGGTTTTCTTGAAGGTTGCAGGCCATTCATTGGCTTTGATGGCTGTCACTTGAAGGGTCCCTTTGGTGGTGTTTTACTCACAGCAGTGCCCTTAGATAGGAATGATAGTATATTTCCAATTGCATTTGCTGTAGCTGAATGTGAAAACAAGGAAACATGGAGCTGGTTCTTTCACTTTTTTGAGGAGTTTTTTGGACCATTCAACAACCACTTACCTTTAATCTTTATGAGTGATAGGCAAAAGGTACTGCTCAGAACAATCTACTCTTTGTTTGGACTTGTTGAAGGATCTGAAAAAGCTTTTATTTGACTTATCTATTTGTTGTTTTAGGGGCTCAACCTTGCTTATGAGGAGATTTTTCCAAATGCTAGTGGTAGATATTATTGCAGGCACAATTGCAGCAACTTCAAGCAGCAATTTCCAGGCATGCTACTTAATAGTTTCTTGTGGAAGGCAGCAAAGAGTTATGATCAGATAAGTCACAATGAAGCAATGTCAACCATTAAAGACATCAACATACAGGCTTGGAAATATTTGGACAAAATTCCCAAGAAGGCGTGGTGTAGATATGCATTTGCAAAAGAAATTAAATGTGACCATGTCACAAATAATTTCACTGAATCGTTTAATTCATGAGTTGGTGATCTCAGGGGCAAACCCATACTTACCCTTGTTGAAGGTTTGAGAAGGAAGTTCATGAAGAAAATGCATAAGAGATACCAAAAAGGATGCACATTAACTAACAGAATCACCCCAAATTTGCTGAAAAGCTCAAAAAAATTGCTCAAGCATCAAGGCATTGTACCCTAAATATGGCAAGTGAGGATACATTTGAGGTTGGTGATATGGACAGATCATTCATAGTCAATTTAAACCAAAGGACTTGTGATTGTGGTGCCTTCCAATTAGTTGGACTTCCTTGCAAACATGCTGCACTTGGCATTATCTACAAAAGGGAAAAGTTGGAAGATTACTGCGATCAGTGGTTCTCCAAAGACATTTACTTGAAGGCATATGCTTCTATGATTCACCCTACACCTCATGAAAAGAGGTGGCCGCCTATGGATGAAGTTACCCCTAAGGTTGTATTGCCCCCTCCTTTGAGAAGGGCTCCTGGTAGGCCAAGAGTTAACAGAAGAAGAGAAGCTGATGAAGGACCTTCATCTCAGCCAAAAAGGTCTAGTACCTTAAAGTGTGGAAATTGGGGTCAGTTTGGAACATGAGAACATGTCAAAGAGCTCCTGTGCAAAGAAAGAATCTAGCCAATACTCATGCTCAACAGGTATCATCATACACACATTTGTACAAATTAAATGTTCTTTCTTGATTCAACATGCTGCTTATGTTGTTTACTTCATGGTAGATGCTAACTAGAAGAGGGAAACCAGGCAGAGGAATTGCAAATTTAGGATTGCAAGGATCTGTTCTTTGGGTATAAATCATATTTGAATTATGCAATTAGTCTACAATGTTACTTAGTCATATTACTTTAACATGTAAATTTGTTATGATAGGATCATACACATGGGAATGTGCCTATTGTACATTCAGGTCAAGGTAGCAATTCAAGTCCTTCTACTGGAAATGCTGCTATAAATGTTCAGGTTAATGTACAGACAGGTGTAATTGCCTCTAAAAGAAAGGTACGGGCTCTTTTGTTTGGTTCTCCAATCTAGTGCTGCTACATATATATTCAATAAGGCACAAGCTCTTTTATTTTGAACAATTGCAGAGAAGAAGGCCTTCAAATGCTACTTCGACAAATGCTGCAACAGGTTCTCGCAGAAGAGTTGCACCAGAACTTGCTCAAGCTCCTGTGCAAGCCCCTGGTGATGTTCAAGCTGCTACAACTGTTAGGATGAATGTAGCTGCAACTCTTAACTCTACCAATATTAGCACTAGCGGCAATTTTAGCTTGCATTTCTAATGGAAGCTATTATGCTTGCATTTCTCTTCTTTTGTACTTAGTGGTGCTTGTGAATTATAGTTCATTAATATGCTGCCTACTCATGCTTTTGTATCTGGTATTGTGTGAAACTATGACTAAACAATGGCTTTGCAATCATCACCCTCTGCCTGAATTGTTCAAGGCAGATGGTGTTTTGGATAGTCTTGGATTGCATTTCTATTTATTTAATGTATGGTTATGAAATCTGAATTGATATTGCTCTTGGATTACAGTTTTGGTTTGCACTTTATTACTGTTAAGACCTCATAAATGACTATTTTAGTTCTTAACTTGTTTTGTTTAATGGATCTGTAATGTTGCAACTTGAGCAGATGACAAGTAACTTAGTTTTTGCATTGCTCATGAACCTGTTCAATTCATTCTTTTCCATCTTAGTTTCTGCAACAAAGCACTCTTTTCTACCTTAAATATTGATGCTTAAAGTGAAAATGGCTTCCTTCTTAATGCTGGTCCATAATATGTTGAAGATAAAAAAACCTGTTCAATTCATCCAAAGTCAAGGTACTATCGTGGTGTTCTAGATGAAAAGATCAGGATCTATGATGTTGGCATGAAAAAGAAGGGACTTGATGAGTTCTCATTCTGTGTCCACTTTGTTAGTTGAGAAAACAAGAGAGAATGTCTCCAGTGAAGCACTTGAGGCTCCTCTGTTGCTATTTACATGAAGTTTTGTTTGTTTTTGGTCTTGTCACATTTTTTTTTGCCTGAATTTCAGGGAATATAGCTCAAGTTTAGCAGCACAGACTATGTCAAATGGAAGCAAGAGAAGCATATTGTTGCAGACGGTGTTCAGGCCAAGGTTTGTCACTGCTATACAAGTTTATTTTAGAGCTGTCTTTGCTTGTATTGTTGTTCTTTGATTGTACTCTTGGCTTTTGGTTGTAAGGCTAGTGCTAACTTGGTTTTGTTCAAATCTTGCAGCTTTTTGGTTGCCATGGACCATTGGCTAACCGTTAACCTGGAAGAATGCTTTTACAAGCAATTTCTTAGTTTACTTCATTAGCATTTTGTCTCTAGTACTGGTAGATGATGTACGTAGCTTTACAAAAGATAGCAGTAGCTGGCTACAGCTTTGTGCAAGTAAATGGTCAATCCTCTCCTTTCTCCTTATTTCACTAACATCCCCTCATTTTTTCTAATTTATTTTTGGTTTTTATTAGTTTTCATTATTTCACTAATATAACTTATAAACACTTATCTCAGGGGCATTTATGGGAATAAATTTCCCTCTCTTTCCTGTAAACACTTTTTTATGTTTACTTTTGACTCATGGGCTGATTTTGTTACAAAATCCTAAGCCTCAGGGGAGGTCAGTGTAATTGTGGAAACCTCAGGGGATGTCAATAAAATTGTCAGAAACCTCAGGGGAGGTTTCTGAAATTATCCCCTAGAAGAATTAGGTAGTATATATTCTTAGTCTTGGATTATTGGAGCAAAAATGTCAAAAAGAGAAGCTCCTAGAACCCTCAAAAGTTGGTACAACTTATCCCTTTTTGTCTTGTCAAAGATGGGAAAAAAAAAGAGAAAAATCATGCAAGTTGACAACTTGCAACTGCTAGGAATCCCTCGGACGAATCCCTCGAGGGATTCTCCCAAGGATTGGGTAGAGCAAGTGTTTCTTTGATTTTCTCTGTGAACTGAAGTTTCTGACCACAAACCGCAGGAGAAACCGCATGCGGATTCCTCATGGGTTTCTTCTCTCTCTCTCTCTCTGTTTATTTTTTCCTTTCATTGTACCACTTCTTTTAGCATTTGTTGTGACCTCTCAAGTTTCTATCCTCATGCATTTTGCTTCCAATTGAGCTCGATCATTTTACCTACAAAAACAACGAAATTTTGCAAGTAAAATGACAAAATCACAACTAATTCATTTATCAACTTAAGGTGCAAATTAATGACCTAAAATGGATAACTTATACCAATTAACCTTTTAAATTGACTCAAAATCAATATGAAATACATTAAAAAATATCACAAATTTAACTATTATCAACTCCCTCACACTTGAATCATTGTTTGTCTTCAAACATTATTAACAACTGCACAACCAATGATCCAAGTGCCTAACCAAATAATATGCTTTTTCAAATTTAATCCCATCACTCAGTAATCAACCATTATGCAATCATTCAAATTACACTAACTACTCATAATATTTAGTAAAGGAGAGACAGTTATACTCAAATTTAACCATATTCAATTCAATCTTTCTCCCTAACCTAACTCCACAAATAAGCAACTCATACAGTCAAAAAAATAGTTAATGCTCTCCTGCCACCATCTTTTTCTCAAAACTTAAGTTTAAAGAGGGATTCTTCACACAAACTATCAACAAATACTTAAGTTATGAAAAATGTCTTTTGACGCGAAGATCGACACTTTTAGATAAAGATCCCCAGTTACTCAACACTCGCACACTCAAATCACTCAACTACTCCTAATTCAAGTATCATTTTACGCGAAAGTCAACATTTTTGGGTGAAAACTCCCAATTATTCAATACAAGAATCATTGGAGTAAACTCCTATTTTACACACTTTTTTTGTTTTCTTTTTCTCTTCTTTTTTTCTTTTTCTTTTGAAGATATACAATCTCTCTTAAAGCAATATATATATAGTAGGAAGAGTATCACTTAATTGCTTGTATCAATCACTTAGTTGTAAATTTAAGTAAAAGGGAGAAATCTCAATAAATATACAAATATAAACATAATTCTCACTACTTTACCAAATATACTTTCTAAAATGCAAAAATTCTTGTGAGGATCTCAAAATTTCATTAATTTTTGAAAATTAAAATCAAAATATTATTTAAATGTTGAAATTATTAAATAATATGTATTTATATTTAATAATGTGTATTTATATTAGTAATGATGTTTTCACTTATAAAAATGTTATATTTTAATTTACATGAATTTTTAAAAATTTATTTGACGGTTCGCGTTCGACTAAGCATTAGGGTAAATTTTTGCGCACTGACGCGCAATGTAGCCCTAAGTTGAAATATAGGATATGTAGAGGTTATAAAAATGTACAACTAAGCTGAGGATGTGTTAAATGGGGAATTCCTACCAGTAGATAAAATTCTCGCGCGTAAACGCGATTCAATTCAAAATTTTCTCACCATTATTAGCATGCCCAAAAGTCAATTAGACTACTCCCTAGACTACCCCAATTTTCCTCCCATCTTGTCACCAGCTACCACCCTTTTCTTACCCCTCTAAACTTCCGCTCCTCTGCTGCAAGAAGAAGTAGAAACCGCTGCCTTCCAAGCTCCAACAGCCTCTCATCTTCAGCCACTCACACCCAGTCTTCAAGCTTCCATTTTCAGCTTCCACCTCCACTTCTTGCTGCTGTCCAGATCGAGCAAGAGGAAGGAGAGGATCGTTGTTGCTGCTGCTACTCTCGCTGTTCCTGCCGCTGCTACTACTGCTGGGTTGTTCGGACCAGGGTGAAGGAGAAAAACCAGCTTCCTATTTCTTCCTTCCACCAACCACAGAACCACCTCAAGCTCACCAAAAACCCCAGAACCCAAGCCCTCTTCATCTTCAGTCGCTGTTGTGCTGCTGCGGTGACTGGCCAGACCGAGAAGGAAACAGAGAGCAAGGGAGCCGGCTGACCCTCTGTGGTTCTTGGAGCAACTTGAGGAACTAGACAATACCTTTAGCTAGTAAACAACCCACTTGAAGGTAACAAACTCCAGCTTAGCACCTTAGCCAAAAATTTCAGATTTTTACAGCTTTTGGTTCTTGAAATGTTAGCTTGCGTTGGTGAAACTTGTTGGGTTACTGATCCTCTAAGTTAATGATTGATGAAGCTAGAGGTGTTTTATGTGTTTATATGTGTGTTTTGTGGTGGGTAAATGTTTGGGAAATTTTAAGAATGAAAATGGAGAGCTGGCCGAAATGGGAAGGCAAAATTCCAGCTTGGTTACCGGTTGTTGTTTTGCAATTTTTACTTAGGTAATGAACTGGATTGCTTGTTGGGAGGTTAGACTAGTTAGTTGTGATTGTTATGGACTTAAAGTATGACTTATAAGTTGAAAATGGTTGAGCAAAAAGAGGAGAAAATTCTGCTCTGCTATAGCCGCACAAACAGGCTTGACTATCTTCCAGTGTTACCCGAATTCTTGAGCTGGATTTTGTGAAGTTATTGGGCTATTTAAATCATGTATATGTTCACCTATATGTGTAGAGTAGTTTTGGTGAAAATGCAGCTTTGGTACAATGGGAAATTTCATTGAAAAATCAAAGAGAAAAATGCCCTTTGAGCTGTCCGAAAAATTCTGGAAATTTCCAGATTTTGGGCGAATTTTTGGGGTTGATTTTGACAAGTTTTGAACTATTTGAGCTGTAACATGTTACCAATATGTGAAGTATTGTTTGGGTAAAAATGTAGCTTTTGAGTAGTTGAAAAGTTTTGGACAAATTGAAGAGGAAATGGACTGCTTGTATCGAATGCACTTGAAAATTTTCCCAGCTTTGCATGAGACATGTTGAATAATTTTCACGTTAACATGAACCCAATTTGACTTGTGTTTAGTTAAGGGGTGTGTATAGCTCCATTTGGGGACAAAATCTAGTAGAGTTTACGTTCAAAAGTGGGCCAAAATTTTATTCTTCACGAGGCTACCAAAACAGAAATTTTGTTTGAAATTAGAAATGATTTTGACGTTTGGATTTCATTTTGATTAAATGTGGACTAAATTGTCCCGAAAATGTTTTCTAGCATTAACCTTTGTTACTAGGTCCACTTCGAGTCAATAACCTTGAATTTTATTAGACCAAATGCCCTATTTCGAGAAATATGCCAAATCTGGAAATTTTCTTGAAAACTCAAGTTTTTGCTTTCATAAAAATCCTTGAACCAAGTTGGTCAATGGAATTTGGCAAACTTAAGGAGTTTCTATTTTATAGAAATTCCAACGACTAGTTTTACTTGGTTTATATGATTTCCTCTTAAAGGAATTTCCCAAGATATTTTTGGGGAAAATTAGAAGGGAAAATTCCTCTAAATGGGTAAATGTGATTTTTCTCAACCTGTGACACCAAAGTGGTGTTAATTGCTTATATGACTCTAGAACTTGGTTATTGAAATATTTGACGAATTTAGCAAGTTTTTGGTTTTAAAGAAACCTTAAAATTTAATTTCACTCGAAATTTGTGGATTTCACTTTGAGAAAACGATTAATACTAGTTTGGGATTTTTGAGTGAAATTAAATGCTAGTTGACTCGAGTTAAATTCGCCAACTCAAAAGTGGAAATTTATGTGAAATATTTGTATGATTTTAGGAGTTGGTGAAGAGCACAATCTCGATCAAAGTTTGGAATTCTAGACTCTTCACTTGAGGTGAGTGTCTCTTGCATGACTCGTGTTTAACTGCTAGTTGAACTACTTGTTAAAAGTACTTGCTAGAGATACGATGAAATGTTATATGCTATGTGATTGCGTGAAATATCACAAGTACAAGTGTTGCAATGTCGATTGGAGCGTGGTCTCGTCGACTAAATAAAGCAAACGGATGCACGTACCACGCTCTATTAGAGTGGGAGGTATCTCTTTGCCATCTTGGTAAAAGTGCTTGCAAAATTCGTGTTGGAGTCGGGCCCGAAAATAAGGGGGAAGTCGTTGCTAGGAGACGTGTAGATTAGGGAAAATGTCTACATGGAGATTAGATAGTGAAAGTTGACGGAGTGTCAACTACTATAAATTACCTGATCAAGCGCGAGGATTTTGGCTCCTGAGAGCCCCGTATCCTTTTCTTGTCATGTTACTTCGATTTCCTAAATTATTAATTGCTTACTTGTCCATTTGTACTTGTTAAATTGCCCTATGTGAATTGCATGTTTCGAGGCACCACTGAGCGATTGGCTCATCCCTTCCAATTTGTTTTCCTTGACAGGTTCTGAGTTGCATGAAGTCTTGTAGAACTAGAAAAGAAATGTTATATTTTGAATGCCCACTTTTATATATGTACTTTGGGAAAACTTTAGTATCTTTTGGATGACTTTTGTGTCTTTGGGAAAATGTGAATCCTGTGGTGCTTCTGTGCCCTGGATTAGGAATTTTAAATTGTAAATTAAGTTGAATTTAAGTATTTTAAGTTAGACATTTTCTTTGATGCTTGAAATTGTACTTTTGGACAGAGTAAGTTGAATGGTACGGTTTGTTTAAGTACTTGGCTTATGCGAGAAGTAAAGTTTAATTACAATTTATATTTGAAGATGTTAGATGATTGAGTGAGTGAATCCCGACGAGAGTTGGGTAGGCGACTCGCCGAACCCTCTGGTTCGCCTTAGGGGGAGGTGGGGCCACCACAATTCTAACCACTTAATAACTAATTTCAAGTCATAGGGGAAATAAATTATTCAACAGTGCATTCCACAATCCAATAAGTAGGGGATTTAACGGCTTGCAAGTAAAATTTTGTTGACTTTTCTTAAACTTTTTAGGCCATAGTGAAATTTTGAAAAAGATTTTGACAGAGTTTCCCTTTATAACTGGACGAAACTCCCTACCAACAAACCCAAATTTCAAAAAAATTTCAACATGGCACTTTTTTCAATATAAATTCCAACATTTTCACTACAATTTTAGTCAACAATTATCATCACATAGTCACAAAACATTTACAGCTATTCCCTTAAATCTATTCCCTTTCCCCACACTTAAAATTCACATTATCCTCAATATGAAAGATAGGAAAACGATAAAGGTGAAAGCAATACACCCCTATTTAAGCAAGTGAACTTCAAGACCATATGATGAAGTTTGCCCTATCGTTCCAGCAGCATACCCAGAAGAACGAAGTGTAACTAGAGTAAGTAGTATTAGTTCAATTAAAACAATCTAAGAAACTATGAAAAACACACTAGAAGCAGCATCAAGTTTCATGGCAAAATGCAATAACAAAAAATCAATGTCAAGAAAGGGTGTGGTGCACATCTCCCGTATGCATCTCCATGCTAAGGTTGTGGTGAAATTGGACATTGGAGCCTAAGGCACCTCTCCACTTGATCCTTCTCCTCTTATCAGTGTTGCTCCTCTCCTCCTTTGGATAACATCTGCATTGATTTCATAACAGCCTTAATTGATGAATATAAACTATTAAAGCACCAATTCAACATTGTCAAGAAAATTTCAAAAATTAAGAAAAGCACATTTTCCAAAAGAAAATTATCACCAAATGGCATAAATAACTCCAATAATATGCATTATATCCTCAAAACATCATAAGCAAGACAACTTATGAGCTTCGGAATTATTCTAGAATTTGCATTTTCCATTATACCTCAAATTTACAATTCGCAATTAGCTTTATATATTGAAAAAGAAGCACTTATACATCATAAAGAATGTTATATAAGGCCAACAATAAGCATAATGAAACTAAACAAACTCCTCATGAAAATTGCCTATTTATCAAAGAATGCAAGAAATGGCATTTTCCTAATTTCTATTGCATCAATTTCAACCACAATAGGCAAATTAACATGCTTATAGAAGTTAAATGAGCTCAACTAAACATCAAAACAACAACAAACGTCACCAAAAATTCACCAAGAAATCCGTTCAAAGAAATTTAAATATGGTGAAATTCACCAAAAATTCAAGAAAATTCAACTATGGTGAAATTTAAATAAGCCAAAGAAAGTCAAGAAACTTGCTTGGGACTTGGAGAGTGATGAAATGCAAAACAAATGATGCATGAAACCCCAAAAGTTGAGATCCAATCAACTCCAAATTAAAAGAAGTGAAGTTCTAAGAACCCTAAGATTCTTAACCCAAATCTTCAAAAGTTGGTGTTTTGATGATGTTTGATGCTTGGATGTTGGCCACAAGATATTTTGGAGTGATTTTGTGATGATTTTGAGGAGTTTAAACGGTGGAATTTGGAGATTTGAAGAAGTGGGTTTGTGGTTTAAGACTTGTTCATAAGAGGAGAAGAAGAAAATGAAGGAAAGAAATCATTTTTTGCTTCTTAAAACTAGTGTCTAACCAGAAACTGTGCGCAGATTCATGGCGATTTGTCCCGTGAATTGTGGGCAGTGCATTTGGAGAAGAATTTTTGTTACCCTGGTGAAACCCTGGATCGAATCCCTCGAGGGTTTCTCTGAGGGATTGTAGGCAGTGGCTCAAAATTAGTTCCTTTGTTCAACACTTAGAAAAAATATCCTCCAAATCAACTTCCTCTTGTTTAAACAAGATCATTTTAGCACTTAACAATGCAAACACACTTCATTTACCATATTTTAAACTCAAAACACACACACACACATATATATGCATGATAAATTAGAATTAACATCAAATGCATCAAAATGCATGCAATGCCTGAAATGCATAGTATAAACATGAAACTCCCTCAATGCATTATCCAAAAGCAAAATTGCAATGTTGGCCATGTTTGCAACTCTTCTTGACATTGTGACCTACAAAATATATAAAACACAAATTACACTATACAAACATGAGAAACACATAAAACACAAGAAAAACACTCGTTGGGTTGCCTCCCAACCAACACTTTGTTTAAAGTCGTCAAGCTCGACTTTATTCCCTCTTTATCAAGTAGGTTTTATCAAAGATGGTCCGCAACTCAGATCGTGGTGGATCTACAAAGGATGGCTCCACCTCACGAACTTTATATCCATATGATTTGAGAGTCGGAGTTGGCCTACTAATTTCAAGTGCTTGATAAATATTATCTTGCATTTGCAACACTTGAGAGCTTATTAAAGGAACCTCTGCGTGGCTTTCTTTGGCAATAATGTCCTTGGAACCTACACTTTCAACACACTCCTCAAGATGGGTTAAATATGAGTTCTTAATGCTTGCCTCTTGAGGTTCACAGTTAGTTCCAAACATATGATCATGTAAAATGGACATTTCCTCATTGAAACACAAATTAGGTTCATCATTTTCATCAAAATACAATCCACTTTCACATACAACATTCCCACCATTCATAATAGGGTTAATTTGCATATCACTATTTGAAATAACTTCACACAAACCATGCAATTGATCATGTACTCTCTCAAAATGTGAAACTAATTCCCCTATCTTCCTTCTACCCTAGCAAAATGATTGGGAATTGTATTAGTTAGCCTTTCTATATTTAAATTCACTTGATTAGCAAATTTTTCTGTAGCAAGCTCCCATTCATTCTTTTTCTCCTCTATGGCTAACTCCCAAGACAAAGGTGCATTGGCTATTTTTTCAATAGCTAATTCCCAAGATGACTTAAACTCAATTTGGTCATATTGTGGTTGGTAATCATAAAAATATGGAGAATCATTATTAGCACCTTGATTATCCTAACCATAGTAAGAAGAATTACCACAACTAAAGCCATATTGATCAAAATTAGAATTGCAATGCCCAAATTCATCACATTGATCCACATGTTGCGCTTGTACCCAATGATAATTAGCATGGCTGCCTCTACACAAGTCACAAACTACATGATTGGAATTCAAAGTATTAAAACTCCTATATTGCTCAATCAAATGCATCAAATTGTCCAATTTAGCACTTAGCATGATATAGTCAAATTTAGCATTTAAACTTCTCAAGCCATCATTAAAGACATACTTGCGGCTCTTCCTTGATTACCACCACTATACATTGCATATTAAGAAAACTGTGGATTATAGCCCCAACTTTTTCATCTCAAACGTTGTTCACCCTTTTGTCTATCTTTCTCACTTCCTAAAAATGCTTTTAAACAATTTAAGAGCAAGATTAGTCAAGAAAAATAGATGATAAAATACATACACAAACTAAATATAAAAATAAAAGATAATAACATATAAGACACACCAAACTCAACACACAAAAGCAACTAGACTCAACAAACTCAAAAAGACTAGACTTAGACAAAACATCAAACACATCAAATGCAATAAATACAACTAAAATGTCTAAATTAATAAAGTTACCATTCACACCAATATTGCTGCAAATCTTTTCTGGTAACGGCGCCAAAAACTTGACGAGCGCGGGATATGCATATAACAATTAAACTCAATCCACAAATAAGTTTTACATTTATAAATTTTCAAATACCACATACACGATTCTCCACAAGTATATGGGTCGTAAGCGAGTATAGGGTATTAAGGGTCGATCCCTCAAGAAAGACGGGCAACTACTGGCACTACTAAAACTTCTCTATTATTTAGACTATCAACAAATAAACTAAGTTATAAACGGATAGATAAATGCAAATAAAAGCTTCTTGGGTAATGGAATCCCTATCTATTCATGCTAGTGCAACTCTCTAACCAAATGAGTACCAAAATCTCAGCTAAATTATGGCATAATTTCCTAATATAAGTGATACTTGCTTTCGCTGGTGTACCAACTATATCTATAGTTAATTTATACCTACTTTCGTGATCATGAAATCAACTACAAATTCATTAACTTCTATAAAATCACATGGAACAAAACCACAAAAGTCACAAAGATGTATCTCTATTTTTGTGAATGTACTCCCTAGGTTTAGCACTTCTATGAACTAGTGTCAAATTCAAATTTTTATTACAAACCTAATGCCTTTAGATGATCATAATCAATGGTTAGTTAATCATGATTATAAGACTAAAAGTGCTAAATAACTCAGTCAAGATAATAGCATCAATTAACCAAGAAATCAACACCAAACAGTCATAGAAAGTTTAATCAAATGCCCAAGGCATATATTTTAAATCAACATCACAAATACAATATCCAAATCTTGCATAAACAAAACTTAGATTTCAACACAAGGATAAAGATGTGGAAAGAAGAAAACTCTTATCACTAGAGTTTCTTGAACCTCTCCTTCTTCATATCTCTTGGCCTCTTTGTTGAGCCAATACAAGAATAGATAGCCACAACTAGACTATACAACACTAAACTACACTAAAATAAGAGAAAATGAAGAAAGTTACATTTGTTGAGTGCTTGTGTATTGCTCAAAGGGCAAGAAACAACCCTTTGGTTGTTTTCTTCTTCTCTAAACTCTCTCTCTCTCTCTTCTCTCAAGCTAACTTGAACTCAAAAACTCCTAAACTAGAAGAACTAGGTAGTATATATTCTTGGTCTTGCATTATTGGAGAAAAAATGTCAAACACAGAAGCACCTAGAACCCCTAAAAGTTGGTACAACTTGTCCCTTTTTGTCTTGTCAAAAATGGAGAAAGAAAGAAAAATCATGCAAGTTGACAACTTGCAACTGCCAGGAATCTCTCGGACAAATCCCTCGAGGGATTCTCCCAAGAATTGGGTAGAGCAAGTGTTTCTTTGATTTTCTCTATGAATTGAAGTTTCTGCCCATAAATTGCAGGAGAATTCGTCGGCGGATTCCTCGAGGGTTTCTTCTCACTCTCTATTTCTCTTCCTTTCCTTGCACCACTTCTTTTAGCATTTTTTGTGACTCTCAAGTTTCTCTCCTCGCATATTTCGCTTCCAATTGAACTCGATCATTTTACCTACAAAAATAATGAAATTTTGCAAGTAAAATGACAAAATCACAACTCATTCATTTATCAACTTAAGGTGCAAATTAGTGACCTAAAATTGATAGGCTGTCGAGCCTGTGCAATAATAAATACCTGCTCAAATAAAGTATAAATTTTGTATACAGTGGTAAGTAGGGTCGAAACCACAGGGATTGAGGAAATTCATTTCTCCTCAAGTTCAAAATACGGGGGGATTTTTATAAAATATAAAAATAACTAATTAACCAACTAATAAAATAACTAACAGAAATAAATAGGAATTAATCAATAACAAGTACGACTCTAGCCAAAGGTGCAACTTTTCAGACACGATCCATTCAACTGATCATCGATGCAATGAAAATTCAATTACTCATTAATAGATTGGTTATAGTTATCATACATGCGATAAACAACTAGCTTGTCCTTACTTTTTCGATAGTCAAAATACGACCGTTAACTATTTCCCTAACCAAGAAATAACTCTAAGTACGAGCGTAAGATTCAATTCCTCAATTGCATTAAAAATTAGAAAATCCCAACTCTAACCAACAAATACGCTACGAGGGTTTGTTTAGATTAAATCATATGTTTCCCTAACATGGGACCAATCACGCTGGTCACTACTAGTATTAATCGATCAAACAATTACGAATTCAATCAATTAATCTGGCAGTAGATTATTAGGTTAATTTAAATATCGGGCCCTTAACATTCAAATAACAAAACAATCATAAGAAGTTAAACCAGAAAATGTACGAATACCAATAAATAAAAGAAATAAGTAAAATAATTCGATCTAACAGATGTTTGGAACCGCGTCTTCAAGTTGGCCTTCAACTAGAAAACGAAATTAGTTACTCTCCATTGAGAGTAACTCACGCAATTCCATTGGAGGAAATTGCATCAACGTTTCACAATTGAAAAAAAACTACCCAGTAGAAAAAGAAAGCCCCGCAGCTGCTGTCCCTTCCAACCCAAAGAGTTACGATCCTCCTCCAAGTATTAATCATGCGGAATGCCGCTTTCTTTACTTTTCGTTTCCTACTTTTAAGCTTCCCAAATAAAATAAAACTTCCTAATTTCCCTAAGAAGAAAATATTCCCTAATAATCTAATTTGTCTCCCAATACAATTTGGAAACATACCCCTTAGGACTTTGACTTGAATTGAAAAACTGCCACGCACGAATCTCGTGTCTCTAGACTTGAGAGCAATTCTTGAAATATCATCTCTTTTTATTCCTTTTTTACTCCAACGCTCTACAATTAACATAAAATAGCAAATATAAGTAGAATCCGACAATTAAAATAATATTTGGCTAAAATCAAGGAAAAAATAATTATAAATTTAGCAACAAATTATGACCTATCAATTTTCCCCACACCTAAATCATGCTTGTTCTCAAGCATGAGAACAACAAATCAAGCAATCAAATTCAAACAATGGCTATTGCTCAAATTTTCTATTATCAAGATACAATTAAAATACATGTTAAGTATTAGTGGCTAATCTCTAAGAAATATCTCTCCAGTTAGCTTTCAAGATCAAGAACTCTTCCAATTTATGACTAACTAATCTAAGAATATAAAATATTCAACCAGCATTTTTCAGCAAACGGTTCAACTATTAAGCAGAATCTCAACATTAACTTCATAGATCAGCAGGCTAACATAATTATTCACACACTTGCACATTTTTCACTATTAGTTCATCCCTTTTTTAAAAAAAATATCTCCATACTTTAGCTCTTATTTTCACTTTTTTTCAGGGGGAATGCTTGGTCTTTAGCCATTTAAGCGTTTTGACACGAACTCTGACATTTGCCAAATGAAAGAAGCTGGCTACTTAGCCCTTATCCCTTAAAAATCACATACTCATAGTTATCATCGCTTTTTGACGTGAAAATCGACACTTGTGGTGAAGACCTCCAATTACTAGGCAACGATACTAGCGGAGTATAGCCAAATACTGTTAATAAATAAGCACCAAATTAAAATTAAAAATCACAAAAATCCGTTTCATTTCTTAAACATGAAGAACTAAGATTAATAGTCGAACCAATTTGCACAAAAAAAAATACTAGACAAATATTTACAATACTTAGAAAAGTTAACCCAAAAGTGCAAAAGTCACAAAATCTCAAATATTCACCAAAAAGATATCCTTAAACTTAACCATATCATACTTAACACCTTAGAGTATAAAATCTTAATAATAGAAAAATTTGAGACGTCTAACCATCGTTTGTCAGGAACAACCACAAGTATACATAAAGATAGGCAAAAATTCGATAAAATTCGATAAAAAAATCGAACAAAAAAAATTCAACAAAAATGCCTACATTACACTTTTGCAATATACTATCAATATACTACTCCCTCCCCCCCAACACCTAAATCTTACATTGTTCCCAATATAAAATAAAGAATAAAAGAAAAGTAATGGGGATAACGAGACTTCCCTGATAATTGAGGGGGCCGTGGATAGCTACGGGTGAGGGGCAAATGATTGTGGAACTCAACACATGTTGATGGTTGGCAGCGGTGGAGTTCGGATGGAGAAGGACGAAAGAAAAAAAGAAAGAAGAGAGAAAGAAAAAAAGAAAGAAAAAGATAGGAAAAGGAAGAGAAAGGAAAGAAAAAAAAATTTCATTTTTTTTGACATTCCCCTAGGACACGACGTGAGCATGTCATGATGGTAGGAACCCTTCTGACGATGACTCATTGAATTGAAAGTTACCACGTGCCCTGTTGACGCAGTTACGTCATGAGGGTAGAAACCCTTCTAATGGGAAACTCAAGAGTTGCTCATTACCACGCGCCCTGTTGACACGAAAGCGTCATGTTAATCAGTCTGCTCTAGGATCGAAGAAAGAGCTCTCCCGACAACTTGACTCGGGCACGTCATGAAGGTGGAAACCCTTTTGATGAAGAACTTGAGAATTGCACATTATCACGTGCCCTGTTGACACGGGTACGTCACATCGAGAAGACATCTACTAATGACTAAAAACAGAAAATTAAACCAAAAATTCGTGAAAATTCTAAGAGAAACATATTGAAACTATCAAATAGAATTTAACAAACAACTAAAACAAATTGGGTTACCTCCCAATAAACGCCTTTCTTTAATGTCTTTGACTAGACATTGTCATGTTTGTTCAAAGAGGATAAAATTTTGTGGCTCGTTTCAATGATTCATCCTCTATATAGCCCTGATAACCCTCGTAAATAGAATAATCCCTGAGCACATGAGCTACAGTCTTCCATGGACTAGTAGATTGTGCCAAACAAGTCAACAATAATCTGAATTCTTAACTCACTCCTCCATCACACGCACTTACTGGTTCAAGATATTTTGCTATCGCCACTCTTAACTTATTCCTGTCATAAAATGCAAAATCTTCTAGTATAATAAAGTCAATCTTGCTAACAGGAATTAAAGAATAAGAGTTAGGAGAGTGTTGATTAAGGAATGGAGGAGGTGTCACCGCATTTGGAGATTATTCACTGGATTCATTCACTTGAACGATTTGCTGTTGGGGTCTTATTTCTTGCATTTCAATTTCTTTTTCAACTGCATCTTTAGATTCGTTTTCTTGAGACTCTTGCAATTTCATGTCACTTGTCAGGACAATTACATTCTTATCTTCCTTAAGGTTGATAATGGTCTGTGAGGGCAATTCTTCATAAATTGGAGAAATCAATTTGCTCAGTGTAGATGCCAATTCACACCCTCCATCTTCCATCCTTTTAATCGACCTTGGTGTCTCTTGTTGAAAATTATGTATCTTTTCTTTAAGAGACATACCTAACATGAATGATGATTCTTGAGACTCTTGTTGTTGATAATCCATTGTCTCCTGTTGAAGTTGATGTGTGTTAGCAGCTAGTGATTTTATCATTTCTTCAAGGGACATACCTGACATGGATGATGGCTGTTGCTGTTGATATTGATATTGAAAATCGATTGACCCTTTTGCACAATTCAAGTTGGAATTATTGCACCATTCTTGATCATACCCATTTGAATAAGGGTCATACCACGTTTGAGATTGGAGTGAAAAATCTCCAAACTTATTGATTAAGGCATTCAGGTAATCTTGAAATTCAAGACACATACCAGTTGAATGATCCATGGCATAACAAATTTCACAGGTTGCAACAATCATTTTTTTTATAAGAAAGTTCAGTGAATCTGAATGTTGATCATCAGAAAAAAAGCACAAGCCTCATTATCTTTCATAGGAATAAAATCCAGTTTATCACCAAAATACGGAATGTCAGCACCCATAAACTAGTAAAAAAAATAAGAGAAAAATAAAAATAAAAATAAAATGGACTCAAAAAGAAACAAATTAATCAGGTACCAGTCCCCAGCAACAGCGGTAAAAATTAATAAATTGTCGAGTCTTTGCAATAATAAATACCTGCTCAAATAAAGTATAAATTTTGTATACAGTGGTAAGTAGGGTCAAATCCACAGGGATTGTGGAAATTCGTTTCTCCTCAAGTTCAAAATATGGGGGAATTTTTATAAAAAAATAAAATAACTAATTAACCAACTAATAAAACAACTAACGGAAATAAATATGAATTAATCAATAACAAGTACGACTCTAGCCAAATGTGCAACTTTTCAGACACGGTCCATTCAACTGATTATCGATGCAATGAAAATTCAATTACTCATTAATAGATTGGTTATAATTACCATACACGCGATAAACAACCAACTCTTCCTTACTTTTTCGATAGTCAAAGTATAACCGTTAACTATTTTCCTAACCAAGAAATAACCCTACGTACAACCATAAGATTCAATTCCTCAATTGCATTAAAAATTAGAAAAGCCCAACCCTAACCAACAAATACGTTACGAGGGTTTGTTTAGATTAGATCATACGTTTCTCTAACATGGGACCAATTATGCTGGTCGCCACTAGTATTAATTGATCAAACAATTACGGATTCAATCAATTAATCTGACAGTAGATTATTAGGTTAATTTAAATATCGGACCCTTGACATTCAAATAACAAAACAATCATAAGAAGTTAAACCAGAAAACGTACAAATATCAATAAACAAAAGAAATAAGTAAAATAATTCGATCTCACAGATGTTTGAAACCGCGCCTTCAAGTTAGCCTTCGACTAGAAAACGAAATTAGTTACTCTCCATTGAGAATAACTCACGCAATTCCATTGAAGGAAATTGCATCAACGTTTCACAATTGAAAAAAAAAACTACCCAGCAAAAAAAGAAAGCCCCGTGGTTGCCGTCCCTTCCAACCCAAAGAGTCATGATCCTCATCCAAGTATTAATCATGTGGGATGCCGCTTTCTTTCCTTTTCGTTTCCTACTTTTAAGCTTCCCAAATAAAATAAAACTTCCTAATTTCCCTAAGAAGAAAATATTCCCTAATAATCTAATTTGTCTCCCAATACAATTTGGAAACATACCCCTTAGGACTTTGACTTGAATTGGAAAACTGCCATGCACGAATCTCGTGTCTCTAGACTGGACAGCAATTCTTGAAAAATCACCTCTTTTTATTACTTTTTACTCCAACGCCCTACAATTAGCATAAAACACCAAATATAAGTAGAATCCGACAATTAAAACAATATTTGGCTAAAATCAAGGGAAAATAATTATAAATTTAGCAACAAATTATGACCTATAAAAAATGGACAACTTATGCCAATTAATCTTATAAATTGACTCAAAACAATATGAAATACATTCAAAAATATCACAAATTTAGCCATTATCATCTTGATCTCTGTAGCTTTATAAAAATTATGCTAACTTTTCAAATGATTTTATGTGTTGAAAGCACATGGAGAAAGAAGGAGAATAGTAATAAAGGTAAAGTTAAGTGTTTATTGGTTGGTTTTACTTTAAGTGTGAGACATGAAATGGATTGTTTATTGTTTTTAATCTGTTAACTTGGAGGGATCAAAGAGTATCATTAAATAAATATCTTATTGAAGAATAGTAGGACAACATTCTTTAACCATGGAGACAAAGATATAAATTATATAATTTGGTGGGATCATTGGGAGAAATTGCCTCTATTGCCTCCTTTTTGTCTTCAACTTTGGTGTCACGTAGAGTGCTACCAACATTGTGGGACTCCTCCGAGTTAATTAAAATGTGAAAGAAAGAATGTTTTTGATGAATTTCTCCTAGAGGGACCTGAGTGTCTATATGACTGACTATGAATTATTTTCTAGTATTTAAAGAAAAGCAGAATTCTTTACTTACGAATGATCAATAGAAAAATATGGACTAATACAATGTGTTTGTAAAAGATTCCGCAGAAGATTGGAACCATTCATGTGAACATCCTTAATTAATAGAAACAGGAAGCCATGCTAAAAGAATATATTAAATTCACGCGTTAATTTTTTTAAGAAGGTCATCCACTCTGTTCTTTTCGTTCCAACTTATATTGTTATTCCGCCCACAACTTTTGAAACCCAACGTTCCTTAGTGTCTTCATATTAATTTTTGATCACTGACCAACTATGGGGAATAATTAAACCTCAAAGCTGACCAATTGTTACAACAAATTGCGGAGTTGGGCAGGAGCCACTATGCTTTCGTCTAGTTCTGTGCGATTGTCGTACTTGCCACACCATTTAGTGTACAATTACATTATGCTGTTCTCTTTGTGAAAATAGAAGTGTACATGAATAAAATATTGAACCCTGCGTGGGGTGCCAAAATACCATTTGACTGTTCTTGGCCCAGAGGAAAATCCTTAAAGTGAGGCCTAATGCCCAACCTCATATCAAGCAGGTGATAGGTAATGGCTATGGAACATTTTTATGGTAAGATCAATAGGCCATTATAACAGAATTTTGCTGAGCCTCTACTGTCAGGATTTGGCTTAACTAGGAATGATCTTGTTGCTAAGTGTATGCAAGGTGCTGAATGGAGATGGCCATGTGGGAGGACATTAATGTTGAGTTACAAAGATTGAAGCAGCTTAATCCCTATGAGCTTGTCCCTATACCAAATGAGGAGGATACTACAATTTAGCTTCCAAGGAGATCTAACACATACAGTGTACAGTCTGCTTTAAAGATCCTACTTCACAAGAAGCCTCTAGGCATAAATTTGCATGGGATAAGAGGTCCATTCCAAGATTCTCATTTATCATTTGGTTGTTATGCAAGAACAAACTCTATACCAAGGATAGAATGCGAAAGTGGGGAAGATTAAGTGGTAACTTTGAATGTGTGTTGTGCAATGGTGTGGAGGAATCGATGAATCACATCTTTTTTTGAATGTTTTATTTCCGATGCCGTTTGGCAGAAAATTCTAAAAATGGTTTCAGTTTTCAGAGATCCCTTGCCATGGTCAATGGAATTGTCCTGGGTTTGTGGGCATTGGACGTCAACATCCTTTATTGATAAATTTCGAAAACTTGCTCTAGCTGACTTTCGGTACTTCATCTGGAAAGCCAAGAATGTGGTGCTATTCCAAAATGAAAATGTATCTGCTATAGCTATAGTACGTCAGATTATCAATACCATCCAGTATATTGGAGCCTCATGAAGAGATGTTCCAAAGATTCAGGAGAATTGGTTGCTGATTGTTAAGTGGGGTATTTCCCATAAGTGCGTTGACAGAGTTTGATAGACAAATAGAATTTTGAATTGTAAAAAGTTGTAGGAAATCTTTGATGTACAGTTAGCGTGTACATGCTACTTTGTATATGTTTCAGTTCTCTATCAATAGAATTTTGCAATTTTACTTAAAAAAATATTGGATGTATGTTTGATATAACAATGTAATGTGGCTATATAGCAAATATAATAACAAAGACAATAACCAGATATCCTGTTTGTGTGACGCCCCGAAAAGTATAAGTGTGTGAACCCGGAAATTTTCTAATTTTCTAGGGTTTATTTTTTTAATCGCCCGCCTTTTCTACATTTTTTTTATTAGAAAAATTCTCCAGATAAAGTTTATAAGCAAAGATAGTTTTAAAATGATTTTCCTAGTATCGGATAGTTTTTGAGAAATTAAGAGCGTATTTTGAACGTGGGACCCACTAGTGCGAAAAGTTCGGAAAAATTCGGCCAATTAGGTTATGTTTTGGATACTGGTTGACATTTATCGGGTGTTAAGAGATAAGTGGAGGATGAGATGTGATTGATGTGAGAGAGACTTAAAGGATAGAAATGCTTTAAATGTAGTGACAAGTGTCACTTGGTGAATGGTGGCACTTGTAGGACAACTATTCATTTTCTTGACTTTTGACCAATTGCTTAAATATCTCAAAAATCACACAAAATTCATTCTTGTCTCCAACTTCTTGGCCGGCTCTCTCTCTAGGAAAAGAAAGAAAACTTCTCCAATTTTCAAGCTTCC
The DNA here is from genome assembly GCF_003713205.1 of Coffea eugenioides. Taxonomy (NCBI): domain Eukaryota; kingdom Viridiplantae; phylum Streptophyta; class Magnoliopsida; order Gentianales; family Rubiaceae; genus Coffea; species Coffea eugenioides. The sequence goes on along the minus strand of NC_040043.1, from coordinate 13,490,829 downwards.
ATATAGTGCAAATCATCCAAACCAATTGCTTAAATTTGTTTCTACTCCATAAAATCCCTCCATTTGGTGCTAGTAAGTGATTTTGTGGAAGTGTTCAAGGAAGCTAAGGTGTCCTACAACTCTCCCTCTCTTGTTTACTAGGTGAGTGGTGATTGAACTTCCTCCTACACTTAATGAAGCTTAAGTTGTGCTTAGGGATAGCTAAAGTGCTGAAATTTGTGGTTTATTTCTTGGTTTGAGATGAATTGGTGAAGTTTTTAATTTATTGATGATTTTGCTGGTTTAATTTGATCATGATGTTGTGGTTATCTATGATGGTTGGTAATGAAGGGTAATGACTCTAGTAGGTGTAAATGATTGGTAATTGTAACCAATTTTGGGTTTGGAAGGAATTTGAGAAAGTTAGGGTTTCATAACCCCCTTTCTGTCCGATTTTGTATCATATGGTTAGAGGCCGAATTGGCCTTTGCTTAAAACATGAAAGTTGTAGGTATTGATGTGCCTGTAAAATTTCAGGTCATTTGGAGTAGTGTAGAGTGAGAAATGTCGTTTTTACTGTTGCTGTTCTGGGTTCATCAGGATGGCCGAACTGCGCCTGTAATCAGCTGTTTTGACTGGAATTGCTTTGGATTTGGTTGTTGAGGTCTTCTGATGAAATGTAGCTTGATGTCCTAGCTATCATATGCCTTTGGAATTTCTGCATTCGGACCTGTATAGACTGAGTTGGACTAATTACAGCATAGTGTAATTTGTAAACCTGCAATTAAGGTTCTGGTTTGGTATTTTGCATATTTGACCTAGTTGTGCTGGGATCTGGGTTGAGTGACCTTCTGAAATGTTGTAGCCCTGTCTCTTAGCTTCGAAACGGTGGATCTTGCACCTTCATCCGACAATCTTAGCGCCTTTGATACCATTACCGCAAAATGACGTCAAAACTGTTTTTCTGGTTTTGAGCTAAACTTTCATTTCCGGACTTTTCCCTAGCTTGACTTGTACTAGTACTACTTGGAGCTTGCTGAATGGCTATTGGATGAACTTGTTGTTGTGTGTGTACCTTTGGGACTGGCTGAGGATATAATAAAGCCATGATGGCTGGAAAAGTAAGCAAATTCAGGGGAAGTGCTGTCCAAACTTTGAAGGAACTTGTTTGCATTGAGTTTGTGATTTAAGACTTGGATTTGAGCAAGACAATGATATTTAATGGATGATTTCTGAGCCATGGAGGTGAGTGACCTCAAACTATTTCTAAAATTATTTATGAACCGTTTCTTGCATTATTTACTTTTGAACTGTTTCCAAATTTAATTTTGGAACTGTTTTCTTACATATCATGCGTGCTTGCATATCAGTGTCTTGTTATTATTGATTTTGCTTTCAATGATTGTTAAAACGAGTTTTCTAGGCGAGTGTGTACTTTATCGCACTCGACCTAAATAAATATGAAATTTTCAATGATTAATGATTAAATGCTACTTGCGCATGAATGTAAGCCTTTTGGGCTGAACTGGCCATTGCCCATTGTTACCGATCGTCTCGAGCCAGAAGCGGACTCGGTCGGGCGACTAGGAACTTGGGTGAACGTTTCGGTATACTCGAGTATTACCTTGTAGGTTGGTGGAGCCTGGCCAAAAGCCAGGGACGGGGTGAATGAATGCACGAATGAAACCAAAAATGCAATGAAATGACAGGAGAACGAACGTATCCTTTTCATGAATGTTACTATCGCTTTCCATTGTAAATGTTTCTTGAATTATTGATACGCCATATTTAATGTTTTGTAAACGTTGTAATTGTTTCTAGACTTATCCTTTGATTTACAACATCATTGAAATGAACCATTGTTAAACAGATTTGATAACTGATTTTATTGGTTACTCGCTGAGTTTCTAGCTCACCCCAAAAATGTTTTATTCCCCTCCACAGGGTTCAAGGCAAAGGAAGGGCTTGTAGTGTTTATTCATGGATTATCTCATGTATGGATTGAACTTAGATTTCCTTTTGTGTAATCATTCATATTGGGATTGTATTGAACGTTTAGAATTGATTCGATGTGTAATAGTCTAGTTTTGGACTTCCTCCTGTATACTAATTGTGATCAAGGATCAGAGTAGCGCTGCGGAAGCGTGGACGCTTCGCTTTTGATATGTAAAGTTTGGGAACCTTTGATGTATATTTGATATATATATCTTGAAATTCAATTGAGGATTGTAGTGAACGACTGAGTCCCGGCGAGAGCTGGGCAGGCGGCCCGCCGAACCCTCTGGTTCGCCTTAGGGGGAGGTGGGGCTGTCACAGGTGGTACCAGAGCTTAGGCTTCAGATCTCTGTAGTGTATCCTAGGCTTGAAATTTAGGATGCCGGACTGTGGGTTTGGTTTGCAATATTAGTGATTCATGCGGGATATCTCGACTTGATTTGGTACAAGAGGGAATGTCGAGAACGACATTCTTTTAAGGAGGGGAGATTGTGACGCCCCGAAAAGTATAAGTGTGTGAACCCGGAAATTTTCTAATTTTCTAGGGTTTATTTTTTTAATCGCCTGCCTTTTCTACATTTTCTTTATTAGAAAAATTCCCCAGATAAAGTTTATGAGTAAAGATAGTTTTAAAATGATTTTCCTAGTATCGGATAGTTTTTGAGAAATTAAGAGCGTATTTTGAACGTGGGACCCACTAGTGCGAAAAGTTCGGAAAAATTCGGCCAATTAGGTTAAGTTTTGGATACTGGTTGACATTTATCGGGTGTTAAGAGATAAGTGGAGGATGAGATGTGATTGATGTGAGAGAGACTTAAAGGATAGAAATGCTTTAAATGTAGTGACAAGTGTCACTTGGTGAATGGTGGCACTTGTAGGACAACTATTCATTTTCTTGACTTTTGACCAATTGCTTAAATATCTCAAAATTCACACAAAATTCATTCTTGTCTTCAACTTCTTGGCCGGCTCTCTCTCTAGGAAAAGAAAGAAAACTTCTCCAATTTTCAAGCTTCCATATAGTGCAAATCATCCAAACCAATTGCTTAAATTTGTTTCTACTCCATAAAATCCCTCCATTTGGTGCTAGTAAGTGATTTTGTGGAAGTGTTCAAGGAAGCTAAGGTGTCCTACAACTCTCCCTCTCTTGTTTACTAGGTGAGTGGTGATTGAACTTCCTCCTACACTTAATGAAGCTTAAGTTGTGCTTAGGGATAGCTAAAGTGCTGAAATTTGTGGTTTATTTCTTGGTTTGAGATGAATTGGTGAAGTTTTTAATTTATTGATGATTTTGCTGGTTTAATTTGATCATGATGTTGTGGTTATCTATGATGGTTGGTAATGAAGGGTAATGACTCTAGTAGGTGTAAATGATTGGTAATTGTAACCAATTTTGGGTTTGGAAGGAATTTGAGAAAGTTAGGGTTTCATAACCCCCTTTCTGTCCGATTTTGTATCATATGGTTAGAGGCCGAATTGGCCTTTGCTTAAAACATGAAAGTTGTAGGTATTGATGTGCCTGTAAAATTTCAGGTCATTTGGAGTAGTGTAGAGTGAGAAATGTCGTTTTTACTGTTGCTGTTCTGGGTTCATCAGGATGGCCGAACTGCGCCTGTAATCAGCTGTTTTGACTGGAATTGCTTTGGATTTGGTTGTTGAGGTCTTCTGATGAAATGTAGCTTGATGTCCTAGCTATCATATGCCTTTGGAATTTCTGCATTCGGACCTGTATAGACTGAGTTGGACTAATTACAGCATAGTGTAATTTGTAAACCTGCAATTAAGGTTCTGGTTTGGTATTTTGCATATTTGACCTAGTTGTGCTGGGATCTGGGTTGAGTGACCTTCTGAAATGTTGTAGCCCTGTCTCTTAGCTTCGAAACGGTGGATCTTGCACCTTCATCCGACAATCTTAGCGCCTTTGATACCATTACCGCAAAATGACGTCAAAACTGTTTTTCTGGTTTTGAGCTAAACTTTCATTTCCGGACTTTTCCCTAGCTTGACTTGTACTAGTACTACTTGGAGCTTGCTGAATGGCTATTGGATGAACTTGTTGTTGTGTGTGTACCTTTGGGACTGGCTGAGGATATAATGAAGCCATGATGGCTGGAAAAGTAAGCAAATTCAGGGGAAGTGCTGTCCAAACTTTGAAGGAACTTGTTTGCATTGAGTTTGTGATTTAAGACTTGGATTTGAGCAAAGCAATGATATTTAATGGATGATTTCTGAGCCATGGAGGTGAGTGACCTCAAACTATTTCTAAAATTATTTATGAACCGTTTCTTGCATTATTTACTTTTGAACTGTTTCCAAATTTAATTTTGGAACTGTTTTCTTACATATCATGCGTGCTTGCATATCAGTGTCTTGTTATTATTGATTTTGCTTTCAATGATTGTTAAAACGAGTTTTCTAGGCGAGTGTGTACTTTATCGCACTCGACCTAAATAAATATGAAATTTTCAATGATTAATGATTAAATGCTACTTGCGCATGAATGTAAGCCTTTTGGGCTGAACTGGCCATTGCCCATTGTTACCGTTCGTCTCGAGCCAGAAGCGGACTCGGTCGGGCGACTAGGAACTTGGGTGAACGTTTCGGTATACTCGAGTATTACCTTGTAGGTTGGTGGAGCCTGGCCAAAAGCCAGGGACGGGGTGAATGAATGCACGAATGAAACCAAAAATGCAATGAAATGACAGGAGAACGAACGTATCCTTTTCATGAATGTTACTATCGCTTTCCATTGTAAATGTTTCTTGAATTATTGATACTCCATATTTAATGTTTTGTAAACGTTGTAATTGTTTCTAGACTTATCCTTTGATTTACAACATCATTGAAATGAACCATTGTTAAACAGATTTGATAACTGATTTTATTGGTTACTCGCTGAGTTTCTAGCTCACCCCAAAAATGTTTTATTCCCCTCCACAGGGTTCAAGGCGAAGGAAGGGCTTGTAGTGTTTATTCATGGATTATCTCATGTATGGATTGAACTTAGATTTCCTTTTGTGTAATCATTCATATTGGGATTGTATTGAACGTTTAGAATTGATTCGATGTGTAATAGTCTAGTTTTGGACTTCCTCCTGTATACTAATTGTGATCAAGGATCAGAGTAGCGCTGCGGAAGCGTGGACGCTTCGCTTTTGATATGTAAAGTTTGGGAACCTTTGATGTATATTTGATATATATATCTTGAAATTCAATTGAGGATTGTAGTGAACGACTGAGTCCCGGCGAGAGCTGGGCAGGCGGCCCGCCGAACCCTCTGGTTCGCCTTAGGGGGAGGTGGGGCTGTCACAGTTTGGAACCGAGTTTTTTGGCTAAGTTTTTTAGCTACTAGTTTTTTAACAACTTTAGCTACAAGAACCCAAAAAAACTTATCAAATTTTTTAACCTACACACTTCAAAATATCTAATATACAAAAAACTTCATCTTTTCTTCTTCTTTCTCCCCCACCCGATCCACTACCCCTTCATCACCGGCCACCACCTCCGCCGCTAGCCACCACCACCTCCGCCACTGCTTCCGGCGCCAGCCTTCCTTTTTTTTTTCCTTCCTTTCTCCCTCTCCCTCTCCCTCTTCCCCTTTCCTTCCCTCCCCTCCCTGGCCACCCTCTCTCTTCCCTAGAAAGAGAAAGAGAAAAAGAAAGAAAAAAAGAAAAGGAAAAAAAATTCATATGAAAAAATTTTTTCAAAAGTTTTTCATCTTAACAAATTTTTCCAAAAACTTCTACAGTGCATTACAGTAAAGTTTTAGACAAACTTCCAAAAAACTCAGGTTTCAAACAGGGCCATATATAATACAACCGTACCTACCCGAAGTTCTATAATACAACCGTACCTACCTGAAGTTCTATCGTTACAACCAAAGTTGTTAGTCATGTCTTGTCTCATCAATAACGGAATTCTTCTATTCTGTGCTCTAAGGCACTTGAAATATGGTGACACAGTTTAAGTTTATTTGCAAAAATTCAAATTTTCAACATGTTTCATGTTTTTAAACGGATGAGAAAATTTAGTTTGTGAAACTAAGAGTAGCAAGGAAGAAGGTGGTAAAGAGTTCAGATATAGTAAATCAACAAAATAAAAGTATGTATAAGAAATATATGTTATCATGTCAAATCGTAATTAAGGACAACTTTGAAAGCTAATCACACTTTGCCTCTTTAAACATATATGGTAATTACATTTTTCCATGCTAATTTCAAATATATGCATTTTCCCCCACTTGATCAACGTTAAAAACCATAGAATTATCAAAAAAAAAAATGCGATGGAGAGTTAAAAACATAGCACTATATAATGCTAAAAAAGTAAGAAACTTTAAGTTGGCTAATTTTATATTATCCCACTTCTTGATCTTTGTACAAAGCACTGCTATATACACGTGCTAATGAAACAAAACAGTATACTCAAACCATCAAAACTAGCCAAAGAGTAATGGTAAATTTTATTAATATCAGGAAATCAGATTTTACACAGATCCTCTTAATATCACTATTACACTCCTCTCTACAGTATATTTTTGGAACTCTACAAATATATGCTATATCAAAATTTTGGTAAGGATCCCCAGTCCTCCAACATCATTCAATTCTCTTTAATCCTGGGAATTTTATCCCAAGAAACGGCTACATAATGGCCTGTGTTAATAATGATATCAAGAATTGTTAGAATTTTAGCGCGGGACAAACAATTATTGAGATATCAAATATACAATAATTTCATGATAAACAAGTCACAAGTATGAAAAATAAACGACACACAATATTTAACGTGGTTAGACTCCACCATTGAGTCTATGTCCACGGAAAGAAACTCGTTCTTTATTATAAGAAGAAAGCGCTATATAAGAATACAACTTGAATCCAAACCCAACCCTTATATAACATTTCTCATCTTTCAAAAACCCTCTCTCACCACTCATGTATAAGGCTACATGTCATCTCTTGTGTGTCCCTTTGTATGTCTATTTATAGTATGCCAACCCACCTCTTTATAGGAAATATTATTTGGTCAAAATCTAAATAACAACAAGAAACTAATGCTAATTTCTAGATTTGTACAAAATAGAAAATAACTTCTAAATCCTAAACGAATAGGAAATTCCTTAGCTACTATTTCAAATAATTAAAACCAATTAGAAAACTAGTTACTTCCACACAAAACAAAAAATCTGTCTAAAAGAAATTAAATCAATTTCCTAACAAATTTCCACCTTGGCGAATATTTTTTTTAGCAATCATTTACCTTCAGCTACCAAATAATATGGTTCTAAACTACACACCCAAATCAATACAGTCCTGATACCAAATTGATTCAATCGACAAATGACCATGTGTAGTTACTCCGAATCTAACCTCCTGTTGATTCGCAAAAAGGTGCCTTAATTCACTGTTTCTCTTTGCATGATTTCTTTTCACCACCACTTGCAACCTGGAATCCCTTTCTGTGTGCTCTAACCCTAATCATTGAGGCAACCAAGTGGTAAAATTACCATATTTCTTCCCATCCTCAGAACTGTCTCGCCACATGTGGTTTCCAAAACTTCACCTAAAATGAAAAACTAGAAACTGTTAGAGTTTCTCGGTACATGGAAATTAGATATCTTTGTTTCTCTGAGACACGTGCCACACCATCCAAAAAACATAACCAAGATCTAAAATCCACCGGGATGAAGTATCAACCGTTAGAAGTGTGAGAAAATCTCCATCGATTCACATCCAAAATCAATATTGGATTCCACCTTTTTCTTGACCCTTGAATCATTTACCTAGATTCAACGTCAAGTGTGTCCATGCTTTTCATCTTCCCGTCCTTCACCATCAATGCTTTTTGCTAAGCCATTGAAACAAGGGTACCACTCATTAAATTGTTCAATTGGTAACAGCCACCAACCCACTTGATTTCAATAGTTAACCAGGATCCAACCATGAACAACTAAACTCTTGATCCAACCATTCAGTTTATTAGAATCCAAGTGCTTATAAATAGCCCAATCTCGCAACCAATCTCTGATATCACTTGTTAGGATCCAAGCGGGGAACAAACAACTATTAAGATATCAAGTATACAACAATTTAATGACAAACAAGCCAGAAGCAAGAAAAATAAAGGTCACACAATATTTAACGTGGTTCGTCTCCACCATTGATCTTACGTCCATGGAGAGAAACTTGTTCTTTATTATAAGAGAAAAATCCTATACAAGAATATAATTTGAACCCAAATTCAACCCTTGTATACCATCTCTCGTCTCCCAAGAACTCTCTCTCACCACCCATGTATAAGGCTACATATCACCTTTTGTATGTCCCTTTGTATGTCTCTTTGTAGTATGTCAACCCACCAATTTATAGGAAATATTATTTGGCCAAAACCCAACTAACAATAGAAAATCAGTGCTAATTTCTAAACTTGTACAGAATAGGAAATAACTTCTAAATCCTAAACGAAATAAGAAATTTCTTAACTACTATTTCAAGTAACTAAAACCAATTAAAAAAACTAGTTATTTCCACACAAAATAAAAAACCTGCCTAAAAAAAAATTAAGCCAATTTCCTAACAAGAATATCCACATCTGATCTCTCCTTTGAATGGAATCTAATTTTATTTCGAACTCTCCAAATGGTATACACTATTTGGATTGATTGCAGAATGAAGCCTTTGACCAGTGATGAGCAAGCCAAGCGATTTCACAATCCCAAGAGAGTTACTTCTAAATACACCACACATGTTTTGCACCTTTAGCCAAATTCTTTGAGTAACTGTTCAATCAAAGAATAGGTGATCCATATTTTCTTCAGCTGTTGCACAAAAAACAGAAGTTGTTGATTCCATCTTCAAGCCCCACTTCCTCAATCTATCCACTGTTGCTAGAGGTCTCAACATGGGTGACTTGGTCGGATTTGGGTTGGGTAAAATGGGTAATGGGTATAAGTGAGTCAATCCATTTATATTCATTTAATTAGATGGGTATAAATGGATAAATCAAAAAATGAATTGAGTAACCCAATTACCCATTTATTTTAACTTTTTGTAAACTCATTTAAATTTATTTTTGCAAACTAAGTTATCAATTCAATAAACCTAATTACCAATTTTTTTTCATTTATACTCTATGTCACAAAATTACATATTATTTAATAATTAAATAATAAGAATATAAAATTTTGAACTAAGTACTATAAAAGTTAATATAAAAACTAAATCCAAAAATTTTAAACCCCTAACATTTTTTTCATAAATAAATTTAAATTTTCATTTTAGAAAGATAAGAAAAGAGGCTAAAATTTATCATAAATTGGTAATGCTGAAAAATGAGCAAGTTAACAAACTAAGAGAAAATAAAATAATAAGATAAAATCAACAAATAATAATAATAATGAAACAAAAGTAGTTAACATCATGACAAAATAAAAAGTTTGAAAAAAAAATGGGTGGGGGAAGAGAAGAGACTTGGGGGAAGAGAATTCTAAATGAGTTAATTGGATTTGATGGGTTACCCAATAATACCCATTTAATAAATGGATATTATTGGGTAACCCATTTATATCCATGTACAAAAATTTAAGATACCCATACCCATCTATTTATGGGCGAGTATGGGTAAATTTAATTAAGTGAGTTGGTTTGCCACCTATAATTGTTACCAATCTTCTTTTACAAAGTAGCCATAAGATAAAGGAGCATCTTGGTGTATGATTTTACCCTAACCAATTTGTACCATTCCACTGTTGGGTTTCTACATCTGATTGCCTTCAAAGCTGATTTAGCAGAAAAAACACCATTGCCACTTGTAGTCCATCTAGTTTGATCTTCGCAATCTGGCAACAAAACTTTCAGGAGTTAATTACTTCAGTTGTTTTACTTCCTTTGACACTTTCCTACCTTGAGGCCACTTCCATTTTCCATCTTCAATGCACCTAGCCGCTGTATCTTGAGAGTTGCACCCAAAGCAGTATAGTAGATTTTCTAAAAACTGCAAGAATAATGGTCCCACAGGATGCCATACATCATACCAAAAATTTGTTTGAAAACCATTCCCAATTTCATTCTGAATAAACGATTGAGCTACCGGCCTTAGTTTCAACAATTTTCTTAATACCCCAAAAGGGCTTCCTTTTCAACATGATTTCATGCACCCATTTCACTGTTGAATTCAAAGCCTTGAATTCAAAGCCTAAATTGTAGACTTTTTCAAGTCACAATTGTTGAATTTGTGGCATCAATTTATATCCCACATCGGTAGAGTTGAGAGCTTGGGTAAGGGTTTGAGAGTTATAAATAACTCTCAAGCAAATCAATTCAATTGTACCAAAGAAAAAGAAAACAAAAGAATTACCCAAAAGGATTTTGTAATTCTTTCTTCTCCCAAAAATTTATAAAAGCGGGTCCTTTGAGCGGTGCTCGGAGATTAGGCAAAATTGGTCGAACTCTGTTATCAATTTTTTGGGTGCGTTCTTTCTTTATCTCTTTTATTTATTCCGCACTTATTTAGTAGTTTCTTTTCTATTGAAGCATAGTATTCAATATATTTGTCTATATTTGTCGGGTTTATTTGTAGTGTTTTATACGATTCATTTGGGTGTATTTTCTTATTCGTGTGTACGTAATATTTATGTATACACGGGTCTAGTTGTGATAATATACCGTGCACGTAAATTCTGTCTAGGAGACTGGGTTTTAAGTGGGACCGCTTGTGATCCCTCCAGCCTTTCCTGGGAATTTACTTGGAATGGTAATTCTGTCTAAGGAGATTGTTTCGACGATTTTTCTTGAGAATTACTGAATCGGTTTATTTTTGAGTGAAAAATTACCCGATTTCCCCAACAAGTGGTATCAGAGCCGAAGGTTCGTCCTTTGGCTTGTTTGTAGTTTGTTATATTGAATACTATCATTTGAGTCTGTAATGGCATCTTACAATTTCACGTCAAGAATTATATCTGGGGCATCGGCTTCCTCGTCCACATGGTCGAGGATTCCAATGTCAAGTTTGAAGGTGGCGGTAGAGACATTTGACGGTACTGGCCATTTCGGCATGTGGCAAGGCGAGGTCATGGATTCCTTTTTCCAACAGGGTCTTGACATTGCCATTGAAGAAAAGAAACCATATAACATAGAAGAGAAGGAGTGGAGTACCATAAATTGGTTGGCATGCGGAACTATTCGATCGTGTTTGTCCAGAGAGCAAAAATATGCTTTCAAGAACGAGACTTCTACATGGAAATTGTGGAGGGCATTGGAGGAGAAATTTCTGAAGAAGAGTGGTCAGAATAAACTCCTAATGAAGAAACGATTGTTCCGATTCGATTACCAACCAGGTACTACTATGAATGAACACATCACTATGTTTAATCAGTTAGTAGCAGACCTGTTAAATTTAGATGTAAATTTTGAAGATGAAGATTTGGCTTTGATGTTGTTGTCATCCCTTCCTAATGAATTTGAACATTTGGAAACTACGTTACTTCATGGGAAGAAAAATGTGTCTTTAGATGCTGTATATTCTACTTTGTATACTCATGAATTGAGAAAACAGGATAAAATGAAGAATAAAGTAGTTACAGCAGATGAAGCATTAGTGGCAAGAGGTTGTCAGCAACGCCAATCAAAGGGGAGAGAGGAAGGTCCAAATCGAAAAGCAGAGTTGCCAAAGATGAGTGTGCTTTCTGTTGTGAGAAAGGGCACTGGAAGAAAGATTGTCCAAAATTAAAGAGAAAAGGGAAAGCTCCGCAAGACGTAAATGTTACAGAATGCAAAAGTGATGCGGAATCAGATTTCTCTTTGGCTGTATCACCTTTAACATCCCATCCAGATGAGTAGATTTTGGATTCAACTTTTACCTATCATATGTCTCCCATGCGGGAGTGCTTCTTTGAATTTGAAGAACTTGATGGTGGAGTTGTGTACATGGAAAATGACAATTGATAGGGTATAATTTGTTAGTAAATTTATTATTGATTTCCCCTTCTATCCCTGACAAATATTGTGTTAATTGCTGATATTTACTCATATTTGGTATTTGGAATCAATTTCAGGAGTGAAGCAGAAAATTACCAAAAAGGAGGGACTTGTATGGAAAAATGCAGACTTCTAAGGGCTTCAACCTTTAGGTCCTTGAATTGGTGGGGACCACAAGTTAGTGCAAGGCATTTAGTCATTTGGGCTTTTCAAAGAAAGCAACGTAGAGAGACTTGGAACAACAAGTACTTTGAAGGCTTTGCCCACATGTGCGAGGACCACGGATAAGAAGCATGAGTCATTTGGACTCTAGGAAAAGAAACGTACAAGACTTTGAATTTGGTGTGGGGACCACTAGAGATAGCATTAGACTTCCTTTTGGCTTTAAAAAGGGAGAAACGTACGAGAGGTTTATGAATCAATAGTTTTAGTTTAGGCTTTTAGCATAGTTTTAGTTTTCTTTTCTTAGCTCTTTCGCATGGTTATTCTCCATTAATGGAGGACTAACCTCTTAATTCTAGTCAAGGGGACAACTGAAGACTTGGTTCAACAATTACTGTGAGATCGAAATTATTTTAATCGCTTCCTCATTTATTGGTATTTATGTGTTTCCTGTTTTTAATTGTTATAGTCCTTATGTATGATTGATTAGTGCGCAATAATTAATTATTCATATAGGCTATTTTGCTAAATAGAGGTAATTGAATCCGTAATTGTTCGTTATCTCTATCTTAGTAGCAACTGGCATAATTGGGTTTATGTCAGGGGAGCATATGATCTAGCTTAAACAAACCCTCGTAGCGTGTTTGTTGGTTAGGATTGGGCCTTTCTAATTATTAATGCAATCTGGAAATTAAATTCCACGGTCGTACCTGGGGTTATTTTTGGGTTAGAGAAATAGCTAACGGTCGTACCTTAGCTATCGAGAAATTAAGGAAGGGTTGGTTGTTTATCGCGTGCATGACAACTATAACTAATCTATTACTAAATGTTGGAATTATCTGTGAATCAATGATCAGTGCCTGAACCATTTCTGAAGTATACCCTTGGCTAGAGCTGTCTTAATTATTTCTTTTACTTAATTATTTTCTGCAGTTAAATTATTTAGTTAGTATTTGATCCAAAAACCCCCCATACTTTGGACTCTAGAAGAAACGAATTATCCCCAGTCCCTGTGGATTCGACCCTACTCACCGCTATATACAAAATCTGTATTTTTCTCGAGTAGGTATTTATTATTGCACAGGTTCGGCACCTGTCAATTTTTGGCGCCGTTGCCGGGGACTGGTGTCAGATTAATTTGTTTCTTTTTGAGTTCACCTTGTTTTCATTTTTAATTTATTTTTCTCTTATTTATTTTTTTTATTTTTTATTTTTTTTTATGGCTGCTAACATTCCATACTTTGATGATAGACTGGACTTTGTTCCTGAATGGGGTTATGAGACTCATGTTTTTCCTAATGATCAATGGGCTGTTGCAAATTGTGAAACTTATTTTGACTCAGGTTATTCAACTGACACATGCCCCGCATTTCAAGATAATCTAAGTTCTCCACTTGATACTTTTGGAGATTTTCCACCCCAATATCAAACGTGGTATGACCCTTATCCAAACAGGTATGATCAAGGATGGTGGGATAATTCCAATTTTAATTATGCGACGGGGACAATGGATTTTCAACAGCAAGAGTCTCAGCAATCATCCTCCGTGTCAGGTATGTCTCTTGAAGAAATGATGGGATTACTAATTGCTAATACAAATCGATTTCATCAGGAGACACAAGCGAGCCGTCGCGACCTGGCGGATCAAATGCGTCAATTGACATCCAGGATAGAGCGATTAGCTTGTCACCTTGAAGAATTGCCCTCACAAACCAATATCAATCTTGAAGGAGATGAGAGTGCAATTATCCGGCCAAATGACATGGAACTGCAAGAGTTTCAAGGAAACGGATTTAAAGATGCAGTTGAAAAGGAAGTTGAAGTGCAAAAAATGAGACTCCAGGATCAACTCATTCAAGTGAATGAATCCAGTGAACAATCTCCAAATGCGGTGACATCCCCTCCACTCCTTCATCACTATTCTCCTGACTCTTACTCTTCAATTCCTGTTAATGAAATTGACTTTATTATACCAGACAATTTTGAATTTCATGACAGGAATAAATTAAGAGTGGTGATGGCAAGATATCTTGTACCAATAAATGCAAGTGAGGGAGGAGTGAATGGAGAATGCAAATTATCATCAACTTGTTTGGTGCCATCAACTAGTCCATGGAAAATCGTAACTCGTGTGCTCAAAGATTACTCCATCTATGAGGATTACCAGGATCATATTGAAGATGAAGCATTGAAGCGAGCCACAAGATTTTATCCCCCGTGAACAAGCATAGCATGTCTAGCCAAAGACATTAAAGAAAGGCGCTACTTGGGAGGCAACCCAAGACTATTTGTTTCAGTTTTCATGCATTTTTGAAGTTTTAGTTAAGTGTTAGTGTCAATTAATAGTTTGATGTTTGGTGGCAGGAAATTAGTAGTTAGACGTGCCCACGCCAGGTGGTCACGCCTGAGGGAAAGAAATTTTCGTTCAGGATCTGCGGACTCTATAGTAGTTAGGTGTACCCACGCCAGATGGTCACGCCTGAGGGAAAGAAATTCTCGTTCAGGATCTGCGGACTCTATAGCAGTTAGGCGTGCCCACGCCTTAGCCAGAGGTTCCTTGACTAAAAAAAAAAAAAAAAAATTCAAAAATTCAAAATAAAAACATTTTCCGTTTTACACCTTCAGTTTTGATTCTCACAATTCGATTTTGAAATTTGAGTGTGCAAAAAAAAAAAAAAACTATTTTTTTTTTTTTTTTTCCTTCTTCTTTCTTTCTTTCTTTCTTTCTTTCTTTCTTCTTCTTTCTTTCTTCCTTTCTTTCCTGCTGCCCTGTTTCCCTTTTCTTTTATTTCTTCTTTCGGATGCCCTCCATCCGCCGCCACCCACTCCGCATCAACTCCCCATCGCATGCCGCTGCCCATCGCAGGCCACTCGCCTCGCCGTCCGCCGCCATTGGCGCCCTCCAGCAGCACCGCCGCGAGCTCCACCGCACCTCACCCACAGTCTACTCCAGCACCGGCTCTCCTCCAGCTTCGCCCACGACCAGAGCACGCCGCGGACCACCAGCCCTTCACCTGCGTGAGCGCCACCGCCTCAGCTCGCCATAGCCGCGCCGCCGCTAGTGACACGCAACCGTCCGTCGTTGCTGACCGCCGCCCATCACCACCTGTCAAGTCTGACAGGTGGAGGTATTGCCATTTCTCCCCCAATTAGTTTAACTCACTGAACTCTGTGTATGGGCTTCCTGATGGATTAAAGAATGTGATGATTCGGCAGTTTCTGGGGTTCATTTTGGACAGATTTGGGTTTAATTGCTGCCATATGTGGGGATATTTTCTGATATTTGTTGAATTGTTGGCCGTCTGACCTTCCCTGTGTGTATACCAGTGGTACTGGTTGGGGTGTTTTGTTTACATTCATTGATTTTATGTGGTCGCCTGTCTGTTTGCGAGCTAATAACCTTGTACTTCAATTGTTGGTCGCATTTTGACCTGTGGTTGCTGATATTGCCAATTGCTTGGCTAAATTGCTAATTTGGTAAATTGTATTGGGTAATTGACTGTCCAGTTCGAGACAGTGGTTCCAGTTTTGGGTCCAACTGTGTCTAATTCATATCATTGGTGTCAAATTGTGGGTACATTGCTGCAATTGCTGGTTATATTAGGGGGCGCCCGTGACGCTTCTTTTTGCTTATTGATATTGGTTGCATGTTCTAAGCGGTTCTCGTGACTGATTGCTTGTTTTTGGACGGCTACTGTGCTCCTCCTTTGTTTATTGCTTATTGGTTGTGTCTTATTGACTTGCTTGGGGTCTTTGGAGCAGTTGTTGCACTTTGGACGGCCTTAATTCTGAATTTGACTACATGGGGTCCATGAGTATTTATTGATTGCATTTGCTATAAGTGTTGGGGTCTGGTTTAATCTATGGGAGGTTGAATTGTGCATTTTGCTCATTGGGATGGCTTTAAAAATTGTTATTGCTTTGAATTTTCGGCTTCCATTATTTGTTGGCAATGGTAGTCTCTTGTTGCTTAGAGTGATATTTAGAGTTCATGGTGAAGCCACGAATGGCACCAGCTCCAGATGCGAGTTGAGAGACTAGAGACTCGGATGACCCACATTGACGTCACCATGCAAGTCTTGATCCCCAATTTCCACCTGAACTGCCCCTGTTTTGATGACTTCAGGGAAGTACCGTTGCCCCTCTCCTTCCTTCTACTTTTACATTATCACATTGAGGGCAATGTGTGAATTAGGTGTGGGGGGGAATCATTGTGGTGCTAGAAATTTTGTTTTTAGTTTCTAGAGTTTTTTGTTTTTCTTTATTTTTTTTTGTTTGTTTTTGTCCATCTTTCGTTTATTTTCTTTTCTTTTCTTTTTTCTAGTGGTCAGTCTTCATATGAATACCAAGTTTTGATGTTGGATTGTTGTCTCTGATTCTGATGTTGCCAAGTTTATTAATAAAAGGTATCGAGTTGATGTGGTTGAGTTCAGGAACATCTTTTTGGTGAATATCAATAATTGCTTGACTTTTCTAATTTTTAGTTAATTTTTCTAGGCATAGGGAATGATTGTTGGCATTTTTCTCGTGAATTGGTCCAATTATTAATTTTAGTTCTCCATGTTTGGAAATTTGAGGCTGGATGCTGTTATTTTTGTGTTATTTTTAGTTATTGTGCTATATGGTTATAAATAAGAGCTGACTGTACTCCGCTAGTGATTACTACTGAGTAACCGGGAATCTTCACCTAAAGTGTTGATTTTCGCGTCAAAAGGTAGTAGTTGCTATGAGTGCGCGGTCCCGTAGCAATTAGAGCTGAGTAACCGGGCTCTTCCATCTGTCAAATGTTGGAGTTCGCATCAAAAAGCTCTAAGGGCTATAGACTAAGTCTTTTGTTATTGGTAAAAAAAATAAAAAAATAAAAAAATAAAAAAATAAAAAAATAAAAAAAGATTGTGTTAGTATGTGAACAAGTCAGCTTGCCGGTTTGTGATCTTAGTGTCGAGATTTTGGTTAATAGCTGGACCATTTACTGATAAATGTGAGCAACCATTCCTTTTTCTTAGATTAGTTTGCTTTAAATTGGAAAAGTTGGTGGTTGGGAAGCTAACTGGGGGGATGCTTCTTGGATTTTAATTACTAATGCCCGATATATGGTTCTCTCTTGAATATCTTGGCAATTTGGTAAATAGAGCAATGCCCATTATCAAATTTTGGTGTCTGTATACTTTCCCCATGCTTGAGGGCAAGCATGATTCAGGTGTGGGGGGAATTGATAGGGTATAATTTGTTAGTAAATTTATTATTGATTTCCCCTTCTATCCCTGACAAATATTGTGTTAATTGCTGATATTTACTCATATTTGGTATTTGGAATCAATTTCAGGAGTGAAGCAGAAAATTACCAAAAAGGAGGGACTTGTATGGAAAAATGCAGACTTCTAAGGGCTTCAACCTTTAGGTCCTTGAATTGGTGGGGACCACAAGTTAGTGCAAGGCATTTAGTCATTTGGGCTTTTCAAAGAAAGCAACGTAGAGAGACTTGGAACAACAAGTACTTTGAAGGCTTTGTCCACATGTGCGGGGACCACGGATAAGAAGCATGAGTCATTTGGACTCTAGGAAAAGAAACGTACAAGACTTTGAATTTGGTGTGGGGACCACTAGAGATAGCATTAGACTTCCTTTTGGCTTTAAAAAGGGAGAAACGTACGAGAGGTTTATGAATCAATAGTTTTAGTTTAGGCTTTTAGCATAGTTTTAGTTTTCTTTTCTTAGCTCTTTCGCATGGTTATTCTCCATTAATGGAGGACTAACCTCTTAATTCTAGTCAAGGGGACAACTGAAGACTTGGTTCAACAATTACTGTGAGATCGAAATTATTTTAATCGCTTCCTCATTTATTGGTATTTATGTGTTTCCTGTTTTTAATTGTTATAGTCCTTATGTATGATTGATTAGTGCGCAATAATTAATTATTCATATAGGCTATTTTGCTAAATAGAGGTAATTGAATCCGTAATTGTTCGTTATCTCTATCTTAGTAGCAACTGGCATAATTGGGTTTATGTCAGGGGAGCATATGATCTAGCTTAAACAAACCCTCGTAGCGTGTTTGTTGGTTAGGATTGGGCCTTTCTAATTATTAATGCAATCTGGAAATTAAATTCCACGGTCGTACCTGGGGTTATTTTTGGGTTAGAGAAATAGCTAACGGTCGTACCTTAGCTATCGAGAAATTAAGGAAGGGTTGGTTGTTTATCGCGTGCATGACAACTATAACTAATCTATTACTAAATGTTGGAATTATCTGTGAATCAATGATCAGTGCCTGAACCATTTCTGAAGTATACCCTTGGCTAGAGCTGTCTTAATTATTTCTTTTACTTAATTATTTTCTGCAGTTAAATTATTTAGTTAGTATTTGATCCAAAAACCCCCCATACTTTGGACTCTAGAAGAAACGAATTATCCCCAATCCCTGTGGATTCGACCCTACTCACCGCTATATACAAAATCTGTATTTTTCTCGAGTAGGTATTTATTATTGCACAGGTTCGGCACCTGTCAACAATCCATGTAAAACAGGTGGGATAGGTTCAATCAAGCTGCGTAATCATGATGGATCCATTAGAATTTTGAAGGATGTTCGGTACGTAACGAATTTGAATAGGAATCTCATCTCCTTGGGACTCTTGGAGTCAAAAGGTTTGGAAGTGAAGATGCGAGATGGAATTCTTAAAGTAACTTCGGGAGCACTTGTGATGTTGAAAGGTGTGAGGAAGAATAATCTGTATTACTACTAAGGTAGTACAGTTGTTGGGATAGCAGCAGCAGCAACATCTTCCAATAGCAAGAAGGATGCGGAGGCAACAAAGTTGTGGCACATGCGATTGGGACATGCTGGTGAAAAATCTTTGCAAAATCTTGCCAAACAAGGATTATTGAAAGGTATGAAAGTTTGTAAATTAGAATTTTGTGAGCATTGTGTTCTGAGAAAACAAAGAAGAGTGAAATTTGGCACTGGTATCCATAATACCAAGGGTATTTTGGATTATGTGCACTCAGATATGTGGGGATCTGCTAGAGGTGGCAATTTGTCCCAAGTCCCAATGGGTTACCCATCCCTGACGGGTATTTTACATACGTGCAAGCTAAAAAATACCGAATTACACCCGTTCACTGCAAGTATACAGATCAACTAGTAGTTTAGGGTATATATCGGGTCGATCCCACAGGGAAGAGTGAACAATTACCGGTATTACTAAAACTTCTCTATTATTTAGACTATCAATGAATTATAACAAAATTTATCCTACTGAAATTATATAAAATAACAAATGAAAGCTCCTTAGGTTGTGGTATCCCTAACTACTCATGCAAGTGCTATATTTGGATCATTAATTACTACATCTAAGCTAGTTATGGTGTAATTTCCTTATGCATTTGAATCCTACTTTCGTAGTGAATCAATTATACTTATAACTAATCCATACCCATTCTCATGGTTATGAAATTAGCTACAAGTTCATTTCTTCAGTGAAATTACATGAAATGAATCACTAAAAACCACATAGGTGCACCTCTACTTTCGTGAGTGTACTCCCTATGTTTAGCACTTCTTGAACTAGTGTTAAATCTCAATTTTCATTGCAGAAATAACACCTTAGATAATCACAATTAATGGTACCAGATTAATCATGATTTAAAGAGTTAAAGTGCTAAATAACTTGCTCAAATCATAGCAGTTAAATAGCCAAATGATAAACACTAACAATCATAGAAAGTTCAACCAAACCCAAGGCATAAACTTTAAAAACACATAATAGACATAAATTCCAGAACTTGCATATTAACTATATTTAAGAATCCAATACAAAAGATAAAGAGTTGGAGAAGAGATAACCCATGTCACTTGAGCTTCAACTTCTCTTTCTTCATCTCCATTTTCATCCTAATCTAGCCATTATACAAGAATGGATGAACTACACTTACTACACTATCCTACACTAAGGAAATGGAAGAACTACATTTCTGCACTCTTCAAGCTTCTCCCGTATGATTCCCCCATTCCCAGACCACCCAAAATGTCTCTGCATATAAACTGCTTAAGAGCTCCATTTTTCCAAGTCAAATTCCACATTTTGATTCCCAAATCTCAACTTTGTTAGGATAGTCAATAACAAATGTTTTTGACTTGAAAATAAGCCACCTTGTCTGCCCTTTTGTCTTCTGAAGCATGTGCACCGAATTCTCTTGCAACTTATAGCTGGAAAGTGGTATGAACACAAGAGAATTGACTGAGCAAATTGCAGAATTTCGGCCAGAAAACGCGCCTTTACAAAACGCGTCTACAACTCGCGTTTTGTGCACTCGCGTTTTCACTTTGTCCTTACTTCAACTGCGATTTCTCCATGATGCAGGCCGAAATGGCTTTTTTGCAAAACACCAAAGTTGTAGATCTTTGAGTTAGCTTTCCACTGCTTCAAGAATCATCCAAATCGGAGCTTTGTAGACTGAGATATGATCAAAATACTAAACACTGGTTGGAACTCTGTTTTCCACTTTGGACAGCTGAGTTGAATTTCGGTATTTCAACTTTTGGACTATGAAAACGGATGAATTGGACTTTGATGTCTTCATACCAAATGTAGATATATCTCTTAGCTTCAAAATGGTACCAAGATCACCTTGATCCGATCATTGTAGCTCTTGATATAGTCAAAATACGAAAATGTGTCTGAGTTGTCAAAGCTGACTTTTCTTGATTTTTGTCCTCAAATTGCATTTCTTCCTTTTACACTTCATATTTTATTTTCCCCACTTTAATCCATCTTCAATCATCCAAATATCTTCTCAATGCACTTCATTTGATGATTGAATCATTAAACCTACAAAATATGAAGTTTTTACCATAAAAATCCATAAAATGCAATGTTTAGCCACTTTAACATAAAATGTAGATTTTTACCAAAACCTTAGTTATTTTAGTTATAAAACTAAATAATCAAACCAAAATTAACTAATAAAACACACTAAAAATACGTAAAATAAACTCTTATCAATGCCCATGGGGACTTTGGGCGGGATGGGTATTGGATTTTGATATTGGGTTTAAAATGGGACAAATCCCAATTGTACCCATTAATTGATGGGAATACTTGGGAAATACATGGGTACCCATTGGTCTCAAATAACAAGGGCTCTGTTTGGTTTAGCTATTTTTGGGAGGTATTTTTGAAATATTTTATTATAGCAGTGTATATGAAAAATTTTTACTATAAAATTTTTTTGAAATATTTGATATACTAATATGGATGGGATGTTTTTTGAGTTATTGTATATTACTGTAACATTGTATTTGAAAAACTTATTTTTTGAAAAAATAGCCAATCCAAACGGAGTCTTAGATTAAAAAATTATCTTTAACAATTTTTATAGTCATACTAGAGAATATAATCTAGTAGTTTTCCTAGTCATTATCCACAAGAATTTTCAACATTTCAGTCAATTTAGACCTGTCATCTTTGGACAATGATGAGGATAAATATTCAACACCTTAAGTACCTTGGTCATCTTGATATATGTTGGAATATGACTGTATATCTATTTTTTCCTTTATTTGTTAATCCAATTTTTTATGGGAATCCTGAGTATAAAGCACTTGCATGTTTATTTAATAAAACTAAAAAAAATTTAATAAATCAAAAATATTAAAATTATATAAAAAATAAAAATGAATTAAAGGAAAAAAAATATGTAGAAAATAGATTTGGGTATTGGGCGGGATCAATCTAAACCCATCCCAAAGTGATCCCGCCCAAGTTAGTCCCAAAACACATATGGGTAAGGTTGGGCCCAAACCCATATGACTCGGTTCCATCACAAACCCAAGCAAATCCCGCCCATCCCGCCCATTTTGCCACCTCTAGGATCTGCCAAGACTCCATCTCTTGGTGGCAGGTATTATTTTGTCACTTTTATTGATGATTTTTCTAGAAGAGTTTAGATGTTTACTATGAAGAGCAAGGATGAGGTGCTAGGGATTTTCCTTAAATGGAAAGCTCAGGTAGAAAACCAGACGGGAAGAAAGATCAAGATCCTCTGAACAGATAACGGTGGAGAATACAAGAGTGATCCCTTCCAGAAGATATCCCAAGAATGTGGCATAGTTCGACACTTCACAGTTAAAAAAACACCGCAGCAGAATGGGGTGTCAGAGCGTATGAACAAAACACTAGTGGAGAAAGTATGTTGCATGCTGTCTAATGTTGGGTTAGGCAAAAAATTTTGGGTTGAGGCTGTGACATACGCTCAACATCTCGTTAATCGCTTGTCATCATCTGCAATCGGTGGCAAGACTCCATTAGAGATATGGTCTGGAAAACCTGCAATAGATTATGATTCTTTGCGTATTTTTGGTTCTACTGCATATTATCATGTAAATGAATCAAAATTAGATCCACGAGCAAAGAAGGTTCTCTTTATGGGCTTTAATACTGGAGTTAAGGGATATCGGTTGTGGTGTCTAGAAGTAAAGAAAACCATTATCAGTAGGGATGTTACCTTTGATGAATCTGCCATGTTGAATAAGGTAGCACAAGATGGAACCAGTGATACTCCGCAACAGGTGGAGTTTGAGCAAATAATGGTAAGCCCAGCAAATAGAACCATCAGTGACTCTCCCATGGCAGAAGAGGAGTCAAATGAGGAAGAGGTTTCAACCCAAGAACCTCAACAGCAGCAAGAGTCAATTGTCGTCAATAGAGCAAGACGAGAAATTCATAAACCTGCTCGTTTTGTTGACATGGTGGCCTATGCACTTCCAGTTGTTGATGATGTTCCATCCACATTTTCTGAAGCAGCTCGAAGTATAGAAGATTATAGATGGAAAGATGCTATGGACGAAGAGATGTAATCTCTTCAGAAGAACAAGACGTGGAAGTTGACACAACTACCGAAGGGCAAGAAGGCAATTGGATGCAAGTGGATATTTGCAAAGAAAGAAAGATTTCCTGACAAGATTGATGTTCGCTACAAGGCAAGATTGGTGGTTAAAGTAATTAGCCTTTGTCTGACACAGAAGCAGTATTTGAAGAAGGTACTACAACGTTTTGGCATGAATGAAGATTCAAAACCTGTAAGTACTCCGCTTGCTTCTCATTTGAAACTTAGTAGCCTATTATCTCCAAAAACGGATGAAGAGCGAGCATACATGGCGAAAGTCCCGTATACTAATGCAGTTGGTAGCTTGATGTATGCAATGGTATATACGAGACCCGACATTTCACAGGCAGTTGGTGTGGTAAGCAGGTTTATGCATGATCCGGGCAAGGGTCATTGGCAAGCTGTGAAATGGATTCTACGGTATATTCAAAATACCATAGATGTTGAATTAGTATTTGAGCAGGATAAATCACTTGGTCAATGTGTAGCTGGATATTGTGATTCTGACTAGGGAAAATGACCTGTTTCATTCCTCACATTTCGTAAAAATATTCTTTTCGTCCCTCACTTTTAAAATGAACCAAATTCGTCCCTGACATTTAAAAATTAAAACTATTACATCCCTAAAACTAATTTTCAATCTGAATCAAACCATCCAATAACCCAGTAATAAATTCGAAAATAGAATTGATAGATCATTCAATCAACTTCATCATATTCACATGACATTTATTAAACCAAAAAAATAAAAATTATAACATAAAAAGGCCATTTTTTGTCTTGGAATAGTAGAGTTTTTTTTTTTGATAAATCTTTTCATGCACCGTTAGTATATCCGCTTGCGAATCTAGATGTGTATCATAAATATAAAATTTGATATTTAAATTTAAATTAAAATGATATGGCGGTACATAAAACCGTCAGTGTATACAATGATAATGTAGAAAAGATTAATCTTTCTTTTTTATGTTATAATTTTTTATTTTTCATTAAATTTCACATGAATATCAAATTGAGTTAACCAAGTGATCTACCAATTACACACCCAAAATTTGTAATTAGGTTGATTGGTGGTTTGATTCAGATTGAAATTTGGGTTCAGGGATGTAATAATTTCAGTTTTTAAATGTCAAGGACGAAATTGCTTCATTTTAAAAGTGAGGGACGAAAAGAATATTTTTGTGAAATGTGAAGGATGAAACCGATCATTTTCCCTTCTGACTATGCAGGTGATTTGGATAAGCGACGTTCTACAACTGGCTACTTGTTCACGTTTGCTAAGGCGCCAGTTAGTTGGAAGTCTACTTTGCAGTCAACGGTGGCTTTGTCTACAACGGAGGCAGAGTATATGGCGATTACAGAAGCTGTGAAGGAGGCAATTTGGCTTCAAGGATTGCTTGAAAACTTGGAAATTGGTCAAAAACACATTGACGTGTTTTGTGACAGTCTGAGTGCTATTCACTTAGCAAAGAATCAGGTCTTTCACGCAAGAACGAAGCACATTGATGTTCGCTATCACTTTGTGCGGGAAATTCTCGAAGAAGAGGAAATTCAATAGGCTAATAGGATTTCCTTGTTGCTACATTAGACGCAAATTGGAAGTCTGATCAATTGTGGAGTGATGCATTCCATTTGAAAAGTAATTAGCCTATTGAATTTTTATTACTTTGTTAGTTTAAGTAAGAATAAGACTAGAAAATGAAGTTTTTTCCTTTTAGGAGACGTATTCCTTCTTCCTGTGGCATTAGACTAATCTCGTAGGAGTATAAGAAAGAGGGGGGAGCCGTCACTCAGGCAGCACTCATTCTTTTTCCTCTTTTTCTCTACAATAAACCCTAGTATTTCTTGTGGCCGCGAATCTACCGGGAGGAGCGGCTAGTTTCTTTTCTAGTTGAAAGATAATTGAAACTTTGGTTCGACTATACTGTGAGATCTAATTTGATTTGTTTGCTTCATTTATTTATGAGTATTTATATATTCTCTGTTCATTCATGATTATGATTATTTCCTACAGTTAAAAACTTGATCAATATTTAATTGTCGAAATAGTCTAGTGCCATCTAAAATATCAAATCCGTAATTGTTTGATGGTTTTAGTATCTGTGACGCGTGATATAATTTGATTGTAAAAGAGACTTTCGAATCTATGTTACGGGAATATATAATCTAACTTAAATGAACCGAACTTGTGTGTTTGTTGGTTAGAATTGGTAGCTTCTCAAATTATTAATGCTGTCAATAGGTTAAATCCTAAGAGCTTGTTTAGGGTTGCTTAATTGGCAAGAAAAATAGCCACAGAGCGTGTTGTGGTTATCGAAACAGTAAGGAGAGGCAGGTTGTCAGAGCGTGTTGACAATCATAACCAGTTATTTATAAATAAGTTATTTCACCTTTACATCGATGATCAGTTAAATGAATCAAAGTGGAAATTAGACCTTCGACTAGAGTGTTGCCTATTCTTGGTTTAGTTTTATTTAATTTTGTGATACTATCTTTATTTTTATTCAAGTGAGCTATTTAGTTAATTTCTCCTAATCCCCCATTTTTCACAAAGAAATAAATCACCCAGTCCCTGTGGATACGACCCTACTCACCGCTATACTCGAATTCATATTTTTAGAGTAGGAACTTTTATTTTTGCTGGTTTGACAAGCCAACAGAGATCATCTGCAAAAGTCAAATGTGTTAGCCCAATTTTATGGCAATGAGGATGAAAATCAAAACCAGTTTGCTTAACTAGCCAACTAAACAAAGCACTAAATCCTTTCATTGCAATCACAAAGAGGTAAGGGGAAATGGGATCCCCCTGCCTCAAACCTCTTTCATTGGAAAAATATCCAATAAGTGATCCATTGAGATTGAGTGAGAATTTGCAGTAGTGACACATAAAACCACCCATCTTCTAAACTGATCAGGGAATCCTAGCACTTCCAGGACAGCAAAGAGATACTCCCAACATAGAGAGTCATGTGCTTTCATAACATCAATTTTCAAAACAGATCTGGGCTTACCCCCACTCCTTTGATATCCTCTCACTAGTTCATGCATTACTAGGACATTATCAATAATATGCCTGCCCTTGACAAAGGCATTTTGAGTATCACTGATAATAGTAGGCAGAACACATTTCAATCTAGCTGCCAAAATTCCAAAGAAGCACTTATACAAAGTATTGCAACAAGAAATGGGCTGAAAATCCTTCATTTTTATAGCATTTTCAATCTTTGGGATCAAGGTAATAGCAATACTATTTATAGACATATACATATGATTCTGCTCAAAAGAGAATCTTAAAGCCAATATCACATCCTCTCCTACTACACTCCAATTAGAACTTGCCAAAGAGTTGGAATAATGGCACCTCTCCGTTTGCCAGTTCATCTCTTGGCTCTAACGTTGTTGGTTTTCCAAGCGCAAGAATCAAAATCATGATCTATTGTGAAGAAAGGTTGCCCCCCAAAATGTGGTAATTTATCCATTCCTTACCCATTCGGCATTGGAAAGGGCTGTTACTTTGCTGAAGAATTCGAGATCGCATGCGACCACTCTGGAAAAGCAACTCTAGCATTCTACGGGGCGCCTGAGGTTTATCAACTCTCGGAAGATAATTTCAGAACAATTGGGCAAACTCTTCCTTACGTTTACAGCAGATCGTCAGGAATGAACTGGAATGACATTCCTTGGGGAGATGATCTCGGCCTTCATTTCAGTTTTTCGCACACCAAAAAAAAGTTCGTTGCAGTAGGTTGCGATATCTATGCATACTTGATTGATGCAGAAACTGAGGAAATTGTTACGGGCTGTGCAGCCCTCTGCAGCAGCTCAGACATTAGTCCCTCGACATCATCATCGTGCTCTGGCATCTGTTGCTGCCAGGCTAGTCTTCCCAGAGATCTTATAAGGACTAAGACATGGGCGTATACCATTAATACCAGAGCTAGGTCCTGTTCAGCTAAATCGAATCGATGTGGATTTTCATTCATTGCAGCTAAGGATTTCTCTGATTTTCATAAATTTGATAACTGTTTTACACCTTACTATATCCCAATAGTGGTCGACTGGTCAAGAAGCAAAGAAGAGAAAAGATTATGCTTGTGGTGAGAACAGCTACTGTGTTAACTCTATTCGCGGTGTTGGATATCAGTGTCGCTGCTCTCCTGGGTACAACGGAAACCCTTATCTTCCCGTAGGGTGCAAAGCTAACACATTATATCTTTTTTTTTTTCTTGCTTATTCCCCCTTTTTTTTCCTTTTTCTCAAAGGATAAAATTTTATTTGATATATAAAACATGTAGCAAAATCTGGCGCATAAAATCTCTCCATCATTTCAATTAGTTTTAACTCTAGCAAATAAAGTAGGCTACTAATCCCTGATTATTTTATATACTCTGTGTTTAACATTGCAAAATATGACCTGATTTGACATCATGTTTGGATTCAATTCTTAATTCCATATTTGGCTTGAATTTAGTCTCAGAGACTTTTCGGAAATGAGACCTCTCATATTGAGTTTGGTCTGGTTTTATCTGATTGATGTAATCCTTACTACATCTGATATAAACTTGTGCGGATTTGTTATAATCGTGAATTTTATACCAATTTAATTATATGAATTGACAACTTAATGCTTGCATCAAAGTTGTACAAGTTTACTCAAATATTTATAAGAAATACATCAATTGAACAGAACTAGGCAGAACTGAACTTGAAAGGCACCACATTCGAGATTGTTCATACATTCTAACCAAAATTTCATGTATCACAAACCTCAACTTTCTAATCCACGTGATTGTGAGTCAACAAAAGGCGATGAAGTTCCTGCTGGGCACCCGAGTCTTTTTGCAGATATTGATGAATGTACAACTCCAAAAGATAATAACTGTCCCAAGAAAGCTCTTTGCTTCAATACTCCTGGCAGCTATCTATGCACTTGTTCCCCAGGATATGAGAGTGATACCAAACAAATTGGCGAACTAGTCTGCATACCAGAATGAAGAAATCACATCAGGATTCTGTTCCTTTCTTTGGGTAATCCCATATGTTCATGCCTTTCTGACTCCTCCTCAGTGGATTCTTTCAATAATCTTCACTTTAATCTACTTGAGCAGCTATTGGGCTCACCGTTGGTATTTTAGCCATCCTTGCCATTGGTACCCTGTTGTACGATAAGCATAAGAAGAGAAAAGACGAAATCAGAAAGAAGGAATACTTTAAAAGGAATGGTGGTCTATTACTGCTGCAGCAAATCTCTTCAAGTAAAGGAAGCATGTCGATGACTAAGATTTTCAAAAAAGAAGAGTTAGATAAAGCTACAGATAATTTCAGTGAAAATCGGGTACTTGGAAAAGGAGGGCTGGCACACTCTACAAGGGAATGCTATCAGATGGAAATGTAGCAGCGGTCAAAAAGTCCAACAGGGTCGATGAGAATCAAGTTGGTCAGTTTATTAATGAAGTTTCCATACTCTTGCAGCTAAACCATAGGCATGTAGTAAAATTGTTAGGTTGCAGTGTAGAAACTGAAGTTCCATTGCTTGTCTATGAATATGTATCAAATGGCAGCCTCTCAAACGACCTCCATGATCAGCCAAATGTCTCAGCAATTTCTTGGGAAAATCGGTTGCGTATTGCTGCAGAGTCCGCAGAAGCACTGGCTTATATGCACTCTCATGCTTCAACAGCTATTCTCCACAGAGATATAAAGTCAAGCAACATATTATTGGATGAGAATTTCAGGGCTGTTATTTCTGATTTCGGGCTTTCAAGATCAGTACCGATAGACAAGAGTCACTTGACTCCATTGATAGGTGGCACATTTGGGTACTTAGATCCAGAGTACTTCATGACAGGACAACTTAATGATCGAAGCGATGTCTATGCCTTCGGAGTGGTTCTGGCTGAGTTGTTAACAGGCCGAGAAGCAATTCCTTCTAATAAAGATGATGAAGGCCTAGTAATTCAGTTTCATTCATCCATGAACGAAGGTCAATTGTTTGACATTCTGGAGAGTAGAGTGGCAGGCGACGGTCAAGAAGAAGAGATCACTAGTGTAGCTAATCTTGCCAAGAAATGTATGAATCTGAATGCACGAAATAGGCCAAGCATGAAAGAAGTAGCCACACAACTTGACAAACTTTGGATGGCAAGAAAGAATATAGAAGATAAAAACAGTATTCATGATGATGACGAATGCTCAGTTATTGAAAGGTCCTATAGTTACCAAACTGATATAATAGCAGAAGAAGATCAAAAATATATTTTTAGCTTTTGAAGAATAATGTATTTGATTTTTTGAGCACTAAGTGTATTGTCTTTTTTTTTTAATCCCAAACTTTACTTTGTAGACATTGAGTTGATTTAATTTTTTGATTTGTCCACAAATGCTCCCAACCCAAGCAAGTTAATATTCACTATACAGTCAATGAGGTTCCATTTAATCTCAATTTTCTCCCTCAAATTTAATTATTTAGTAAACATATTGAAAGGAATAAAACAAGCAAAAAAAAGAAGAAATTATAAAGTAGCTTTTTTATTTTTTGTACAACTGTTCATTCCAGGTTTGTTATTTTTATTTGCAGGGAAAAAGTAAAAGTGTTTTCTTTTGTTGGCCGCCTTTTGTATAAACTCTGAAAAAAGAGCAATGACAAGAAAAGAAAATGTTTGTTTACATGTTTTTTCTCACAATAAAATTTTCTTGAATTTAACTTTTTTTTTGTGCTCTTTATCACCTTCATCCATGTCTCTCTCTATTTCACCGGATTAATTTTCACATGGGGTTTAAAAAATGTTAAACGTGTTGATTATTGTTAATGGGGTATGACTCATTCACTTTAATTTGGCTCTAATGATGAAAAATTAACATGAAGACACAATAAAAGTTGCAATCCGACATGTTGTAGGCCAAAGGAAAAAAATTAGAAGTACTAAAAGAAACAAAAGTTGGATCCTCTTGTATAAAATTATATATGAGCAAGCATAATCTATTGTAAAACAGCACCTTATTTCTTTTACATATTAGTCCACAATATATTAAGATCAAGCCACAACTTTTGGAAGAGGATCCACTATTCTCTATTCTTTTACAAATTGTATTCTTTTGCTTTTGCCCTTGATATTTGCATTTGCATTATCATAATTACAACTAAAGTGGCTCCGTCCATGCCGATTGACAAGAATCAACATCTTTTATGATCATAGGTAGTGGCAAGGAAGGAGATGATAAAGGGCTCAAGCAAAAGCAAGTTCTAAAAAAATATTATATTGTCAAATAAAGGTATTCACTTTGAATCATAAATTTTAAAACAATTATGAACTCATATTAAACTATGTAGACCTCCAAAATAGTTACAGAAAAAAACAATATGTAAATAAGAAAAATAGTGCTCCATTACAACAAACTATCTAAACGAAGGAAAGCTTGCACTATCAAGCTTCAGTAGACATTGACTTCTCCAAGGTAATTCTATGCTCTGAGGAACCACCCAAGAGGCAAGTGAATGCACAATGGTGCAAGTTTTAGATTTCACCTCAACTTGAGTTTTTAGAGGAAATAAGTGTTATTAACATTCTAATGATTCTTATTAATTTAAAGCAAGTTAGAGTTTATAAACAATTTTTTCCGGTTTAACAAAATACTGCATTATGATAAGTAGCAAAATATCAACTTCTTCTAGTTCTCAAAAAAGTAAAGAGAACTTTGTAAAAGGTGCCCATAGTCCATGATCTCAACAAATCACAGTTCAAGGATAATCCTGCGATTGATATGTGCTTATAAGATATCATCAACATATCAAAAACTTGCAAAGAGTAGGAATTATGAACCCTCTTTTTCTGCCAGCTCATATTTCAGCTTTGATCACTTTATTGTTTTTTCATGTGCAAGGATCAAAACTAGGATCTAGTGCAAAGCCTGGTTGCCAACAAAAATGTGGTAATTTAACCATTCCTTACCCATTTGGCATTGGAAAAGGATGTTGCTTTGCTGAAGAATTCGAAGTCGCATGCAATGATTCCAGAATTGCAAATCTACCATATTTTGAAGGAACTGTGGTGTATCAGATCTCAGAAGATAGTTTTGGAATAATGGGACAAGCTCTTTCTTTCACTTATAATAGATCTTCAGGAAAGAACTTGCAAAATGAGGCTCCTGGAGAAGATTTTCTCGGTCCTCACTTCAGTTTTTCTCACACCAGAAACAAATTCGTTGCAATTGGTTGTGATATCTTTGCATATTTGACTGATGCAAAAACTAACGAATTTGTTACAGGGTGTGCAGCCCTCGGGAACAGCTCAGATATTAGTCCCTCAGCGTCTTCATCCCCATGCTCTGGCGTAGGTTGTTGTCAGGCTAGTCTTCCAAAAGATCTCACAGATTCCAAGTCATTTTTACATACTATAAACACTAGGGCTATGTCCTGGTCATCCAATTCTAGTCGATGTGGATTTTTGATTCTTGCAGCTAAGGAATTCTCAGATTTTGGCAAATTTAATATGTCTAAGTGCGATGAAACTTATCAAGTGCCAATTGTGCTCGACTGGTCAATTGGAAATTTAAGTTGTCAAGAAGCAAAGAAAAGAACAGATTATGCATGTCATGATAATAGTTACTGTGTTAATTCTACTCGGGGCGTTGGATATCAGTGTCGCTGCTCTCCTGGATATGAAGGAAACCCTTATCTTCCCAACGGATGTGAAGGTAACACATTAATACGTCTCTTTGTTCTCTCTTTTTTTATATATATTGAAGTGACAGTTTTTATTTTGATACATAAAAACATATGAAACATTTTAGCAAGTGAGAATGAGATTCAAGTTTTGTGCATCTTATTTTGGAAAAAAGGGAAATTTTGTTAACCAGTTTCAACTCTAGCACATAAAGTCACGTTACAGTACTGATCACTTATGGTTTTAAGTGCTTATACTTTCCATTTTTATTGAAAACATTAATGGGACGAGCAATGGCTCTATATTCACCCGTCAATGGATTTGTCTGACTTGCCCGACACTCTTATCACACTCATGAGATTGTCAAATACCTGGTAGAATGGGGTTGGAGCACCCCTATAAAGCATGACAAATGATAAGTCATAACACGTTGTCTTTGGTTAAACATATGTGCTTTAATTCTTAGGCCATGTTCTTTACCAAAGATCCCAACTTTCTATTCACACCAATATTAGTGAAGGGGATGAAGCTCTTGGTGCACTTTTTGAGTCTTTTTGCAGATGTTGATGAATGTGAAACTCAAGAAAGTAATAACTGTCCCATGGAAGCACTTTGTTTGAATACCCCTGGCGGCTATCTTTGCACTTGCTTCCCGGGATACAAGAGTGATAGAAAACACATTGGCAAACTAGTTTGCGTACCAGAACGAAGGAATCGCATCATTGTTTTGTCCATTGAATTAGGTAGATTCATTTGTTCATGTCTATCTCACTTTTCTATGCTTCCCCATAATGGATTCTCTCATTAATCTTTGCTTTGTCAATTTGAATAGGTATTGGGCTCACTTTCAGTCTTCTAATGATTATCCTCATTGCTACCCTGTTGTATCACAAGCTAAGGAAGAAAAAAGACGAAATCAGAAAGAAGAATTTTTTTAGGAGGAACGGTGGTTTGTTACTAAAGCAGCAAATGTCTTCGAGCAGAGGAAGCATTTCAGAGACAAAGATTTTTACCAAAGAAGAATTATACAAGGCTACCAATAATTTCAGTGAAAATCGGGTTCTTGGAAAAGGTGGGCTTGGTACAGTCTACAAGGGAATGTTATTAGATGGAAGCATAGTGGCAGTAAAAAAATCCAACAAGGTTAATGAGGATCAAATTGTTCAGTTTATAAATGAAGTTTCCATACTCTCACAAGTAAACCACAGGCATATAGTAAAATTGTTAGGCTGCTGCCTAGAAACTGAAGTTCCATTGCTCGTTTATGAATATGTTTCCAACGGCACCCTCTCAAACCATTTGCATGACGAGTCAAATGTCAGAACAATTTCTTGGGAGAATCGCTTACGCATTGCTGGAGAATCTGCAGGAGCATTGGCTTATATGCATTCTCATGCCTCGACAGCCATCTTCCATAGAGATATAAAGTCGAGCAACATATTGTTAGATGAAAATTTCAGAGCTGTAATCTCAGATTTCGGACTTTCAAGATCAGTACCTACAGACAAGAGTCACTTGACTACATTAGTAGGTGGCACATTTGGTTACTTGGATCCGGAGTACTTGATGACTGGACAACTCAATGATAGAAGCGATGTGTATGCATTTGGAGTGGTTCTGGCTGAATTGTTAACAGGCCAAAAGGCAGTTTCTTCTGATAAAGAAAATGAAGGCTTGGTTATACAGTTCCAGTCATCGATGAACGAAGGTCGATTGTTCAACATTCTAGACGGCACAGTTTCTACTGAAGGTCAACATGAGGAGATTACTGTTGTGGCTATGCTTGCCAAGAAATGTATGGAACTGAATTCACGAAATAGGCCAACCATGAAAGAAGTAGCTGTAGAACTTGACAAACTTATGATGGCGAGAAAGAGTTTGGTAGATGAAAAGACAGTTCATGAAGATGATGGTTGCTTAGTTGGTCAAAGCTCCTATTGCTGCAAAACTGATATAATCCCAGAAGGAAATGAAGAGTATCTATATAGTTTTTAGCATAGAATACATATCTGTTTTAAGAGTTAATTAATGATGCTAAGTGGCCTTAAAACATTTTGAACAATCCCAAACCTTATTTTCTTGCATTCATTCCCTTGCCTTTTGATTGACCAAAAATGCTCCCTTGATTCAAATAAGGTTCCATATAATCTTGATAAACTTCCTCATATTTGCTTGGCGAAGTTGTTGAAAGGAATAATGCAAGCAAACAAACAAAATCATTGAGATCAACATTTCTTTTTCAGTTGGAAAGTGCTTATTCAAGATTTATGGTTTTCTTTGCGTAATCATGAGATTACAAAGTAGTGAACAAATAGGATAAAGAAATCCTAAAACTAAAAATGGATTTAAAATGTACACCGAAAAATGCAAACATATGGTCGAAATGACCCTTATCCAATAAAAGCTAGAAAAGTCAGGAAAAAAAAAGAATAGTTTCTTTGCAAATAATGGAACCATATGATCATCCTTAACTAGGAAGAAAGGGAACCCATGTAATTATTCATATGAAGCTTGTAATTTGATGCGACTGCCGAGAACGTGTCCGAACTGAACAGCGGCGTGCTGAGTGAACTGCAGTTCAGCGAACTGGTACCAGCGAGGTGAGCGAGCTGCCCTGCAGAGAGAAGTAAACAGCGGGGCTGGTTCCCCGGTGCAACTCCGACGATCAAGTAAGTGAGAGCTGTTTGTCAAAGTAACAATATATAGTACTTTTGGTGGCGTACCTTGCTATGTTTTGTGGGGGTGTATTTATAGGCTCTAGGGTAGTAGTCTCCTTATAGGAAATGGAGTCTTATTAGAGAAGGATTCCTCCTAGGGCTCCGTTGGCTGGCTCCAAAGAGTTCGAGGGGAACAGCCCACCAGGCCCATCTGGTAGGAGAGGCGGCGGCCCTACGCAAACTGACCACCACCCTATCCGAGCTGATCCGACCGAGCTGATAGATGAACTTTACCCGAACTGACGTGTGACCGTGGTTGATTGGCCCCACCACACTAGCCCCTCATGGAGTCTAGAGTCATCGAACAGTCACATGAGTCTTGACCAAATTCCGAGGCAGCGTGTCAATTTGGTGTGGGACCCATAGTCTTGCTCTTGCCCGAGTAACCGTCACGTTCGCCCAAGCAACCGCCACTTCAACCGTCACGTCGCCTCATAATGGCGATTTCCAGTATTTCATTCGAATTAAATGCATGTCTCTTCATTTTCCCGCCTTGATGATCGCCTATAAATAGGCCTTCTAGGCGTCACTTTCACTCCACTGTCCTCACTTAATCAGTTCGTTTCTCTGCCTGCTAGCTCGCTCCTTCCCTCCTTCTCTCGAGAGTTCGCTCGTCAGTCCTGCTTTTAGGAGTCGAGGGTTAGTTCGCGCGTCTTGCCTTTAGACCCTGCCTAGCATCCAAGCCCTCCTTTTTCACCAGTAAGTTCCCTCTTCTTTTATGTCTTCTTCATATGAGCGATCTGACATCACCAGTTCAGCCCCTAGACGTAGGGTAGCCGTCCTGTACTCGTAAATATTAGCTCTTCTACTTCCTCCTCCAGCTCGTCCTCTTCCAGTTCATCCTAATCCGAGTACATACCTTTCCCCGTTCTGTCTCCTGTTCGGATAATGAGTCTTCCTGACCATCCCGTCGATCCTTCTGTCGGAGTTACTGCCCATGCAGCTCTAGACCAACCCTTTGTGGGGACCTCGAGGAGGACGGGTGGCGACTTTGGTGAGGTCAACACCATTTTTCCCGCCCTAGAACAAAAGGACGTTGACGAACTGGCAGAGAAATACGACATCCCCACCCAATTCGAAGCCAGAGTCGCCCGACCTGAGGAGGTCCCCAGCAAACCTCCCCCAGGGTTCGTGGCAATATATAGGGACTCGCTAATAGTTGGTCTCCGTCTTCCTATCCCCAATTTTCTTTTTGAAATCCTCACCTTCTGGGGTATTCATATAACCCAACTCATTCCCAACGCTGGTCGTTCCATACTTGGCTTGTTTATCTTGTACCGCGTGCTCGAGATTCCTTATTCGCTCGATCTATTCCGATCTGTGTTCCAGATGAAGGTCAGCAGTCATGTGTCTAGGTGGTTTTACTTCGCTCGTAGGAGCGGGGTGAAGACCCCCACCCGTGAACTGTTCGCGGGTGCGCCCTCCTCTATTCGGGATTGGAAGCCCCAGTTCTTCTATGTGAAGAACATAGGTCTTCCTCCCCCGACCTGGAGGGTTGAGACCCAGGTCTCCGATCCACTCCCTTCGCCTCTCCCCGTGTCCGAGCTCGAGCGCCTACTCAGTTCGGACATTAGGTTGAACGTGAAGGAGTTTAACAATGCCCAGCTCTGGGCTGCCGATCTGATCCAACCTAACGCATCAGATCCCTTCCCCGAGAACAATGCTCTTTTCTCGGATGGGCTGGCCACTTGTAATTTCTTTGCTCTTATTTCCTTGTGTGTTCGAACTGACAACCTCTGCTCATCCTGATACTTATCGTTTCAACTTGTATTTATGCAGTGAAGAGGTTTTCTCAACTCCAATCTCTCGGGGGGACTGGCAGCTCGAGCATGCCTACCCCAGCTCCTTCCACTGCTCCAGCCAGCTCGGCCCCTCCACCACCAGTTCAATGAATTCCAGCTCAGTCATCTCCGGCGGGGGAGTTAGGAAAGAATAAAAGGAAGAAGTCCACGGCGAAGAAAGCCAGGACTGAGACGACCTCATCTCCAGCTTGAGAAGGGGGGTCGACGCCTGACCCTGCTCAGCTCCGGCATTATGGCGTCAACACCCCCGAGGAGCAGGCTCGAACTGAGGCCCCTCCTCATATGTGGCAACATAAGAGCACCTCGCCCTTCGACCGGCAGACCAGGCTGATCACGCATCAGCACCCTATGCATTTCTGCCCCCAGTGGGGGCTGTCCGTAAATGACCGAGATCAATATTTGGAAGTAGCTTTGGAGCTCTTGCACGGTACCATCCTTCCTCGCGACTACAATTTCATCAAGACCTCAAATCCCTCCGACCTCCTCGACTACTACTATGCGGGGGTAGCTCAGGTCGGTTCCCTTTTGTCCTTACCAAAGGTGTTTCTCGTATCTTCTTCTTCTTTTTCTTGGACTGACCGATACTCTCGAACCCGAACTGCCAGATGAACGTGGTA
Organism: Coffea eugenioides; assembly: GCF_003713205.1. Classification (NCBI taxonomy): domain Eukaryota; kingdom Viridiplantae; phylum Streptophyta; class Magnoliopsida; order Gentianales; family Rubiaceae; genus Coffea; species Coffea eugenioides. The sequence continues at coordinate 13,454,030 of NC_040043.1, read as the reverse complement.
GGTCCAGAGCTGGCCATGCGATATGAGAGCTTGGTTCCCCTGTTAAGTGAGACCAAGATGGCTAACGAAAAGCTGTCAGGTCAGCTTGAAGCAGCCACAGCGAAGGCGGAGGGCCTGAGAAAGCAGCTCGCGCAGGTCCACTCGAACTTCGAGCTGGACTGAAAAAGAATGCTGCCCTGACCTCCCAGCTGAAGGACGAGCAGCAGAAAGGCACCAAGCTGGCAAAGCAGGCTGCGACAACCAGGGAGGAAGGGGGCTTGGAGGGTGTTCGGGAGTTTCTGAGCTCAGAAGACTTTATGGGCAACCTGGCCATCTTGAACAGACCTGTGCTTCAACATGGGTACACTCAGGCCCTAAAGGAGGTGCAGGAACCGAACCTACCAAGGTTCGACCTGGAAAAATTCTCAAACTACAACCCCAATGCGCTGAAGCAGGTTGACCTTTTAGTAGAGGGCTACTCGCGCGGCGCAAGCTGACTAACTTGGTTGTTGATCCCTTATTGCCCGTGACCACCCCAGAACCTAAGCAAGAGGAGGAGGAGGGCGAGAACTAGAAAAACTAGGCATTGGAATAGGGCACTGGACTGGATAGATCCAGTTCATTTTGTACGAGTTCTACTCCTTTTGTAAATTTTCTTTTGAACGAATGAAATCTTTCTTTTACTAAACACTTAGCCAAAATTTTCATTCACATCTGTCTTGTCATACTATCTTAACTCATTCATGCGCGAGCTACATTCTAAAACAAGTCAACCTTGACCAATTACAATTGCGCGAACTGGACCCTAACTTTATTCAGATCTACGTAAAACAGTTCGGGTGAAGGAGCCCTAACGAAAAAGCCTTAAATTTGAATTATGCCATGTACGTGGGACCTCCGCTCCACTAAGGTGGGCTATCTTACAGTACCCTGCGCGATTTGCTTCCTTCACCACATAAGGATCTTCCCAGTTCGGATCCAACTTGCTCGTACCCACGATGGGACTGACTGAGTTCTTTCGTAGGACCAAATCCCCTGGTTTGACGGAGAGGTGTTTTACCCTGGCGTTGTAGTGCTGCGCGACCTGTCCCTTGTACTTAGCCATTCTTATGGCTGCCTCTTCTCTCTTCTGCTCGAGCAGGTCCAAGTTGAACCGCATCTCTCCCTCGTTATCTTGGGCCACGAAGTTCTGTACCCTGCTTGATGGCACACCAATTTCTGCTGGAATTACCGCTTCCGCTCCATAGGTTAAGGCAAATAGAGTTTCTTGGGTGGCCGTCCAGCGTGTAGTTCAGTAAGCCCAGAGTACGGTGGACAGTTCATCCACCCATCCAGTTCGAGCAGACTCTATTCGAGTCTTTAAGCCGTGCAGGATAGTTCGGTTGACGTTTTCTACCTAACTATTAGTTTGAGGGTATCCCACAGAAGTGAAGTATTGCCGAATACTAAGCTCGAAACACCAATCTTGAAAAGAACTGTCGGCGAACTGCAGCCCTTGTCAGAGATCAGAGCTCGAGGTATGCCAAACCGATAGACTATGTTCCTCCAAAAGAACTTCTGGACCAACCTGCTACTGATGGTGTTGAGTAGTTCGGTTTCTATCCACTTAGTAAAGTAGTCTATTGCCATCACTAGATGTTCATACCCTCCGGGGGCTCGAGGGAATGGGTCAAGCAAGTCTATTCCCCACTAGAAGAACAGCTATGGGCTCTGAAGGGGGATCAGCTCTTGAGTCGGGGCATGACGAACTGGTGTGTGCAGTTGGCATGACCTACACATCGCCACTAGTTCAGCCGAGTCCCGGAAAATGGTAGGCCAGTAGTATTCGGACAACATTCCTTTCTGGGTCAGAACCCGCGGGCCAACATGATTTCCACAGATACCCTCGTGCAGTTCGCGCAAGATGTAGTCCCCCTCCTCAGGGGTCACATACTTCAACCACGGACGTAGGTATGATTTCTGATACAACACTCTATCCGTGAGCACATACCTCTGAGACTTGAGGAGGATTTTTCGAGTCTCTACCTTGTTTGAGGGGAGCTCTCCATTAGCTAAGTACCGTACAATATGATCCATCCATGAGTTCACCACTTGAATTACTGCGGTGTCCAGCTGTTCATATGCCCGACTTTTGATGACTTCTGCCAACACTTCCTTATTCAACGTGCCAAATGAAGTGAAGGCTTGTTTGGATAGGGCGTCAGCTCTTTTATTCCTGCTCCGCGGAACCTATTCGAGCGTAAACTGCTTGAACTGACTCCTCAGCTCCTGGGCCTTGGCGACGTACTTTTTCAACGGTTCTTCTTTAACTTCGTAATTCCAAAAAACTTGGTATTCGGACTCATTATTGGAGGCTCTAAAATCGAACCTGAAGGCGTAAGCCAACTCTTCCCCCGTAGGACTGATCAGGAGGAGCCTTACTCCATACCCTTCTTTATTTGAACCTCCGTCGACATACAGTGTTCAGGTCGGGATGGCCTGCTCGGCAACCTTCGCGATTTCTTCGGCCTTAGCTCGTACAACAGCCTCTCCGGTCTGTTTGGCCTCGGCTGGTTTAACGCCAGCCTCTTCAGCCCGTTCGACCTCGACTGGTTCTGCGTCAGTTTCTCCTGCCTGTTTGGCCTCAGCTCGCGCAAGGGTCTCTTTGGTCTGTTCGGCCTCGACCAGCTTAGTGTCAGCTTCTGTGGCCTGTTCGGCCTCGGCTAGTCTAACGCCAGCCTCTCCGGCATGCTTAGCCTCAGCTCGCGTAGCAGCCTCTTTGGCCTGTTCAGACTCGGCCCGCTTGGCCTCAGCTCCTTTGGCCTGTTTGGTCTCGGCCCGCTTAGAGCCAACCTCTTCGGCCTGTTCGGCCTCAGCCGACTTTGTGTCAATTTCTCTGGCCTGTTCAGCCTCAGCCGGCTTAATGCCAGCCTCTCCGACCTGTTTGGCCTCGGCTGACTTAACGCCAACCTCTTCGGCCTGTTCGGGCTCCTGCTGCCCAAAGGAAACACCTTCTACTATGAAATCAGCCAGTGTCTGGGCCTTGATGGCCGTCCCAGGTTGGTAGTCGAAGTCGTATTTGGACAGCTCTACAGGCCACTTGATCATCCTTCCTGACATGTCCGGCTTGGACAAGATCTGCTTCAAGAGTTGGTCGGTCACCACTACGACGAGGTGAGTCTGGATGTATGACCTGAATTTTTGTGCTGCGTGAACAAACGTCAGGACATACCGCTCGACTGCGGAGTACCTGGTCTCCGCCCCTTGCATGGCACGGCTGACATAGTATACCGGCCTCTAGACCCTATCTTCTTCCCGCACTAGCACAGCGCTGACTGCTTCTTCTCCCACAACTAAGTAGATGAACAGGGTCTCACCCTGTCCAGGGGAGGTCAGGGTCGGCAATTTAGCGATGTGACCCTTCAGTTTGTCGAATGCTTTTTGGCACTCAGAGGTCCATTCGAATTGGGAATCTCTTCTCAGGGTCTTGAAGAAAGATGAACCCTAGACTGCTGATTTTGATAGGAACTTGTTTAAGGCCGCTATCCTACCAGTTAGACACTGCACTTCCTTAATGTTTCTGGGAAGAGTCATATCCATGATGGCTTTAACCTTTTCAGGATTAGCTCTTATTCCGTCTTTGGATATCATATATCTTAGAAATTTGCCCGACCTGACCCCGAAAGTGTATTTTTTGGGATTCAACCGCATGCGATGTCAAAGACCTCTTTAAGGTCCGTGATGAACTGCTCCTGAGTTCGGCTCTTCACCAGCATGTCGTCCACGTAGACCTCCATATTTCGGTCTATCTGATTTTTGAACAGCTTGTTTACCAATCTTTGATATGTCGTGCCCGCGTTCTTTAGTCCGAACGGCATGGTGACATAGCAATAGGTACCGTACTCAGTGATGAATGAGATCTTCTTCTGATCTTCCTCATCCATGGCTATCTGGTAGTACCCTTTGAAGGCATCCAAGAAACAGAAGATCTCGTATCCCGTTGTTGAATCCACAAGCAGGTCAATTCGGGAAAAAAGATAGCAGTCCTTCGGACAAATTTTGTTCAGTTCGGTGAAATCCACTCACATTCTCCAGGTCTTGTCGTCCTTTTTGACCAGCACAGGGTTGGCCAGCCAGGTTGGGTAGAAGACTTCCTTCACAATTTTGGCCTCTAACAGCTTGCCTATCTTATCCTTGACGACCTCATTCCGTTCATGCGTAAAATTCCGCTTCTTTTGCTTCACAGGTCGAACACTAGAGTCCACGTGCAGCTTGTGAACTGCTAGTTCGGGCGGAATCCTGGGCATATCATCCGCACTCGAGGCGAAAATCTTTGCATATTTCTCCAGAAGGGATTCTAGTGTCTTCCGGGTCAGTTCACTCAGGCATGAGCCGGTCTTGACCACACGATCGGGCCTCTCCCTGTTAATTGGCAATTTGACAGCCCCTCATCCGTCTCCAATCTCTCTTTCTTCTCCGCTGGCTCCCAAGGCTCTAAGTAGGTTGTTTGAGCTACCAACTTCTCCTTGCCCTTGAGAGTTGCAATATAGCACGTCCGAACTACCTCTGGATCCCCTAGCACTTCATCTACTCCCGCAGGCGTGGGAAATTTCATGCTAAGGTGCAGAGTTGAGCAGACAGCTCGGAGTGCGTTCAGGATAGGCCGCCCCCGAATCATATTGTATGACGACGACTCCTTCACCACCGTGAAGTTCACTGGGACAGTTCAGCACTTCGGTGATACCCCCACCGTGACCATGAGAGTTATCATTCCCTCATGTCTTATTGGCGGACTTGTGAAGTCGATTAAGGGAGTCTAGACTGGGATGAGTTGCTTGTCCTCCAGGTGCAATTCTTTGAAAGTCTTATAGTATAGCACGTCAATGACGCTTCCATTGTCTATGTACACCTTCTTGACCTTGTAGTTGCACATTATAACTTCTATCACAATGGCCTCGTGATTATGGGAAGCAAGTGGTACTGCGTCTTCAGCCCCGTAAATGATCTTTTCATACATTTTCAGTCGTTTGTTCGAGCTCTCTCCATCAAGAGATGGACGGTTGCTCTGCCGGGCTGCATGACTATCTTTTCCAACTGGACCTCCCGCAATGGTATTGATTACTCCCACTAAGTTCTGCACCTCCTGTTCGGGAGTTTGGCCGCTGGGACCTCCAGGTCGGTCGCGCGGGTAGGTCACGCGTTCTCGCTTGTACTCCCCTCGGCTCTGGCTAGTTCATTCATTCCGGATGAATTGCATTAGATATCCTCGCTTAATCAGCTCTTCAATGTCTTTCTTGAGGTGTCGACAGTTCTCGGTATCGTGCCCTACGTCACGATGGTAAGCACAATACAAAGTTTGATCTCATCTGCTCTTATCGCCGATCAATTGTCGAGGGGGTCGAGAGAGACCTTCCTGTTCCATCATCGCGAGGACTTGGGCCCTAGGCGCTGTGAGGGAGGTCCAAGCCTCTCTCTCTCTCAAAGGGCCTGTTCGTGCCTGACCAGGGGCTGCTCCTGGGTTGGCGGTCGAGGGTATTCTTTCGTGCCTGACCAGGTCGTGCGTCCCCCGAGTCGGCATTCTTTCTGCACCTATCATCCCTTAGCTTTTCCTACACACTTTTCAGGCGATTGGCTTCCTCTGCATTAGCTTTCTCATGAGGTCGGTCCAATATCTCCCGAACTGACTTGAGAGGCCTCTCCATGAATTCGGCATATAGTTTCTGCTTGCTTAGTCCGTTGATGAAAGCGGCCACAACAACCTTATCGTCTCGATCCCAGACCTGGAGGGACTCGTTGTTGAATCACACCATGTATTCGCGCAGCAACTCCTCGGGGTTTTGATGGATCGTCATCAGGTGAGCAGTGCTCTTGGAAAAGGCTCGCGACGAAACGAACTGTGCTGAAAACAGTAGCGCGAGCTGGCTAAAGGGCCGAATTGACTTGGGGGGCAGTCCCTAGAACCACTGACGCGCTTTTCCCTCTAACAACGTTGGAAAGGTCTTGCATTTGACCGCATCTGCAGCCGTTTGTAGGCATATTTGTGTCAAGAATGCGAACAGATGATCCTCCGGGTCTGTGGTCGCATCATATGATTTCATGCTCGGTATTTGAACTTTACGAGCAACGAGTAGTCCTCGATGTCTGGCACAAAGGGGGAGGCAGTATACTTGTCCGACTCCGGATCTAGCAAAAGATCCAGCTCATCCTGTATCTGGTACTCGTCTCTCTTTGGAGAGGGCTCCCTCTGCGGGAACCCCTGAAAGGCCTCAGGGTGCTTTGTTCGGGAGTTCCTGTGAGAGGGCTCCAGAATCCGTGCCCGCTTCTGTCGGGGATTGGGGCTTCCCGTCCGAGACTCTAACGGCTTGAATCCATCTGTCCTCCGTGCCTTAGGCTCCTGGTCATGATGGTCTCCGGTCTGCCCTTTGAGGTAGTTTATAATTGCTTTGAAAGTAGATAGGTTTTTTGCCACTGTTCACACCAGTTGTTCAGGCGGGATTCGCGAGAGCTCTGCACCCTCATTCCCAAGAGTTGGATCTTGACGAGGATTTTGGGGGTCATTTCGTTCGTTCCCCTTGGACCCGTCAGTGTTCTTCTGAGATCTAGTTCTCGGCATGTTTTCGCAAGAGAAAAAATTACGTTTCCCACAGACGGCGCCAATTGATGCGACTGTCGAGAGTGCGTCCGAACTGAACAGCGGCGTGTTGAGTGAACTGCAGTTCAGCGAACTGGTACCAGCGAGGTGAGCGAGCTGCCCTGCCGAGAGAAGTAAACGGCGGGGCTAGTTCTCCGGTGCAACTCCGACGATCAAGTCAGTGAAAGCTGTTTGTCAGAGTAATAGTATATAGTACTTTTGGTGGCGTACCTTGCTGTGTTTTGTGGGGGTGTATTTATAGACTCTAGGGTAGTAGTCTCCTTATAGGAAATGGAGTCTTATTAGAGAAGGATTTCTCCTAGGGCTCCGTTGGGTGGCTCCAAAGAGTTCGAGGGGCACGGCCCACCAGGCCCATCTGGTATGAGAGGCGGCGGCCCTGCACAAACTGACCACCACCCTATCCGAGCTGATCCGACCGAGCTGATAGATGAACTTTGTCCGAACTAACGCGTGGCCGTGGTGGATTGGCCCTACCACATAATTTAAAAGTTTTGCTTTTAAACTCTACTTTTTTATAGAAGAAGATCCACTCATTTCTCTTCTTTTACAACTCTAACTTTTTCTTTTGGACTGTTTTATAGAAGAGGATCCACTCATTTCTCTTCTTTTACAACTCTTAACTTTTTCTTTTGCCTATGACATATTCATTTCTCGGTATCTCCTCCTTATTAAGATATAATGCCCAACCAAGCATTAAATATAATTAAACCTTTGAGTAGACACAATTATCATCAGTTGAACCAAATTAAAGCCATTCATACCTCATTAATAATAATCAAAATGTTTAATGTTTTTAAACTTATGTGAAAATTAAGTTGCTGAATTTAGGGTGGTAAGGATGAAGGTGATAAAGTGTTCAAGAAAAAGTAAATTCGAGATACTATTATTCTTGACAAATAGATCTATTCACGTCAGATCATAAATCAAATATAGGCAAATCTACAAATTTAGACTTCTTTAACATAGATTTGATCTATATTTAATGGGTCTGGTTAAAGGATATCCATGAGACACTCATTAAGCTAAGGATTCAAATGATAATTTTTTATAAAGTGATAAAAATTAATTATCTAAACACAAAAAGTTCTATAAGAATTAAACTAAGGATATCCATGAGACACTCATTTTTTATAAAACTAAGGATATTCATGAGACGCTCATTAAACTAAGGATTCGGATGATTATTTTTTATAAAAGTGAAAAAAATTAATTATCTAAACACGAAGTACTATAAGAATTAATGTGCATATTCACACATTAAGGTAGATGCAATCACAAGTATTCGAAATATGGATTTTGATTGGCATATTTACTGAGATACCCAATGCCAACTTTGTCCCAGTGCTCTGAAAAGTAAACAAAAGTCTACAGAAGTTGCGGAAATTGAATAATGTCCTTGTCCTTCATCTGTTTACTTCAGAGTTCAAACATAGTTCGTCTATACACGTTCTTAACAAATAACATAAACATACCACCAGAAAACTTGCCAAAGGTAGGAATTAAGACCGCTTTCTTTCTGCCAGTTTATCTTTTAGTTATGGCATTATGTTTCTCCAAGTGCAAGGATCAGGAGCAGGATCTGTTGTAAAGCCAGGTTGCCGACAAAAATGTATAATTTAACCATTCCTTACCCATTTGGCATTGGAAAAGGCTGTTACTTTGATGAAGAATTTGAAATCTTCTGCATTGATTCCAGAATTACAATTCTAAGAGGAGTTCCAATTGTGGTTCATCAAATCTCAGAAATAATTTTGTAGGAAAGAACTTATACAACGATACTCCAGGGAATGATTTTCTTAGCGAACATTTCAATTTTTCTCACACCAGAAACAAATCCGTTGCTACCGGCTGTGATATCTATGAATATCTGATTGATGCAAAGAGTAAAGAGTTCGCTATGGGGTGTGCAGCCTTTTGCAATAGCTCAAATATTAGTCCCTCGGCGTCTTCATCAGTGCCCTCTGGTGTCCGTTGCTGTCAGGCTAGTCTTCCAAAAGATCTCACATTCTCTAAGATATTTATGCATACCATTAATACTATGCCATGGAATAGTTAGCAGCAGGAACAAAGGAACAAACGAATGCGTGAAGGCAACTGAGAGGAAGTCGTGAATTAGGAAGAAGAAGCAAGCAAAGGCGTGATCCAAAAAACACGCTTTTACTGGGAATCAAATCTGCAACAAATGTGAAGAAGACAACAGAAGTTCTGCAACAAACTTCCAATTAATTGCAACAAACTTTCAGCCACTTGGCCACGTGGTCAAATGTGATTGGGAGCTTTAGAAGTTAGTTATTAGTTGATAGCTTTATATAGGGAATCAGATGAATGTAATAGCATAGGAGAATTTTGTGCCAATTCAACAGAATCGAGCTGAACCTCATTCTGTTTCCCTTTTCCCCCATTCCTTCATTTCTTTTCATCTTCTTAGCTTTCCCGCCAATTTTCTGTAATTCTTCATTAATTAATGAAAACAGCTCCTGAGCTATTGGTCTCAGCTTATTTTGTTGTTTAGTTAATTTCTGTCAAAATCCAACTGTCAAATTCACTATCAAATCTGCATTTTCATTTAGCTCAGTCTGGTACCATTACATACTAGGGCTAGATCCTGGTCATCTAAATCAAATCAATGTGGATTCGTGATTCTTGCAGCTAAGGAATTTTCAGATTATACTCAATGTGATCTGTCTAAGTGTGATGATAGACATGATGTCCCAATAGTAATTGAGTGGTCGATCGGAAATTTGAGTTGTGCAGAAGCAAAACAAAGAAAAGATGTTGCTTGCCTTGATAATAGTCACTGTGTTAACTCTACTCGGGGTGTTGGGTACCAGTGTTGGTGCTCTTCTGGATATGATGGAAACCCTTATATTCCCAATGGATGCAAAGTTAACATATTATCTCTTTGTACTCTCTTTATTTTTCGTTTTCTGAGGGGCATTTGGTTTGCCATATTGACTAGAGCATTTTATGCACTGTATTTTGTAGCCATTTCAACTAATTTTAAATAATGTTTGGCTAAAAACAATAGCATTGAGGATGAAAATCTTTCATAAGTTAATGTTTAAGCACATGTGATTTAATGTTAGAAGAATGGTTTGGAGGCAGAACGGTTTGAAACTGATTTGAAAAATTCTGTCGAAGAAGAAATTGGTCCTCCGCACCAATTCTTGTCCAAGTTCTGGTTTCTCTTTTGAAGCCAATTTTTACAAGATGCAACTTGATTTTTCTTGATGAATTTGTTCTAGTTAGACCAACAATGATGGATGGGACTTAAAGGACGCTAGATTAACTTGTTAAGAAACTACATTCACGCTTTTGAGCATTCCAAAGTTGGAAGAATCATTTAGCCTTTTTTTCTTGACTTTTGAAGCACTATTTTTCTTTGTGTTCACATGGTGAAGATTATTTCCCTTTTGTCTTATATAGAGCAAAGTTTGCCTATAAATAGATGAAGTGATAGCTAGTTTAAGGAAATAAGAGTTTAGATTAGAAGTTAAGAATTAAAGTGGAGCTTGTCCCTCCAAGTAGAAGTAGTAGTTTTCTCTTCTTGAAGAGAAAAACTTGTAAAGTTAATCAAAGAGGATCTCTTTGTAACTAGTTCATTTTGGAAGTTGAATTGAATATCTTGGGAGATTTGTTCATCTTTGGCTAAGGTTTTCTTAGCTCTTTCTTTTTTATCTTCTCAACATGAATTATTGCATTGAATCTTGTTGTTTTGTTGCTTATTTCTTCATGATGAACTAGATATTTTATCTAGGGAATAGATGAAACTAATGAAATCTTAAATATAAGTTGAATGTGAATGCTCATGTTAGATCTTGTACCTGTCAGTTCATTTGCTTTTGCTTTAATATTTGTAATTGCTTAATCATCAATTAAAAATCATTTAGTTGTTGTTAATAAATGAAAAAAATGAATGAAATCTAAGAAATAGAAACACCAGAGTAGTGATATATTTAGATGGATTTGCTTATTACATTTCATGAATTAAAAAAGCTAGCATTTTATATCTTCACCATGAGAGTAGGGGAGTATAATGTTAGTATTGATCAATTCATCATGAGAATGAGCCTTGATTAACCATGGAAAAGCATCCCTAACAAGACAAGTGTAACTATCAAGAGAATAATCATTTACTTATATTCTTGACCATTAATGAAATCTATCCTCTAGAATTTTGTATTTGGTAAGTTTAGTTTACAATTTTAGTTTAGTTGACATAATTGTTTTTTATTGCCTAATTTGTTGTTGTCTAGATAATAGAGTGAAGTAAGGACCTAGTAATTGAAATTCAATTATTAGGTCTTGATCATTAGTGGAGTATAATGTCACTATTGATCAATTCATCATGAGAGTGAAGCTTGATTAACCTTGAAAATGCATTCCTAACAAGACGAGTAACTAGTAAGAGAATAATCTATTTACTTGTATACTTGATCATTAGTGAAATCTATGTCCTAGAACTTTGTATTTGGTAATTTTTTCCTCTAAAATTTTCATCTACAAGTTTAGTTTACAATTTTAGTTTAGTTGACATATTTGTTATTTATTGCCTAATTTGTTTGTTGTTTAGTTAATAGAGTGAAGTAAGGAATTAGTAATTGAAATTCAAACACCCTGTGGGATCGACTCTCATACTCCCTGAATGGTAATTAAAACCTGTATACTTGCAGATAAACAGGAGTATTTGAAATTAAATTTGAGTACATATTTGAAATCAGTCAAATTTTTGGTACCGTTGCCTAGGAGTGGCAATATTGGGACCTAAGAAACTTTTATTAGTTTAGACTTGTTTGTATTTTTGTTAAGTTTTCTTTAATATATTTCGAGTGGTTTGGTGTGAATTTTAAAGGATAATATATACTCTTACTTGAAGTGTATGCATTGAGTTTCACTTGTTGTTCTTCCTTTTGATCTAAAACTTGAAAAAACTATATGGAGACATAGAAGGAGAGCAGGGGAGCACACCAAATAGAAGAAATCTCTATTGATCTACCACCTATTGAGCCAGTGGCAGAGCAATAAGCAAATAGGCAAACTCTTAAGCATTTTGCATTATCAGGAACTCAAGGTGCTCAAACGAGTATTGTGCAACCAATGGTAAATGCCAAATCTCAATTTGAGATTTTGCATTATCGGGAACTCTTAAAGATTTTGAAATTAAATCTACACTTATTCAAATGGTGCAAAATTTTCAATTCGAAAGTAATGCTATAGAGGATCCACATGCTTATTTAGCTTCCTTGTTAGAGATATTGATAGGTATTGAGGCTGTGCAATAATAAATACCTACTCAAGAAAAATATAATTTTTGTATATAGCGGTGAGTATAGTCGAATCCACAGGGATTAGAGAAGATTCGTTTCTTCTAGAACACAGAGTAAGGGGGTTTTATAAAAATGAGAATTAAATAACTCAAATAAAAATGATTAAATGACAATTTATTAAAATTAAAACAATAATGGATAAACTCTAGCCAAGAAATAACTTCGGAGATAGCTCGCTCAATTGATCATTGATGCAATAATAATTCCATTTATTCACTAATAAATAAATTATAACTGCCAAACAAGTGCTGACAGTCAATTCCTCCTTATTGTATTGATGATTAAGGTACGACCATTAACTACGACCCTAATCAAGAAATAACTCTAGGCACGATCTTAGAGTTTAATTTTTCAATTGCATTAAGAATTAGAGAAACCCTATTATAATCACATAACACACAACAAGGGTTATTTTAAATTAGCCCATATGTCCCCCTGACATAAACCCAATTATGCCAATTACCACTAGTTTAAAATAATTAAATAATTACGGATTTAACTACTCTAATTAGTTCTAAGTTATTAGATTAATTCAAATACCGAGCCCTGGATATTCAAATAAAACAATAACCATAAGAAATTAAACCAAAGAGCATACGAATACTAGTAAATAAAAGAAATAAATATAATCAATTCGATCTCACAATTTTAATTGAATCAAATCCTTCATTGTTCCTTGACTAGAATGAAAAGTTTAATTCATCTCCATTGAGGAAATTGCACGCAAAATAGTAGAAGTAATTGCCAAGGCCATTCTTGAATCATTAGATGGGTGCTAAGAGGAAAAAAAAAAAAGAACCACTGTTCTTGTTTCTTCCGAAAAGAAAGTCGAGAATGATGTTCCTATTCCTCTGAGAAAGAAAAGATAGACCGCGATATTCCTCTTCTCATGAGAAAGAAAGCATTGATTACAATGTTTCTTCCTTCCGAAGTACCAATCCTACTTGTGGGCTCTCACATCGGCCCTTCTCGAATCTTCAATGACGAGGTGATTAACCTTCTCGGTTCTTCAATGTCGAGGTGACAACCTCGACTCCTTATCTTTAACCCGCAGATCATCTTCATTTTCCCAAGATGAGTGCTGTCTCAGTTTCGCTTTCGAGTCTGGTCACCTGACGTCTGACACCTTCAAGCAAAGCTAATTAATACCTAATAGGTTGATATGACCCCTGCCGCTGTCCTGTCCAGGCCTACTTCTGACACCGCCGCCCTAGCTATCGCACTGCAGATGACAGAGATTAGAGTCCATCATTCCTCCCGTAGGTCTCTCTACTATAAATACCCTCCTCTCTTTTGTGAAAGAGTACAAAAAACTTCAACTCCACTGGTTTTACTTATAACTCTTGACCCAAAACTGACTTTAGCATCGGAGTGGGATCGAGAGACAAGACCCCGGATATTTCTAGATCTTGGTAGGTGAGTTCATGCTGTTGACTCGGCTCATCTGCTCGAAAATCGGCTTGTCACTACTCGAACTAAACGACTCTCTCTTTTTTTTCAAAACAAAATCCTAATCCTAATAAACCAACAAGTCATTTTCAAAAAATCCCAAAAGATAGCTTAGACTAGTATCCTAACAAAAGTAAGATTATCCATTCGGTGAAGAATCTGACTCTTTCGACTTCAATTTGAAACTAGACATCATGTGCCCAATTCCGAGCTTTCCGGACGTGCAAGCTTAGATTTTGATGCGCCCATGCTGAACAGCACAAAAGTCCAGTAAAAAATCATATCCTTAATTTCTTTTTATTCTAAATCCTTACAACCAACACCGATTATAAAATATGAGTAGAATCTACCAATTAACACAATATTTGGTAAAATTCAAGGAAAAAACAATCATAAATTTAATTAAAAAAAATGTAACCTATCAGATATAAGATACAATCAAGTTTAATGGAGTTAGTAAGGATGCTATTAGATTTAGATTATTTCCTCCTTTCTTATTGTGAGATAAAGTCAAGGTATATTTGCAATCCCATGTTCTTAACACTTTTACTACCTGGGATGATATTCTTATACTTTCTTGAACAAGTAATTTCCTCTTGTTAAAACTGCTAAGTTTAGAATGGACATAACTAGTTTTAGTCAACATCAAGGAGGGTCATTCTTTGAAACTTGGGAAAGATTTAGGGAGTTGCTAAGAAGATGTCACATCATGGACTCCCTGATTAGCTTATTGTACAAAGATTCTATAATGATTTGATTTATGCAACTAAAACAAATGTTGATGTAGCAAGAGGAGGGGTTTTGGTGGGTGTCAAACCACCAAAAATAAAATTTATATTAGACCTACTACCAAAACTGAATGAGTATAGTGGTGAGTAGGGTCGTCTCCTCAGGAAACCGGTAGATTTATCACACAGGAAAATGGGGAGGGAATTTTAGCAATAGTACCAACTAATGAAAAAGGAGTAAAAACTGAAATTCAAAGTTGAGTAAGATAGCGGGAACCAAATTACACAAATAACAATTAATTAAACAACCTAGTCAAGGAATTAATCTTGACACCGAAGCACACAACTGATCACGGATACAAGGGACAATTCATATACTCACGAATAAACTGGTTATAGTGGTCAAGCGACGCGCCCAACCACCAATCTTTCCTTAATTTTATGGTAGTCAAGAGACGCTCATAAACTACCCTCTTGTGACTAGACAACCCCAGAAACGCTCATAGGATTTAATGTAGCCACAGCATTAGGAATTAGAAAGACCCAATTCTAGATGACAAACACACATGCGGGTTTGTTTAGGCTAGATTAATTATCCCCACGATCCAAATTAGGCCGCTTGCGAGGCGGTGAAATTGTCTCGTTTGCCACTAATCAAGATGCTTAAAGGCGACGCGCCAACATCCTAATTGGCTATCAATTATTTAGACACTCGAATAACAGGCCTAATTATCCAATAAATCTAAACAATAATAACTCAGGAAAAAATAGAGAATAATCAAATACCCATGAACATATAAATTAAAAATAAACAATTAAAACGATCTCACAGTTATGGTGCTCCAATCCTTGATTTATTTCTCAACTAGATAAAAGAACTAGCCTTGCTGCATAATCATTATGCGATTCCAAGCTTCCAAGTAATTTTGTCTATGAAGAAGTAAAAGGGTGCGGCCGCTTGTCTAAAGCTTGCGTGGAGAAGTAAAAGGAAAAAAAACAAAAGAATCAAAAGATCCCCTAGTCTATTGCAATCCCCCCAATTTGTAGTGCTGCCCGCCGTCCTTTTTGCTAGCCAAAATAAGAAGTTGTTTCTCAAACGAATTATTTCCTTAATTCCCTCATTGGATTGTTACCAAAAGTCCTCTTTGGAAAAACTTCCTGATCCCACGTAGCTACCATCACTTTCCAAGAATTGCGGTAGCCTCCAAGGAGTAGGATCGCATACTCCGTCCTTATCACGCAGCTCCGCGTTATCTGGCGTGGGCATGCTTTAGAAGCAAGAGTCTTCTGGATTTTGCCTCCCTTTTGTCACTTTCAACACTAATTGCCTGTAATTAACACAAATACTAATTATGAGTAGAAATCCAATACTTTGCATACTAAACTGCCAAAATTAAGACCAAATAACCACAAATAAAATGCATAATTATATCCCTATCAAATTCCCCCACACCAAGACAATGTTTGTCCTCAAGCGTTTCAAACTTTAAATACACAACCCAGCGAGCAAACATTTTTGCAGCAGTTGAATTCAAAACAATGGCTATTAATCAAAGCAACTATTGCCAATGTATGATTTAGATAACTGTCAAGTACTAATGACAAATTTTACGAGATAACTCTCCAACTAGCTTTTAAAACCAATGACTCTTTCAAATCCAGACTAACTAATCTAAGAATAGAAAATATCCAACCAACATTCTTTAATAACTGGTCTAACTATTAAGCAAAATCTCAACATAAAGACTCATGGATCCGCAGGCAATATAATTATTCACATACTTTCATGCTCGTATACTTTTCCTTTCTTTTTTTTTCTTTTTCATCATTTTCATTTTTTTTTGTTTCTTTTTCCTTTTTTTTTTCTTTTTCTTGAAGGAAGTGCTAAGTCTTGAGCCATTCAAGTCTTTTGACGCGAACTCCGACATCTCTCCAATGAAGGAGCCCGGTTACTCAACTTTAACCGCTTAAAGACCATATACTCATAGTTATCGCTGCTTTTTGACGCGAAAATCGACACTTTAGGTGAAGACCCCCGGTTACTAGTCAATGATAACCAGCGGAGTATAGCCGAATGTTATTCACAAATAAACACCCAAGTAAAATTAAAACCATGCAAGCCTGCTTCATTTCCTTAACATGGAGAACTAAGATTAATAGTTGAACCAGTTCACACAAAAATGTCAGAAAAATATTTACAATGCCTAGAAAAGTTAACCAAAAGAAATTGCAAGAGTCACAAAATCTCAAATATTTACCAGAGAGACATCCTAAAATGTTATCATATCATACTTAACATATTATCATCTAAAACCGTAACAATAGTTAAATTTGAAAATTTAGCCATTGCTTATCAGGGCTAACCATAAAAATCCAAAAGGCATGGTAAAGTTTTTTTTTTTATTTTTTTATTTTTTTGCAAAAGGGAAAGCAGTAAGAAGGAAAAGCTAGACTACTCCCCCCACACCTAAAGTCTACATTGTCCTCAATGTAAGAACGAAAAGTTGAAGTCAAGTGAAGAGAGCAAAAAACTTCCCTGAATGAATAAAAAACTGCAGCAAAACACCATGGTAGGGGAGGTGTCAGGGACTGGCAGCGTTGCTGTAAGGCGTGACCACGCCTTATAAGGCAGAGTCTTCTGCCCAAGCATTTCTACGATGTTCAACAGCATCACTTATAGGGCGTGGGCATGCCTTGTAAATCCAAGTCTCCTGCCCAACACCAAAAACACTGGCAATGAAACAAAACAACCAAAAATCAACGAAAAATGAAAGAGGACTATAACAAAAAATGGAGGCCTTGGGTTGCCTCCCAAGAAGCGCCTTTCTTTAACGTCTTTGGCTAGACGACTCCTCAGTGAGCAATTAGGCATAGATATGATCTATCAAGTGTACCTCTTCCACAGTACCAATGTCTGAAACATGAACAAACGGTTTTAAACGATGACCATTAACTGTAAAACTCTTATTAGTCTCTAAACTCTGGATTTCAACCACACCATTGGGAAAAACATTGGCTACCACATATGGTCCAATCCAACGAGATTTTAACTTACCTGGCATGAATTTCAACCGTGAATTGAACAAGAGTACCTTTTGTCCTGGAGAAAAGTGTTTCGCACGCAATAGGCGGTCATGAAACTGCTTGGTACGCTCTTTGTACAAACGTGCATTGTCATATGCTTCAAGACGAATTTCCTCCAACTCCTGGAGTTGGAGCTTTCTCTCTTTGCCATCTCTATCCGCATGCAAATTGCATTGCTTGACTGCCCAGAATGCACGATGCTCAATAGCCACAGGTAAATGACACATCTTACCAAACACCAACCTATATGGGGACATTCCAATGGGCGTTTTATACGCCGTTCGATATGCCCACAAAGCATCATCCAATCGCAAGCTCCAATCCTTACGGTTGGGGTTAACCGTTTTCTCCAATATGCTCTTGATCTCTCAATTAGAGACTTCAGCTTGCCCATTGGTCTGAGGATGATATGTTGTACTCACACGATGGTGCACTCCATATTTTCTCATGAGAGCTGCAATGGTGCGATTGCAGAAATGGGTACCTTGATCACTGATGATGGCTCTCGGCACCCCGAACCTACTAAAAATGTGGGATTTGAGAAATCCTACAACAACTTGAGAATCATTAGTCCGGGTAGCCTTTGCTTCTACCCATTTCGATACATAGTCAACTGCTAACAGAATATACAAAAATTCAAAAGAGTTAGGAAAAGGTCCCATAAAGTTCATACCCCAAACATCAAATACTTCACAAAATAACATAGGCACTTGAGGCATTTCATCCCTATGAGACAAACTTCTAAATTTTTGACATTTTTCACAGCTTTTACAAAATGCATAAGCATCACGAAACAATGTTTCCCAATAAAAGCCACAATCAAGGATTTTTCTAGCAGTTCTCTTAGGTTCAAAATGGCCACCACATGCAAAATTATGACAATGAGCAAGGATAGAAGGAATTTCACTTTCAGGTACACATCTACGAATAATTTGATCAGAGCCTATTTTTCATAGATATGACTCGTCCCAAAAGTAGTATCGAGCATCATGGACTATCTTATCTCTCTTACTCTTACTCATGCCAATAGAAAATTTATGACTGACCAAAAAGTTCACAATATCTGCATACCAAGGTTCCTTACCTTTGAGATAGAAAAGATGTTCATCAAGAAATACCTCAGATATGGGAACTGCTTCATCTTCTCTTATCAATCTACTCAAATGGTCAGCTACTGAATTATCCACCCCTCTCCGATCCTTGATCTCCCAGTCAAATTCTTGCAGTAAGAGCACCCAACGAATGAGTCTTGGCTTGGACTCCTTTTTTGACAGGAGATACTTCAAAGCTGCATGATCAGAGTAAACCGTTACTTTTGACCCCAATAGATATGATCTAAATTTCTCAAAAGTGAAAACAATAGCTAGAAGCTCCTTCTCCGTGGTGGTGTAGTTGCATAGAGCTGGTGTCAATGTTTTTGACGCATAGTATATCACGTGACTACACTTCCCACTCCGCTGTCCAAGCACAGCTCCTACGGCATACTGACTGGCGTCACACATAAGCTCAAAGGATAGCTTCCAATTTGGGGATTGGATGATGGGTGCCGTGGTCAACATACCCTTGAGTGTGTCAAAGGACAATTTGCAATCATCTCCAACGTTGAATGGCACCTCCTTTTGAAGCAGGCGAGACAACAGTTGAGCAATTTTTGAAAATTTTTTTATGAAACGCCTGTAAAAACCTGCATGGCCTAGAAAACTACGAATATCCTTGACATTAATAGGGTAAAGTAGGCTAGTGATCAAATCAATTTTAGCCTTATCTACCTCAATACCCCTTGATGAAACAACATGGCCCAAAACTATGCCTTCCTTAACCATGAAATGACATTTTTCATAATTAAGAACCAAGTTTGTTTCAATGCATCTTTTCAAAACTTTTGTTAAATGGTCTAGGCACTGATCAAAAGAATCACCATATACTGTAAAATCATCCATGAAAATTTCAATGCAATTATCAATCATATCAGAGAAAATACTCATCATGCATCTTTGAAATGTTCCAGGAGCATTACACAAACCAAAAGGCATACGGCGATATGCAAAAGTTCCAAAAGGGCAGGTAAAAGTGGTTTTATGTTGGTCCTCTTGAGCAACAATAATTTGATAATATCCAGAGTAACCATCTAAAAAGCAAAAGAAACACTTACCTGCCAACCTCTCAAGCATTTCATCAATAAATAGGAGTGGAAAGTGGTCTTTCCTAGTTGCGACATTTAACTTCCTAAAGTCAATGCACATTCTTCACCCATTTTGCAATCTCATTGGCACTAACTCATTCTTTTCATTTTTCACCAATGTGATTCCAGTCTTCTTGGGAACAACATGGACTGGACTTACCCACTGGCTGTCAGAGATAGGAAAAATAATTCCTAATTCTAAGAGCTTGAGAATCTCTTTCATCACCACCTCCTTCATTGCGGGATTGAGCTTGCATTGATACTCTCTCACGGGTTTTGCGTCCGACTCCAAAAGGATGTGATGCATGCAAATGGATGGATTGATGCCTTTGATGTCTGCTAACGTCCATCCAATTGCTGGTTTAAATTCCCGTAAGACCCGTAAGAGCCTCTCTTCTTGCAATGCAGTTAAATCATTGGCAATGATTACAGGCAAAGTCTTGTTATCTCCCAAGTAAGCATATTTCAAATGCTCGGGCAGTTCCTTCAATTCCACATTAGTGTCTGTTGAACAGAAGGTAGAATTCTTTCATTAGAAATGGGTAATGGTAGAAAAGAATTTTCAAACCTGCCTGGAAGCGGATGTAGTGAATGTAAGGACATGATAGCTTCTTTGACTTCCTCCTCCTCCATGTCGTACACTTCCAAATTGGTCTTGCCTTGTTGTAAGACAAAGTCCAACTTGTCCCCCATGAAATTCTGTTCAAAATTCTCTTGCACAATGGTGTTAGTCATGCCAACAAAATTTACAGACTCAGTATCCACAGGATGCTTCATTGCATCAAAAATATTAAACATGACCTTCTCTCCATCAAATTCCACAGATAAAGTTCCTTCATGTACATCTATTTTAGTCCTTGCTGTACTCATGAAGGGTCTACCCAAAAGAATCACTGTTGAATTAGTAGAGTATTCATCATTCATATCAACAATGTAAAAATCCACAGGAAAAATGAATTCATTGACCTTTACTAGAACATCTTCAACTAGGCCCTCAAGGTAGACATTAGACCTATCTGCTAGTTGAATGATTACCCTAGTTTCTTTTAGGGGTCCTAAATTCAAAAAATTTAAAAATTGAAAGAGGCATGACATTTATTGAAGCACCTAAGTCAAGCATGCTTTTTTCAATTCTTTGATTGCCAATTATGCATGGTATAGTAAACATACCTGGATCCTTGCATTTCTGGGGCAACTTCCTTTGAAACATCACTGAGACATTCTCCCCCACCTTCACCTTGTCATCCAGACTCAACTTATTGCGATTAGTGCATAAGCCCTTCAAAAATTTAGCATAATTGCCTAATAGCATCCAACAAAGGAATATTGATCTCCACTTTCCTGAAGGTGTCCAAAATCTCTTTCTCAGATTCTTCTTTTTTAGCTTTTGTAAACCTGCTAGGAAAAGGAAGAGGAATGTCAACTTTCTTTGAGATTTCAGAGGATTGTTTCTCTTCTTCCTCTTCCACCTTCCTGGGCACTTCTTCTTCTCTGGCGTGGGCACGCCTAGGAGACTGTACCTCCTTGCCACTCCGTAATTGCATTGCACTGGCATTCTCCTTGGGATTAGGAATTACTTGAGATGGTAATTTCCCTCTATTGCTATTTTCCAAGTTGCTCATGGAAGTTGCCAATTGGGACATTTGTGCTTCCAAATTCCTAATGCTAGCACGAGTCTCTTGTTGAAATCTGTGAGATTCCTGTTGAGATCTTTGAGCCTCTTGCTGTAATTGACTCGTGCTTTGGGCTAGTGACTTCACCATATCTTCAAAAGACATGTTTGAATTGGAAGTGGATGGTTGTTGCACTGGTGGCCGTGGTTGGAAATGTTGTTGAAAACCAGGGGGTTTTGAAGCATAGCTAAAATTAGGATGATTTCGCCACCCTGGGTTGTAATTGGGTGCAAAATGATCATTCCTTCGTGGAGGTGGTCCAGAAAAATCTCCCACTATGTTGGCTTGTTCAGGTGAATCCTCCTGGAGAGTTGGGCACATGTCAGTCATGTGTCCGGGAGCAGCACAGATACCACAAGTCTTCACAGATTGTAATTGCCCCCTTGCCATTTGACGCACCAGAGAGGTAAGCTCAGATAGTTTACCCTCTAAGTCAGAGTGATTCACTTCATTGACCCTTCTTATTGCTCCATCAGCTCTCACTCCAAATTGTTGGGAATTTTCAGCCATGGTGGAGATCAATAACGTGGCTTCGTCTGTGGTCTTGTTCACCAGAGCACCGCCACTGGCTGCATCTAACATGCTCCTATCCATGGGTGATAATCCCTCATAGAAATATTGTATTAAGAGCTGGTCCGGGATTTGATGATGTGGGCAGTTGGCACACAGTTGTTTAAAGCGCTCCCAGTACTCATATAGAGTTTTCCCATTTGCCTGCCTAACTCCACATATTTCTTTCCTTATATTGGCGGCTCTAGAGGCAGGGAAAAATTTCTCGAGAAATTTTCTCTTCAATTCTTCCCACGTAGTGATGGATCCTAATGGCAGGTAAAATAACCAATCTTTAGCCTTATCTGTCAAAGAGAAAGGGAAGGCTCTCAACTTGATGTGGTCCTCAGTGACTCCTTGAGGTCTCATTGTGGAGCACACCACATGAAATTCTTTCAAGTGTTTATGTGGGTCTTCACCTGCAATACCACGAAAAGTAGGAAGTAAGTGAATAAGACCAGATTTAAGCTCAAATGCCTCTTCCGTGTTAGGAAATGTAATGCATAATGGCTGCTGGTTCACGTTAGGAGTTGCCAACTCCCTCAAAGTTCTTGGGGCTGCCATTGCTACTCGGGGAATATGCACTTCTTCTTTTTCAGATTCACTTGATGAATCACTGGAAACAAACTCTTGCTCAGATTCTGAAGGTGACGTTGAATCTTGTTGCTTACGCAACTTTGCCTCCTTGGTCAACCTTCTTGCAGTCTTCTCGATCTCTGGATCAAATTCTAATTCTCCTGTACAAGAAGATCGAGGCATAAAATAAAAATAAAAATAAAAACTAAAGCCTGTGCAATAAGTCACTTAAAACACCAGTTCCCCGGCAACGGTGCCAAAATTTGGTGGGTGTCAAACCACCAAAAATAAAATTTATATTAGACCTACTACCAAAACTGAATGAGTATAGTGGTGAGTAGGGTCGTCTTCTCAGGGAACCGGTAGATTTATCACACAGGAAAATGGGGAGGAAATTTTAGCAATAGTACCAACTAATGAAAAAGGAGTAAAAACTGAAATTCAAAATTGAGTAAGATAGCGGGAACCAAATTACACAAATAACAATTAATTAAACAACCTAGTCAAGGAATTAATCTTGGCACCGAAGCACACAACTGATCACGGATACAAGGGACAATTCATATACTCACGAATAAACTGGTTATAGTGGTCAAGCGATGCGTCCAACCACCAATCTTTCCTTAATTTTATGGTAGTCAAGAGACGCTCATAAACTACCCTCTTGTGACTAGACAACCCCAGAAACGCTCATAGGATTTAATGTAGCCACAGCATTAGGAATTAGAAAGACCCAATTCTAGATGACAAACACACATGTGGGTTTGTTTAGGCTAGATTAATTATCCCCACGATCCAAATTAGACCGCTTGCGAGGCGGTGAAATTGTCTCGTTTGCCACTAATCAAGATGCTTAAAGGCGACGCGCCAACATCCTAATTGGCTATCAATTATTTAGACACTCGAATAACAGGCCTAATTATCCAATAAATCTAAACAATAATAACTCAGGGAAAAATAGAGAATAATCAAATACCCATGAACATATAAATTAAAAATAAACAATTAAAACGATCTCACAGTTATGGTGCTCCAATCCTTGATTTATTCCTCAACTAGATAAAAGAACTAGCCTTGCTGCATAATCATTATGCGATCCCAAGCTTCCAAGTAATTTTGTCTATGAAGAAGTAAAAGGGTGCGGCGGCTTGTCTAAAGCTTGCGTGGAGAAGTAAAAGGAAAAAAAAACAAAAGAATCAAAAGATCCCCTAGTCTATTGCAATCCCCCCAATTTGTAGTGCTGCCCGCCGTCCTTTTTGCTAGCCAAAATAAGAAGTTGTTTCTCAAACGAATTATTTCCTTAATTCCCTCATTGGATTGTTGCCAAAAGTCCTCTTTGGAAAAACTTCCTGATCCCACGTAGCTACCATCACTTTCCAAGAATTGCGGCAGCCTCCAAGGAGTAGGATCACATACTCCGTCCGTATCACGCAGCTCCGCGTTATCTGGCGTGGGCACGCCTTAGAAGCAAGAGTCTTCTGGATTTTGCCTCCCTTTTGTCACTTTCAACACTAATTGCCTGTAATTAACACAAATACTAATTATGAGCAGAAATCCAATACTTTGCATACTAAATTGCCAAAATTAAGACCAAATAACCACAAATAAAATGCATAATTATATCCCTATCAGGTTTTAATGGAAAAGTCATCCCATGGAAGCTCAAATTTTGATTGAAGAGATGGCAACCAACAACTATCAATAAGCTAATGAGAGAGGTAATTCTAGAAGATAAATAAGTATGTTGGAACTTGACACTCTTTAACATGTTAAAGGCACAAATGGATAATGTGGTCACGTTGCTATGCTAGAATTTTCCCTAGCACTTCATCCAAAGTTAGTATTGTTTGTTGTACTACATGTGAAGATAATCATGAGACTCATAATATGTTGACTATGAACAGGTACAATTTCTTAACCACAATCGATCCTCGCAAAACAATTGTTATTCAAATACTTACAATCTTAAATAGCGGAATCATCCAAATTTTGGATGAAAGGATCAAAGTGATCAACAAAGTCCTAAAAATCCACCTAGCTTCCCACCAAAACAACTTCTTGTGGATACAAAGCCAACATGGGAAAGTGCATGCTATGGAAAAACAAGAAAAGGAGAATTTGGAGAGATTTGATAGATTTCTTTATTTGAAAAGACTGCCTCTTGGCCTGTTAACAATTCAGCCAGAACCATTCCAAAGGCATACTCATTGCATCTATCCTTGAGTTGTCTGCCAATTAAGTACTCGGAGTCTAAGAAATCAAGCGCGCCCACTGTCCCCTACTCATGTAGTTTCGTGACTCTTATCTAGAAGAACTGATCTGGAAAGCCCAAAATCTAAAATGACAGTCCAAAAATTCTCATCCAACAATATGTTGCTTGACTTTATGTCTCGGCGCAAGATAGGAAGAAAGAACAGCACAACTAGAGTTGAAACTTAAAAATAAAATACATATAAAAAAAAAAAATCAAACGCCCAGCGCCAAAATATCCAAGTGAATGCCCGATGCTATAGGGCAAATGCCAACCAATATTTGCATTCCATTCAAAATTGCCCCGAGACATCAGTTTCTAGAAAGCTGCCTAATAATTCATAAGAAATCTTCTATCCTACTTCCTATTTTACTCTGTACCGTACTTTTAATTATATTATCATTTGTCCTTCATAAGCATCTCATTTTAATTCTTTTTTCTTCCTTAATTAAGGTGGAGGATGCGGTAATGGAGTTAGCCGCAGATGGAGACAAATTTTTTTTTTTTGAGGGAAAACTAACTAATAACATTAAGTGCCTAATAGGACCCCTCAAAAATTAATGAAATTATTTTGTTCTTGACTAGGAAGGACAAATATAATGGTATTTTAGTAGAAATTGCTCTGGCAGCATCGCCGGCCGAAACAAAAACATACAACTAACAGTTTTAGAGAGCAGATTTTGACCTGTCTCCCTCACTCCACTCCCATATAACTTTACAATGATGAGCTATTTCTACGTTCTTGGGATTTTCTTCTTTGCTTCTAAAGACAGCAATCTGGGAGGCAAATCCTGGCTCTACATCACCAACACCACCAACTCCACTGAATTCAACACTATAATTATGCCTTCTTGATAGATCAGTTGCCCAATCACAAAACTGAGCTCTTGTCCACTCAAATTTGTGATCATGGTTTCGAAATTTATAAGCTTGTGATTGATTCTTCTCATCAGGATCCTCTTCTTGGTTTTGTGGAGCAGATTTCTGGAGAATCACATTGTACTCATAATTTGGCGTGGAGATGATAAGAATCCTTGGACAGAAAGAGCTAAGCACAACATCACCAAATAAGCTTGCTTCTTGTTCCTCTATGTGTTCAATCACCTGCAATTCGTGACAACATCTTTCAATCATTAAATCGCTTTTCTTACATTTACAGAAACATAATACATGGAATGCTCAATTCTCAGAATCCTTAAATTATTTTTAATCTCCTGTTTGCTTCAGCATCGTGACTGAGCTTCTCAGAAACTAATTAACAACTGATCAGTCACGCAGGTCATAAACATGCCAGGACAAGTAACATCGTAATCTACTGAGTTGTAGTATCTAGAAAATATGGCAGCTAAGGGTATTCAACAATTTGGCATTTTCTCTGTCATTTCAGACTGTTACACATAAGTTAGTTTGTTGTATGAATTTGCAAATTTATAGCAGTAACTCTTGTAACCTTTTACAGGTTCTTCTTTTAAAAAAAAAAATGTGGGGCAGCCATGGGCAGAAATCATTTGAGTTCCTATACACCCTCAAAGACCAAGTCCAGAAACTAACTGCATTACTCAGACAAAATTCAGCCGTTCTAGAATTCATAAATAAGGCTTTGGTTTGGGAAACAAGATGCAGTATAACCAAATGAAATTAATTCGATCCTTTTGGGCATCTCAAACTCTTCAATTGGAAAGGCACATTTCTTAACATTTCAGGCTGTTCCCATCACCTTCTCTGTTTTTTATTGTTCTAATTTCCTCAAACACCAAGTTAACAGCATTGCAGGGTTCATAGCTCTAGTATACAGACCATCTCCCCTGATAAATGCAACAACATTTTCAAAAATTGGGTTCCCCTGATTGGTTCCTGAACAGTCATGAAGAAACAGTAAGACTAATTCAATCTGCTACCACAAAATTAGGCAACTAACTGACAGCTACAGTGTTCCAGCATACATGAAATGCTGTACACTTGATAATGATTCTTCAACTATCAGGCATTTTCTTTGACTTGATAATCCAAAATAAACTGAAGCCAACACATTACAGTAGATTATAGAGTATTACTTCTTTCACTCTCAAGTTTCTTTTCTTTTTTCCAATCAGGACAATCTGAGTTTCTCTACATGGTATCCTTGATAAAATCAAAGACATTGCATTTTCTTTGATTTGGAAGACTGAAATAAACTACAATCCACACATAATAGTGTGTTACTTTTTCTCCACCCTTGTTACTTTCCTTGTCATTCTAGTTATGACTACCCAACGTTACGTTAAATCTCTAGAGGCATGGTAACCTGAAAACTATGAAGTCATTAGGATGCAGAGTCGCTGATGTACAAATGATATTTAGTAAAAATACAGATACCCAACTACTAAAAGCTATTAGTTCATAATCTCTAAGAAAATTAATAAGCTATTCAGAAAGGAACCAACTTCTCCGTTCATTATCTGTAGGAATTAATAAGCTTTTTACAAAGGAATCAACTTCCCTCTACATCGCACTGGTAGTATTCTTGTTCCAGGAGTCAACATGTTCTCTATAAAATCCCATCAAAGTATTTATTAAAACGGTGGAACTCAACTACAGTATATCCTGTGGAACCACTTGTGTACCATGCATCGATTTGACTATGGCAGATATAAGTTTAGTATATATTTAGTTTGTTCTTAATATATTTATCGGGCTAGAAAATGCATCAGTTCAAGGAGCATATCAATTTTATGTTAAAAAGTTTAACTTTCCCTCCAACAAAGGATATTTTACCAATTAACAAAGCACAAGGGCAATACTCTCTAGTCATGACAATTTTTCATCGACCACCGCTATTATTAAATATAGTATCAATTACAGCTATCCAATCTCCCTATGAAGATCATACAAGACACAGTAACCAATAATACAGAAACTGAGCTTCAAAGAAATCATTCCTTAATCTATCAGACATACCCTGAAGATTGCCATTATAACAAAACAATTGATGGGTCTAAAGACCATTTTGTTTCAATCCAATCAGCAGCAGGAACAATTACCTCTAAGCAGGTTCCAATATCAAAACCACACAACCGTGAGTCGAAATTTGTGATAGAACCGTCATATAGTACTGCAGATTTGATTCTGTTACTTGATACCTTGTAGTCCAACTTGGAGTTTAATTTTGAATGGAGCATCTGTAGAATCCACAAAGGAACATCAGACATCAACCAGTGGAGGTTACATTCAAGAACGCATAAACCACTATGAAAGAGTTACTGTTATCTATCGCATCCCACAAATTGCACAAGTTTCATCTGTTTTATATTTGATTTGTCAACAGAAGACCATGGCCCAAAGCAGCCGGAAATTATGACAAAAATATTGAAAACCCATAAACTCTGTCATGTCCTCCTAGCACTGTTGTGACAGTGAACAGACCTCTGGGCAAACTTAAGGATCTCGAAGCCATCAATAATCCTGATAGAAAAATTCTTAAAAGACCTAAAAGGACATATTTGGGTCAATTGGAATATAAGGCACTTGCAAGATGAGAGGGGATTGAAGGAACCATCTAAGGACCAAAAAATAAATAAATAAATAAATCTAGACAACAGATTCTTTACCCAATTTAATGCTTCAGATCCACTGTGTGATTACTCGGCCATGCAGCCCATTTTGAAAAGATTAGTTAGAAACAATAAATTATATCCAAGAAATTTCACCATGTCCAGTCACCAGGAAACAGCTAACTAGAAGAGACGATGATAAAACAGGATATGATAAGCTGAAGAAATGTTATATTTCAAAAAGTTCTAAAGTTGCATAATCACGAATGAATAATGGCTATAAATGTCTCAGACCTTTGCAGCTCTAGCAAGGCTTTTCTGCGAGATATCAACACCAACAATTTTCTCCAGGGATGTCGGATAATCTAGGAGAGAATCCAGCAAACTTCCAGAACCACATCCAAAATCAATCTGAAGTAAAATTGCAAATTAGACACCTAGAGTTATTTGAGATCTTTATATAAAATGGTATACAAGCACATACCATTGACAAAGCATGTGACTCTTGGATGTGTTGTAACGCATACTCAACACGCTGCTTTGACAGAGGAGGGCTGAACAAAGCCTGCTCCATTCTGTCCTCCAAGGGTTCTGTTACACGTAACAACGTTATAGTGTGCTCCAAACTGCATTTCCCTGAAAGACATAAAGCCAAAAGATGAAGAAATCTTCCAGTCAAATGCCATAATAGCCAGAAGGATATTTTCCCGCATTGAAAACCATTGACTCATGATATAGGAAAGAACCATACTACTGCAAATTCAACCCTATAAGATCCACACAAATTCAACTGAAAATGGGATTAAAAAAGAAAACATAACAACTGACTCACCTGAAGATAATAATGATATTGTCGTTGGAGAATCATCGGCAGCTGCCAAAATAAATTCCAAAGGAGGTAACTCTGCACCAAAACATGCAGATTGACCAACAGATAACTGTGTTACAATTCCTTCAATATAAGGAACAACAGCTCCAATGCCCATCTCAAATTCAAACTCTTCATTGCTTTCAAGATGTTCCTTCATGCCCCCTTCAGTAACCAAACATGAAGTGTAGCCAATGCATACTAAAGAACCACTAGATGGATTAACTCCAGATGCTTGTCCTCCCATGTTAAGAGAGAAAACCACATTTTCTAGCATGTCATCATTTGCTTTCATATGCTTACGGTCCAATAATCCATCTTCTACTGTAGCAAAGCTCATCCAAAAGTCATGCACCAAAGGACAAATATTAAACTCCTTTAGAAAGTACTCCGAATAAAACTGAATGCCAAGTTCCTTTGCATGTGAGCTCAACTTCTCTGAAGAAATATTAGATTCTCTGAAAAAAAGGTTCAACCATAACAGGACTTTCAAAGCAGCATTCTGGACTGCATCTGTCTGTTTCTTGTAGGCTTTTGTCGACAAAAACTGCAAGATCAAATCCTGACACTTTGAAAAGATCTTCACTTCACATTTAAAGTCTCCGGTCAGTCCATCTGACTCACCTCCACCACCAGCAGCAAGAACTGGACTCTTTTTCCCTTCTTCACTAGGCTCTGTGACCTTCAACTTCTTACATGTTCCATGTGGATCTGTTGATGTGCCCAAGGAACTATTAGGGATACAGAAGACAGGTTCTGCCAAACGATGCTGACGGCAGAATGTATACAGGATTTCTCTTGGAAAGAAACCCCTCCAGTTGCTTCTTGTGGTGAACACCATGGGCAATTCTGCGACAAATATTGCCTCCCTCGATAACTTGTACACTCCACTGGGTATCTTATTGATGAGTAACCTGACAATGACCAATTTAAGTAACTAGATAACTCTCTGAGATTTTCAAATGAAGCTGATACACAATAAAGCATTCAAAATTATATACAAACCAGAAATACAGTATTTCAAGCTAGGTAAGACAGGATTTTGCAATTAATTGAGCCAAAAAAATTACCTATAATATGTACGCATGGACATGTCTTCATGAAACAGATTGGCAGACTTCCAAACATAACCTACAGATGCCAAAATGCCATCCCCATACACTTCCTGACCCGCAAAATAACTTGCTCTGACATTAAGTGATCCCTGAAGCTGAACCCTGTGGACTTCCAGAGGCTCCAATGATTGGTCTAACAATTGTTGTTTGGGACAGAAGTATAATCTGACCTCAGAGGAAGCTTTGCCTATAGTCCTATAAAAGAATATTACTAGTTGTTAATGACTAAGGCTCCTGAAAAAGAGTAATCTAATAAACTAAGCCACCAAACCACTTGAACAGCTCCTAGCACAACATTTACATACATAAGCACACAAGTACAACCAAATAGACACTACACTATATCCATTTTACACATTAAGTGATGCTTCATTATTCCAAAGTACAAATGCAAATTATCCACAGGACAAGTTTAGGGTGCTCAAAAAAAGAACCTACAGTTGCAAAGCACCCCTCATGCTAAGATACATAACCTACAGAGAAATAGGTATATAAGTTGGCAATGTCAGTACAAGGTCCAAAGAATTCCATATAGCAGAAGTAGCGTATAAACTGCATGGAGCAATATTAGTATGGTAAACTAAGCTATGATGATATTGCACACAACATAGTTACTATATGTCAAACTATAAGAGCAGTTGCATCTGATCCGTGTTGATTTGAGGCAAAGTGCACTTGCACGTCTCATAATGGCTACCAGACTAGTATTGATGATCACAATGCTGGTCAACTGGCAGGTATGCAGATGCATCAATGCTGTTTTATAGAACATCATACCGCAGAAACCCAATCTGATGATCAGGGAAAAAGCTGAAATCTGACTATTGAACCTTAAAGACTAACATTCAGTGAAGATGAGAAGAAGAAATCAAACACT
This sequence comes from Coffea eugenioides, assembly GCF_003713205.1. Classification (NCBI taxonomy): domain Eukaryota; kingdom Viridiplantae; phylum Streptophyta; class Magnoliopsida; order Gentianales; family Rubiaceae; genus Coffea; species Coffea eugenioides. The sequence goes on along the minus strand of NC_040043.1, from coordinate 13,423,211 downwards.
TCATTGAAGAACAAATTTATTCAGCAAGAAATTTCTGAGAATGCAAGTATTTAAGAAATCTCTATGCTTGAAAGTATCAAGATAAAGCATATATCAATTTATTACCTTGAAACTTGCACTCTAGAAGCCTCAGTCACACCTAATGCTTCTGCAATCACATCAAGGTAATAACTAGCAGAGGACAGGTTAAGAACCAAGGTTTCAATAGTCTCATTTACAGAAGAAGGGATACGTATTGCTTGAATCTCAAAGCTTTCCGGCAAGGTAGATTCACAATTTTCGACAGACTGTAAAACATCAGGAGGATGTGGGCTTTGCCTCTTTAATGAGAGATGATCTTCCAAAGGCAACAAAGAGCCAGATAATTTTTCAGCAGCACTAAGAATAATTGATGTGATCCCAAGCGGGTTTGACTCAACTTCAGGATTTATGTGTTTACACAGGTTAGTAAGCTTTGCATCATACATGGCCATAACAGAAATTGGAATACAACCATTGAGATGACCCTTTGTCTTCAAGACTGCTCTGAAGTGACCACTGAGAGGATGACCAGATGAGAGGAACTTCATCAACGTAAATAAAAAGACCAAGTTAATGTTGAAGTAAATCCCATTGGTAAATACAGTACGTATGTCAACCTTCATTACAGAAGCTACTAAAGTCAAAAAAATCAGCCTGATGAAATCAGAAAAATAATGCTTCTTGATGCCTGAAGTTTCTAATATCACCAAAATAAAAAATAAAATAAAAGTAAACACAGACACACCAAAACAGAGTATGAATATGAGGTACAATTAGCAGTAAGAACATTAAGAGACACAACAAAGGACTTTGACAATGATCTCTGTTCTAAACAACAAAATTGTAGTGAACCCTGGAGGGGAGAAAAAAACCGCTCAGAAACACACTCATACACATCAAAAACAGGCCATAATATGCAATTGAAATATGCATAGCAACCAACAATACAAATATATTGCGCTTTCCTCATTCAAATTACTACTTTCTCTCCCATTAGTCAAAGTTTATGCAGAACGGAGCTTGAAAGTAAGGATGCAACATTCTTGACAAACAAACCCAAAGCCATGATAGAAATCCCAAAACCATAGTGATGGTGGAAGAGTATCATGAGTACATTAGCAAGAAGTTCAAATTTCTTAGCAACAGACAAGAAATGTAATGGACGTGGAACACTGGTTGCTTGAAAACCAACAAGATAGATAGTAAGCAACTCAAAGAAGCATAGGCAGATACCTCACTTGAGAATAAATATGCAAGACGATCGACCAACTCGTCCCGTGCTTCCTCTTCAGTGGGATTATTTTCCTTCACATGGATACCTAACTGCAGAGTTGAGAACAAAAAATAAGTAAATCAGATACTTGACTCTTTAGTATTTCACAGTTCTGGGCCAAAAATGACAGCATGCACCTATTCATTGACAGCTATTCATGTGAGAATCATATTAAGGTTTAGTAATTATGTGCAAGCACAGAAATGAGGAGTTAACATCTTCACAAATGTTAAGCCTATGGGGCCAAATGAATACATATTGAGACACCATCTTAATTCATCCAAGGAAACATCATTAGTCCGATCAAGACATTGACTTTCAGATAAGAACGCAAGAATAATTGAGCCCAATATGCAGGCTAACAAAGTTCTATTTCCAAACAAAACTTTGTGTAACTGAATGTAACATGAGGGTATCAACAATATCAATAAAAGTTAAAAAATAAAAAATAAAAATCAAGCTTCAAGGGTCTGGCACCCAAAATAGTTTGCAACTTAGCAGAATATAAAAAATACCGCGATTTCTTCTGAAGAAGATATAAGAGATAAATATACATAAAAATTGAGATATCACGAGCTAAACAAACTCCTTTTCCAGATGAATTACTGCTTTTCTTTCAACCATATGCAACACTACCACATTGATCCATAACAATCATTTGATCACATATCTGCTAACTCATATAGATGGACATATAAGACACCTCAATTTGCAAGCTAATTACTGGCAGTCTATTGGAAACAGTTAATTCAGTTTCTAAATGATACTCATTTTTCTCTGTCTTGAACTGAAGCCCAAACTTTTTTCTATGATATTCCTCACATTTGTTAGTCTACATCAATCAAAATTGTAGAGTTTTATAACATGATAATTGCACATGCAAAAGTAATTAAATCCAGTTCTCATAGACACCAACCACAAAGTCTGGATTTAAGGATTACAAAAAAATTACTATGCCAAACATAAGAAGGCATATCAGATTGCTGGTATTTACAGATACACAAAATTTTGCCTCCAATTGCTTAAACTAGGAAATAATCTAGTGAATCTTATGTTTCCGATTTTCAGTGATAGCTACAAAGCAATAAATGAAACAGTATCATACCCCTTATCAAAGTAAACTACATGTGTGACCATGAAGTAGGAACCACAAAATTCGAGTGATGCACAGATAATGAGGTTTACAATTTATGCTCAAACAATACAATAAGTTGGCTAAGTCAACCAGCAGTTCTACAGCATCCCATGGTATATGATCTGGAGAAGTACGAATTCAAAGAACAGAGAAAACAACGAAATACTTTCCTATATCAACCTGAAAAAAGCCACAACACTCTGTCAACTAAGGAAGGACAAAATCTGCAGCTACAAAGAACAAGAGGGTCAACCAAATTTTCAGAAACTTCAGCAAGAAAATTATGTCTTTAAAGAAAATTTCAAAGAAGTTAATCTATAATCTTAATTTGTCTCACTTACACCAAAAAATAATAATAATAATAATAATAATTTGCCTCACAAGGCTATCCAAAATCACAGTTTCTTTTTTTGGGAAATATAGAGGTGCAAAAGCTTATACTCTGACTAGCCATTCTTACAGTTTCTAGATTTTAGTAATACTCTGTAATCTTTTTTTTTCCAGGGCAACACTCTGCATTCAGCATAGGGTACAAAAGTAATTCAATCATTGCTTCAATTTTTCTAAAACAAATAATTTTCCAGTCTGATCGACTATACAGAAATTTGAAACTCTACAATAAGGCACAATGAGTAATCCTGTATGCACATGAAGAAAGGTAGCATGTATTAAGCTATATCACACATATAAAGCAACTAATAAAAAAAATCTATACAGCCTTTATTGGAAAGAAAAAGATGTGACCATTTCTATAGCCTTCTCTGCAGCCGCTTGTTCTGCATCCTTTTTTCTTGTAAAGGTTCCAGAGACAACAGAAAGTTCTGGAAGTTGCAGATGGCAACGGTAAAGGCAGCGACCCTTCTGCCGGATTGCTAGCCCTGGGCATTCATTTGGGAAAGATTCCTCGACTTCATCGACCTTATAGGAGGCCTTACTGCCAAACTTCTGAGATATAATGGCTTTAGGCGTAAGAGATGACTTCTTTGCTGCAACAGCAGCGGATGACAACGTTCCCATTTGTCTTTCTACAGTCACAGTCAACTAAGCACACTTGAAGTGGTTGAATCTCCTTTCTTCCTAAGCACCAAGAAAGGAGTCCATTAGTGTCAAGCAATATAACGAGCCATAGACCAACCATTACACAACAGAAGCCAAATATCATTTAAGTTTATCAAGGCATTCAATTGCAAGCAGAGTAACAGATGTCAATCGCCTTTTGATTTCCGGATTTACAATCTCAACTGTTTGTTTTCTATATATTAATCGAATGCTTTAGAATCTTTCCACGAGATAATAAATTGCTAATTTAGGCCAATTAACAGGATTCTAAAATATTTATACTTTATTCATTTCTCCGAACTATCAAAATCATCCAACTTATGATCTAAAAAATCCTTTAAAGGACAATGCCTCTCACCCCAAAACAGGAGGAATGGCAGTGATTATATTTGTGCAAGCCTTATCCAACTGAAGTTTTAATACAGGAGCCAAGGCACCAACGTTCTCAACAAACTAACAACTCATGATGAACTTTGGTATGAAGCAAAATGACCAAAAGGTATTATCATTTCTAAAAATGCCATAGTCCTTTTTCAGAAAAAAAAAAATCATAAAACAAAATCATCAGTTAGACTCAAAAATCCTAACTTTTAGCTTTAGGCTTATCAACTAATTATACTCCATCACCTTCTCTTTAAACTAATTATCAACTATTTATTAATAGATTCAGCTGAAAGTTAACTCAATTTACAATGGTATTCTCTCACTTCTTCGTCTCAATGTTTCCTGGATATCAACTTCAAATCTCCAATTTTCCTTTTAATCTACTTTCGTGTTCTAGTTCAATGGTCTCATTCATAGAAGAGTTTGCAGGCCACCCTGCAAGCCAGTGCTCAAGGAACATGATCTATAATAGAAAAGTTGTATTTAAACCATTGCCAAAAGAGAAGTTATTTCCATGTATGCAGTTGAGCCATAACAATCATGTCAAATCTCTCATCATCCTAGATGAATTGTTGCATTTATTAACCTACAAACGAAACCCCCTACTAGAAAATAATAAATCAATTCATAGATAAATCTTTCATGTTTGGAAATTCTATACATAAAAGGAATGCAAGATACAGACATCCTGTTATTATTTACTTAATTTACATACCTGCAATCGAAAAATTATATTATACATATAGTCCAATCCTGATCATCTCATAATATATTATGCTAGTTCCAACAACTTCTATTATCTAGATTATAACATTATATTTCCATATATTTTCAGGGCCTGGTAGGTATTGAAAAGTACATATCAGTTCATACTTTTCTCATCCAATACAGCTCACAACAAAATCCAGAACTGAATTCACAGAAACTCTCTTTGTGAAGCTTTGACGACAAGACAATCACATAAAATGGCTAACAGTAGAAAATTTACTCAAGATCACTGATGAATTGAGGCCCTTAATGTCCAACACAGACATATTTGACCTCAATGTCCAACATAAACATATTAGAGAAAACCTACTGAAATACCATCAAAATCATAATTAACTAATACTTATCATTAAGAACGAAGAGAACGAACCAACAAAACTCGAATCTTAATGCTTTCATTTCTTCTTCCCTTGTCCTTTCTTCCATGCAATCAATTAATTCGTCAGAGCAACACATTACATGGAAAGAACAACAGTACTTCTTTTCCAATTTTCAACTTCTTCACCTCAAATTTGTGAAAAAAATTATGTCAAAATGATCAATAAAAGAGCAGCAGCAATAGCAGCAAATGAAGAAATTTGATTCTAAAAATCAAGAAACGTCATCAAGAACTACAAAAGACTAAAACTTTACAGTATAGCCAATAAAGAACATACAGAGAAGCACAAGCATCAGATTGTCATATGGGTTTTGATTGCCATCGTCTTTAACTTCTTGCACATTGACGCCAAGAATTCAAGAAAAAGTAATTAAAGAATGGCATACCATTCTTCAAGCCAATCCAGAGTGCCAAAGAAAAACAACAAAACGAAAGAAAAATGCACTAATAAAAGAGGAGACGATATACCCACAAAAAGAGGAGAACATTACTGAGACTTCCCTTAAGATGGAAGAAAGCAAGAAAAGAGATAAATGGGTGTTGGAAAAAGATGGTACCTGCAAAAGATGGACTAAGACTTGTGAAAAGGAGAGAAGAGGAAAGTGATTCGTGTGGAGGACTGGTTTGTGTTTGGCAAATTTGGCAATGGGTTTTGGGTTTTAAGTGTGTTGTGTCAGCCGGGGAAGTGGTGGGGCGTTTCGTATTTCACCTTTTTTGAATTGAGAGAAATCGAGAAGAAAAGGAAAAGCCAAGGAAGCAATTTTGGCTTTTCAAAACTTATTTGAAAAAATTTTTTAAAAAAAGTATAAGTTGGATTTTTTTATGGCATTCACTTTTTTTTTAATTATTTGATTATCATTTGCTTCTTGATCATTTTACAAAATCTTATTAAAGAACTTAATTCTTGAAAGAAAGTAATACTGGAAAAAAACTTATTAAAGAACTTAATTCTTGAAGGAAAGTAATATTGAAAAAAATACATGAAGTAATAAGTGTATGTTCTTTTCTTTTTTTTTGAAAGTTGATAATGAAATATTTTAGAGTTATTATCAGTTTACCCCCTTAACATTTGGCGTCACTATCAATTTCCCCCTTAACATTATCTTTTAGTCATTTTACTTTCAAAACTAACAGTCAAACTTAACGAAATTTATTAATTCAAGTGATAAAACATATTTAACCTTTAAAATTATTATCACTTTACCCCCATAAATTATAACCTTATTATCAATTTACCCCCTAGAGTTATTTTTTAAATAATTTATCTCACCATTAAACCACCTTAACAAGTTAAAAAAACTTTAGAAAATAGTACCCTCTTATACAAATAGAAAATAGTACCCTCTTCTCCTTTTTAGTATCAAGAAAAAAAAGGTCAAAATATTAATCTCTTTCTTTTTGACAATCTTATTAATATTGAAACAAATAGAAAATATAGGGGAAGGAGAGAGAGAGCTCAATTCTGTTTTTTTTAATACAAACAAGAAAGAATTCAATATTTTTAATATTTTTTTAATACTTTTCTGTTTAGTATTATCCAATTCCAATCCTAATTCTAAGAACATTAAAGTAATACGATAATATTAGATTCTTCCTTATTTTCCTCCTTTGCAAAATCTAATTTTCTGTCTCCTTCTGTTCCATCTCTTTTTCTTTTCCAACTATTAATAAGTGTGAAAAAAAAATTTGAAAAAATCCTTTTTTTTTATGTTTTTGGAATCTTAGAGTGAAAAAAAGAAAGAATAATTATTCCATCTTTTTTATTTTCAATTATCTATAAAAAGGTAAATATATTTTAACATTTTTTAACATACTTTTTAGATTAATGATAGCTATCAGAGAGTAAAGAGATTATATTACTAGAATTTAAAGGGATAAAGCAATAATGACAATGTAGCAATGCTATAAAATAAAATGATATTTTTATCAAAATTTTATTAACATGCTGAGTTGAATTACATATGTAGTGAAGTGACTAAGATATAACATTATGGGGTAAATTGATAGTAGTAATAATTTAAGGGGATAAAGTGATAATAAGCCAATATTTTAAACGATTTAGTATGCTTGAATATTTTTAAAACTGATAAGTGTATTTTTATTTAATAGTTTCCACTCTCAATATACCTATGGAGCCCAATTAATTTATAAGCAAATTTTGGTACTTTCCCTTGAAAAACAAATGCACATTGTCTCCACAAATTTACCCTTCTGTGCTAGAAAAATTGTTTAATTAGTCCCTCATATTTTAAGATTACCCCGTTTTATTATCTGTACATTTAATATAATGCATTTTAATCCATCAAAATTCACCAATCAGGCTTGCCTCTCAATTTTGGCCTCTTTTACACAAGTTTTACTAGTGATTTGTGAAAATTAATTCAACCTCTAAAATGTAGGCTTAGGACAAAGACTAAGAAAGATATAAAGTTGTGCTTAGGTTCCATTAGATACTGAGTCATTCTTTTATTTTACTAAGAGAATTTTGTTGCATTATAGAGCAGCAAGAATTAAAAAGTTATTAACACAATTATTTTTTAACTACGATAGTTTTTTTTTTTCGCCCCTCAAGTATCATGCCAAGAGCACACATGACATCCTCAGGCCAAAAACGGGCTGACAATGAGAATTGAGGCAAGAAATAGAGTACATTTTAAATATGTAAAGGACTCAAATGCATCATGATAATGTGGGAATTAGAAAATAAATCACAAAGCAAGGGACTATTTGTGACATTTTGCTTTTATTGTTTGTTTTACTACAATTTGTCATTGAAGGATAATGGACAAAGCCACCCTTTGGATGGCTATTAATTAAACCCAACAAAAAAAAAAAAAATTTGGAGCATTTATTTGGAAGTAGGGGTGTTTCGCGAATCGAGCCGATCGCGAGCGGCTCGAATACGAGCTCGACTCGAGCTCGTCAATATCGAGTTCGAGTCGAGCTCGAGCTAATTAAGTCGATCTCGAGCTCGAGCTCGAGCTCAAAAACATTAAGCTCGTTGGGAGCTCAATTATATATTTTTTTTTATTTTTTATTTTTTATTTTAATAGTAAAATTACATATATATCCCTAATATTTTATTATTTGTTAAAAAAATTATTGTTTTATTCATTTTTTTAAAAAAATTATTTTTTATTCATTTTTTTAAAAAAATTATTTTTTATTTTTTAAAAATAAAAATAATTATAATTATTTTTTTTTTATTTTTTAAGCTCGAGTTCGAGCTCGAGCTCGACTCGAATTTGACTCGAGCTCGAGCTCGAGCTTGATATTTTGAGCTCGTCGAGCTCGAGCTCGAGTTCGAGCTTCACAAAATTAACTCGAGCTCGGCTCGATTAGCCAAAGCTCGACTCGAGCTCGGCTCGTTTGCACCCCTATTTGGAAGGACACAAAAGTTGTTGGCACTCCACTCCAAGTTGTTGATATTTACTATTATCCAATCCTTCCATTGAAACTACTATGAGAAATCTACGTAAAACGTGATACTGAACTAGACAAGGCCTTTTACCAGTTAATGACCTGGTGTTTAAAAGAACACACCAGGGGGATCCAATTTGTGATGGCTGTGGTGAACAGGAAGAGTCAATTGAACATTTGTTCTTTCAATGTAGCAGAGCCCAAGAAGTGTGGAAGATGGCCCCAATTCAATGGGATGGATTAATGGAACAGACAAGGAACTTATTAGTATGGTGGAATTCTATGCTGGAAGCAACAAACAGGATAGAAGGAAGGGAACATGTAGAGCTAACTGTGAATATCCTTTGGCAAATCTGGAAAAGGAGGAATGAATGGAAGTTCAATGCCAAACGAAGGCATCCTTGGGAAACAATTAAAAAGGCCCTACAGGAATGGCAAGAGCAAGCATCAGCTTGGAAGGAGGAGAAATCGTCACCTGTGGAAGCTGAAAGAGATAGAGAGACTGCAGAAACAGATGAGGGTGGAAGGGATGAAATGCAGATCAGATTATCAACTCATGTGCAAGAACAAACCAATAGAGTTGGGACTGGGATTATAGCAACTAATTTCAACCATCAGTTGGTGTCTGCTTGGGCACTGACTGATAGGTACGCAGGAAGCCATTTGCAGACAAGTGCGGAATCTGTGAAGATGGCCATCATAAAGGCTAGACAGCTGCAATGGCAGAAAATTACAGTCCATCTCCTCAGCCCTCAGCAGTTGAAAATGATTACAAATGGGTTGGCCAAGGATATCAAATTGGCAACTTTGACTGATGATATTAATAGCCTCAGAGCTTTATTCCAGAAATGCTCCTTTTGTTTAGATAGAAATCTAGATCCTAGATGTGAATGGATTAGTGATTATGCTTTAGGCATATCTCAAGATGAGGAATGGATCAATCCTCAGTGTGTCTAACACATTTGTATAGAACTAGTTGAGCCTTTGCTCATATAAGTGTATATTTTGCCAATCAATACATAATCTACCGTTGCAGAAAAAAAAAAAAAAAAAAAAACTAGACAAGGCAACAAGGCCATACCCAAAAATTTCCTTAAATATCAATTGTAATTCAACCATAGTCAATATTTCATCTCTACCATTAAGTGGAAATAAAATTTTACAAATTACAAACCTAAGGGACCAACATAATACAACAATGCATAAAATACTAGAATCAATTGCTTACAGGACCAGTGAATAAATATAAAATTTTCACTTTCTTGATCACATACGTCCACTTCTTCAAATTCGAACAATTTGAGTAAACTCCAAATCTTTGGTACGTACCTCTTCAAATGCTAAGATCTCTGCAAGATATTAATAAATGAAAAGGTTATTATCACTTTACCCTCTTAAACTATATCACTACTATCAGTTCAGCTCCTAACGTTATCTTTTAATCACTTTATCCCCATAAGCAATTCAACTCAACATGTTAAGAAATTTTGGACAAAAATACCCTTTTATTTTATAGCATTACTACATTGTTATCATCACTTTATTTGTTTAGATTATAGTGATACAATTACTTTAATTCCTAACATTACTAAAAGATAACGTTATCTTAAGGATAAAGTGACTAAAAGATATCGTTAATGTTAATTTGCAGTAATACACTGCAATCAATAATTATAACATATACATCATCTAAAACAAGAGGTCGATCAAAGATCCATTATTTGTATCAAATACATCAAATTTCAAAGGCATATGTATTGTTAAGTTCAAGATACAAGATTTTCCATTGACGCTTGATATGCATTCATTAACATAACCAGTTAATGCGGTTCTCAAGATTTATCAATTCCTCATGCTTGGCGCAATTCTGAAAGATTTATCAACTACTCCCGATCAATATAGTTCCCAAAGATTTACGAAATACTTCCGAGGTGTGGTATGGTTCTTAAAAATTTGGTAACTGCTCCTGGTTAGCACAATCTGAACTAGTTTTGCCAATTGTCACCTGCACCAAAGCTTAACAAAAGCATTCGTTCCAAATCAATTGTACGATTCATATAAGATCACATTTTATTTCATGTAGACAAGTGTTACAAAATACATGCATTCAAGCTGGATTTCAAATTCAAAATATATTTCAAAATCATTAAAGTATATAGATTACATTAACAGAACATATAGGGTATATGAATCACTTACTTCAACTATGGCATTTGGTAAGAGGGTATCGGATTCAGGGAATGGAATGAACCCCATAAATGGTGTTTGGTTTACTGGAATGAGAATTGAAATCTTGGAATGATTTCTAAAAATTTGGTGTTTCTCCATTCCCAAGTATTTTGGTGGGTTTTGTCCGATTCCCAAGTTTGATTCCAAGAAACAAATCCAATTACATATTATAATTATACAATGATATAATTAATATTTATATATATTATATATATTATATATTATAATATATACATATATAATATATTATAATTATAATATTAGTACATTATATAAATATATATTATAATTATTTAGTTAAATATAATTATATTCATATAATATATATTATAAATTTATTAATATTATATAATAATATATTTATAATATATATGTATATTTATAAATACATATTATATGTGCATATGATTATAATATACACATGTATATAATATTAATAAATTATATAATTATATTTATATTTATATTTATTATTTTAAATACAATAATATATAATAATTACTATATCTAATATTAATATGCATTATACTTATATAAAATATGAGTACAATTAATATTTATATATTATATAATTATAATTATGTATTTATTTTATAGCGTTTGTATAATTATAATTAATTATATATATAATATTTAATTTAATTAGTTACAAACTTATAATAATGATGTTATTGTATTATATAATTATATATTATAATTATTTAGTTAAATATAATTATACTTATATAATATATATTATAAATTTATTAATATTATATAATATTATATTTATAATATATATGTATATTTATAAATGTATATTATATGTGCATATAATTATAATATATACATGTATGTAATATTAATAAGTTATATAATTATAATAATTATTATTTTAAATATAATAATATATAATAATAACTATATTTAATATGTAATATATATTATATTTATATAAAATATTATTATAATTAATATTTGTATATATTATATATTTATATATTTATATATTTATATTATAACATTTGTATATTTATATTTAATTATATATATAATATTTAATTTAATTAGTTACAAACTTATAATAATAATATTATTATTTATATGTATTATACAATGTATATTAATTTATGTAATATAATTAATATTATCCATTATACTAATAATTATACATGTTTACTAATAGAAATTATTAATTAGTTAGACTAAATTTACTAATACATTTATACTAATATATTTAATTAGTGAAGATTTCTTATATCCCATTTACAAAGAGTCAATAACTATCATTTACGATGGGGTTTATAATATATTTATTATATTCCATTCCGAAAGAGTCGACGAACCAAACATCAACTATAGTAATGATACACATTCCAGGTACTTGAACCAAACAAATGTATTGGAATGAATGACCTCATTCCAAACTCAAGATATCCGATTCCGAATCCGAATCCAATACCGATGTGCGAACCAAACGCCACCTAAGTGTTAACATCTAACTCAACTCCAAGCGGTCCTATTAGAAATCATTTTCCACCTACGCATAGCAAAAGTACTTAATTCGAAATCTAAAGGCAGTCAATCGTGCTAATCTCTAAATATATAAAGCGCGGAAAGATTGGAAATAGTGATTTCCGCTAATTTTTTGTAATTTGAGTGTTGATTTTGTCCTCATTTGTCTTTTTGGGTGTGATGGAACTCATTGTGGGGTCATCTCTATTTTATGTTTGTCAACCGCAAGTTTTGAATTTTGGTGGCCCTATTCCAATTTGATCTTTTTACGCTGGTTTCGCTGTTGTTTCTCTATAGATTTTGGCCTTTTTGGTCCTTTTCATTGCAAATAGTATTTTCAATGGTTAGGTACTTAGGTCGCTGCCTGCTTCATATGTCTACCCAGATTTCTTCGGGCCTCTCACGTCTGTCGCCTTATGCTAGCTCATAATGTTTGGGTTTCAGACACAAGAAAAATACCACTATATCTATCCATATATAGCTAAAAACATATGATACGCAAACAAAACAACAACTTTAGCTGCCAAATTATTCTTCATAAGTTAAATAGTACCAACAACAAACAATAAAAAAATTGATACAATTTACACATTACTAATCAATACTAAATATTAGAAAAATCAACACAACCTAGAATAATACACCTCAAATTATACTGTCATACACACTAAGAAATCCTTCAATTAATCCACTCTCACAACTTTCACTAGCATAAAATTAATCAGAACCAATAATAAAATTATAATTAGACAAATCACAAATATATTGTAAACACTTAAAAAACCAAAAAATTAAAAATGCAAAACAATTAACCACTCTTCCAGTAGAAAAGCATATCAAAATCATAATCATTCAAAATAATACAAAATATGAAAATTCATACTACATTATAAAAATTATGTTACAAATCTTTACACATGTTTCAATATAAAATACATGTACATATAATTAATAAACAAACAAAGGAGGGTTAGATTGGATGGTCAGATGAGAGGCATGATAAGTAATAGATTTTGAATCTAAAATCTTCCACTTATTAAAAAAAATAATAAAAAAACCTATCATACCCCAAAAACACACAAAAAAAAAACGTATAATATGGAAATGCCTAGTTTATCATAATAGGGAACCCAAACACTAGTCTTAAATAATAATCTATATCAAGGACCTCAAACATTATACCAAGTTATGACTAAAATACTAAAATGGTGCGGGCTGTCAGAAGAGATTCAGGCTGAGATCGGATCTAAGTTCACTTACGAATCCAGGGCCGGACCTTGGAGCAGAACAAGTTTCGAGTTACGTGGCCAACTTCCATTTTCACCTCAAATTATCTCCAAGCCTTGCATAGTAATCAAAATCCCACAATTTCACATTCCACAATCATATTATAACATATATAGGCTTGGAAATACAGTATCATACCTAAATCGTACAATATCTATCAGAATAAATCATTTCCTTAAACAACCAAATACCTCAAATTTCACTTCCAATATTTTATAATATAATTAAACTTAAAAAACAAGATATTAGGCAAGAAATCATAAATTTGCTACAAAAAATAATTATCCACCAAGAATATTCAAAACCCATATTCATTCTCCTCTAAATGTAACTAAAAAAATAAACAATAAAACATTGATCAGTCGCCTTGTAAAAGAGGCTAAGGATGAAGCCTCAAGTTTTGAATTGCTTTGGTTCTTGATTTGTTTGGATATCGCCTTGAAGGGAAAATGAATGAGTGAGATTTAGAGAGATGAAAAGTTATCATTAACTATATGAATCTAAATTTTCTTGTTTTGCTCACACAATCTCTAATTCTTAACTTTCACAACTTGAACCCACAAAGTTTATATATTCTCCTCTAAAACCCCAAATGAAGGACATCGGTGTCATGGGGAACAAAAAAAAAAAATTTGAAATCCCTAAATCCCATACCGTTTTGTTACATCACAACTTCCCTGCTACTTTGTCTTAATTTTCTTTTTTCATTTTTTCAATGATTATGTAATACATCTAAATGGATGATGAGTATTGCCTAATATATACGTATACATATATATACATACAAACATACATACATATATACACACACATACATATGTGTGTGCCTAAACTTGCAACGGCTAAGGTGACTAATTCCATAGCTTAGATTGTGTATCATCACATAATTGAAATGGAAATGAAATTACAAAGACTCTGCTTGGATGGTTGTTTTTTTTTTTTTTTGGCTATTTTTAGAGAAGCTTTACTATAGCACCTATTTTGATAAATTTACCTATGAAATAAAAAGATAGTCAGAAAATGTATTAGAAAATTTTCAAAAACATCTATACGAAAAATATATGCATTCATACAAAACTTGGCTCTTTCGAATAGATTTTCTTAAAAAAGTTTTATTGTAATAACTTTATTAGTACATATATTTATGCAAAAAATCATGCCCAAAAACATGTTTAAAACCATATTTGAAATTTTCAAAAACATGCCCAAACAAGTGGAGCCCAAGTTTTCCACTTCATTTGCTTGTAAGTTGTAGATTTAGTAGGGCGAACGAATTGCATGGTAAAGGTACACCAAGTGGGCACATCCACATAATGCTACAATACCAATTACTTCCGATCAAGTAAGGAAATCCTTCACGTCTAGCACCTAGCATACAAGAAGGACTCGCCTTATCTTTTTGGAACGTGAATGATGCCGGTGCCCTATGAGGCAAATCTTGACCATCTAATATTTTTCTACTTTACAGCAAACAAAAATTCTGTTTTCATGAAGAAAATAGTTTGTGATACTGGCAAAAGTAGGGGTTGAAATTCGGAGGTGGCAAAACTAGTAAAGAAGTATACTTTAGGGGGGGGGGGGGGGGCTGGGGTATTCTTATACTTTTGTAAAAAAAAAAACTTTAGGGGTAAAGTCTAATATTACAAAAATATAAGTAACACTTTTAACATTCAAGAGGATGTAGAATGATTTCAAAAATCTTTGGGGGCAAAATTTAATTTGTGCAAGGATATAAGCAAAACCTTTTAATTTTGAAAGCGGATATAAAAGAATTTCTCAAATCTTGGGGAGGCAACAGCTGCTCCTTGCCCTCCATTACTTCCGCCAGTGGTTTGCAATATAGCACCATATTCTGCACATAATTAAGAACAATTTTCAAACAACAAGTGGTAAATTTTATACGAAAGAAGGTACTTGTTTTGAAATGAAATATTTTAACCAAGACTGGATTCACTGATGTCCATTTGGCGAAGAAAATCCTTGAGAATGAACTTAAGTACACTTTTAGGTCCAGTTATATGTATGATGAGAACTTAAAGGTAACTAGTTATGGTGACTAAGATTGGTACAAGGTGATGGTGTGTAGTTGTGCGTTTAGGATAAAGTCTAAGGTAAGGTGAGAAGGAAGGTTCAGGTGAAGGATAGGGTGGGATGAGCTATGGTCTTGCAGGATTTGTGATAAGTGGCCAATATGCACTACATTTAGTGGCTATTGTTTAGGATTTTTAAGTTTTTTTTTTGGCTTGAAATCAAGAAGGGAATTGCTTGTAGTGTTTAAAAGTTGATGCGTAAATATTGTTGATTAAGGTCAATTATTTTTTACTTGTTTAATATGATTATTTTTACACGAAAGAGAGAAAAGATTTGAACAAATAGCGGTTATCAAATTAAGCAAAAAAAAATCCAAAAAATTGTTGAAGATGCAGGGCAAGGTAATCGGCCCAATAACCTCATGGGCTAGGACCGGTTAATGGACGGATCACATCCGATTGAAGCGCTGGGGTCGGCTATCCCCTTCGCCCTGACAAAATGTTGGCCAAAATTGTTGCGAAACAGGGCAGAAAAATCAGCCATGTGACCTTAGCAACACGAGCCGGCTCCAGGGCTGATTATCTAGCCGCATTTCTGAGCAAGTTGCACTGGGTTTATACTCCTCCTATGTGTTTCACGTATTGACGAGACATTGTGGTTGCTAGAAGGAGAGTACAAGTATCAACAAGAAACAACTTTTGTCATTTTAAATCTTCTTCATCCCATTGGAGCCAGATTGTTATTTTTTAAGCCAATTTTTATCAAATGTGCACACTAGAAATAAAACACAAGAAAAAGGGCTCAAAGACTTCTCTATAAAATAGAAACTTGTGTCTTCTCATTAAGGAGCTTTTGAGAAGTGAAAGAACTTCATCATTAAAAATGTAACATTCATATTTTCTTACTTTTAGAATAGAGTACGATAGTTTTGGTAATTGTATATCATCATCTCTTGTGTATAGGTAGGCAAAGATGAAGAAGGAGATGAGCTCATGTAACTAGGGTTTTATTTCTTTCCAATCTCTTTATCCTTTATATTGGATTATACTGTTTACTTAATACATAAGTTTGAATTTTATGTTCATTATGTGTTTCTAAAGTTTATATCTAAAATTATGGATGAATTTGTTGCATCTTGTTTGTAATGTTTACTTGGTTATTTCATACTATTATTTTGAACAAGTTATTTAGCACTTTAACTTCTACAATCATGATTAACTAGCCATTAATTGTTTGGTAATCTCAAGGCATTAAATTAATAATGAGAATTGAGATTTAATACTAGTTCAAGAAAGTACTAAATTTAGAGAGTTTACTCATGAAAGTAGAAGTACACTTTTGTGACCTTGATGATTTTTTCCATATAATTTCATAGAAGTGAATGAACTTATAACTAGTTTCATAACTATGAAAGTAGGTATGAAATAGTTATAAGTATAGTTGATTTACAGAAGAAATGGGTTTCACATGCTATAACTAACCAATATAATAACATTCAATTAACCAATAATTTCACTTGTAATAGTAGTTAGTAATTCAATAACCCTAGGAACTTTTAGCATTGTTTTTGTTTAATTTTACTTCATGCTCTTGGTGCAATTTTAATTCATTTATGGTGGTGTAAATAATAAAGGATTTTGAAAAACCATCGGTAGTTATATCATTCTTCTTTGTGGGATCAATACGTAATATCCCTTATATTCAGCAAAATAATTTGTATACTTGCAGAAAATGAGTTATTTAAGTTTTTAAAATTTGGTGTAAAGGAAAAATCTAGTCAATTGGGTAGGAGGGTAAGGGTGCATGGCTAGGGTTGGTGGTCATCATAGGAAAGTAGGATACGACATTGATGTGATAGTTAGTTGGGGAAGGGGATAAACAATAATGTACAAAAAATTATTTATTTATTTTCTATCTTATCTGTTTTTCGAACAATTTATAACAATAATTCTAGTGTTTAGCCTTATTTTTATCAATTTTCTTTTGGTATGACACATACATAGATTTGTAATAAATGTTCTTTTTTTCTTTGTATTGATTGAGATTTTACAAATGAAAATAGAAAACAACAAAAATTTAATGTTTTAAAATAAGAAATTCAAGCATAATAGTATTCTAGAAGTTCTTCTAATTATTCAAGTATGCTATTTATCGAATTTGTGTTTTGTAAAAAAATTTAAAATGCAAATAATTGACAATATTACCCCTACTTGATATGGAGCAGTAGACCAATGTACTTGAATTAATTATCCGTGAAAATCGTTGTTGACATTGGTATACAAAATTACAATCTTTTTTATACAATTCTAAATAATACATGATATAGTAACATGTCATTCATATCCAATGAGTGGTAAGAAATCAAAACTTTATTAATTATGCCATACATATATACTTGGTAACATATACTGGTACGCAATAGCGGAAATAGAATGCAAAGTATTAAAGACATTCAAATAGAAAAAGGTTGAAAAAAAGGCATTTAAAATTTAAAAATCTTATTAGGTATTTTGTGTACTCATTTCTCTAATTCCATTCTACCTATTTACTTCCAAAATGTCTCCAATTGGTCTCCTTCGCTCTTTTATATAGTCTCCTATATACTTTCATTTTTCTCTTGCTTTAGTGAAAATTTTCTAGTCTTAATATGCTACTTTTACTTTTGTCTTGATAAATCTCTTTCCTTAATATGCTACTTTTTACTTTTTTTTTCCTAGACTTGACTACTAGTAGGAGGGTTAGCAATGCTGCACTTGAGTAGAATATTTTATCACTATGGATAGTGTCGATAATAGAGGATCTCTCCGTTAGTTTTTGATCAACTTTGGGCATTATGATACAAACTTTGGCAATATTTCTTTTTCCTTTGGATTGACAATGTACTATTCATACTATTATTTGAGTGTTAATTGAAGAATTGAAAGGTTTTGTTACGTATTCTTCTTGTGTTCGAACCCTAATTCTATGTGTTCCATTATTATTGATACATTAAAGTCAAACTATGAAAAATTTTATGTCGATCCAGAGCAACAATTAGGCATGCCTAGTAGTTGCTTCTAAACCAATGAAAGAGTTCCAGGTGAATATATAAGAGTTCATTGGAGTTGTTTAGAATAAAATTGCTAGTAGTTGCTTTGAACCAATGAAAGAATTCCAGGTGAATATATAAGAGTCCGCAGGACTTTTTAACAATAAAATTCGGGAAAGACAACCAAAATATTTCAAGAAGTTAGGCAAGACATCCTGTATTGCTGAATAGAACACCCACTCATAGATCAGGCATACAGGCATTCAAGCCATTTTCATTGGAGAGCATGCAATTTATTTATATCCATTAGTTTGTAAAAGGATTTAATGTAGATTTTGATGGGATCAAATGGCTCTTCATGTACCTTTATCTTTGGAAGCCCAAGCGGAGGCCCGTTTACTTATGTTTTCTCATATGAATCTTTTGTCTCAGTCTGTTCAGGATCCTATTTCAATACATCTCTATCTATTGAGAATCCCATTTCAGTATGTCTCCATCTATTGGGATCCATTTTCAATACCAACACAAGATATGCTTATGGGGCTCTATGTATTAATGAGCGAGAATCGTCAAGCTATTTGTGTTAATATAATTTTTTTTAATAATTCCTGCATGCAATTAGAGCTTTTCATCATAAACAAATCAATTTAGATAATCCTTTGTGGTTCCAGTGGCAACTAGACCAACACGTTATTGCTTCAAGAGAAATTCCCATTGAAATTCACTATGGATTATGAATTTTTACGGATTTATTATGAGATTTATGGACACTTATTTAATAGTAAAAAGTTAAAAAAAAAAAGAAATTCTCTTTCTATATATTCGAACATTGTTGGTCATATTTCTCTTTATCCAAAAATTGAAAAACCATACAAAGGTATTTTTCATGCCTGTCTAATTCTATGATACCGGTGGGAATTCAAGTCTCTCCAGTTCAGCTAAGATTATAGTTCCGGAATTTCTACGCGAATCAAGATTGAGAAAAAAGGAAAATTTTCAATGACTGACCCTAACCCACTGTCGGATTCTACTCGACAAAATATGGAGGTATTTATGGCTGAACGGTCGAATTTGGTCTTTCACAATAAATCGATACACGAAACTGCCATGAAATGACTTGTTAGTCGATTAATAAATCACTTTGGAATGGCATACATCACACATCCTAGATCAAGTAAAATCTCTAGGTTTAAAATAAGTTACCGCTACATCTATTTCATTAGAAATTGACGATCTTTTAACAATGCCCTCAAAGGAATGGCTAGTTCAAGATGCTAAACAACAACGTTTGATTTTAGAAAATCAGCACCATTGTGAGAATATAAACGTAGTAGAAAAATTATGCCAATCCATTGAAATCTATTGAAATGTGATATGCTACAAGTGAATATTTGCGACAGGTTGTCATTTAACCTTTTTATTCACAAAACTATTAGATGTGTCTAATAGTTGCTCCTGAACTAACGAACCAATAAAAGAGTTCCACGTGAACATGTAAGAGTTTCATTTGATTTAATTTAAGACCCCACTTAACATGTGAATTACCAAGTGATGTCTTTATATATGCACGTGCACTTTTTCTATTAGTCTTGGATCAAGTACTAGTGGACGTTTGCTATTAGTCCTAAATCAATTATTTGGCATGACCAGTAATTGTTTTGGACTGATATTAAACTTCTCATAAAACTGTTGTCTTGTAATATGTCCGTCAAGGCAAGAAGCAGATAAGCCAATAATTGTGTTTCACAACAAGAAGACATTTCTTAGCTTGAATCGTAACTGAGAAACAAAGGGGACGCAGGGAAACATATTCTTGCAAATTTGGTGTTGCAAAATTGTGACATGGTGAGTTAATAAGGTAGGAAATTATGTGGTAGTTAATCGAATTCAGTTGCACACTGTTGATATATGGATAACTACCAAACACTCATAGTTATTTTCTAATCCATAAAATAACTCATGAACACAAAACACCCTCCTAATGACCGTAAAAATTTATTACAGTGGTCAGAAGCACAGTCAAATGCTCAACTGGTTTCTCGATCTTCAATAATTTCTCATGGAAAAAAAAATATTTCTTAACAATTATTTTCATGTAGAAACATTCCACGATGTAAAGAACAACAAACATGTCGAAATTACTAGTGGGAAAAGTGCAAAATCAATATTTAATTTATAATTATAGTCACTGTTTCCATGGATTACACAAAATTCTATTGAGGTTTGTTCTAGTTATCTATGTTGGTTTTGTCTAAAGATTCATTAACTAAAAGAATCATTGTCAGAAGTGAGTCGCCTTATTATCATAAACATTAAGATTTGGTTGCCAAAGGACCTTCCGTTTTCCTCCTTGTTCATCAATCGAAAGTCAAAGACTACTATGGGATAACTTTCCAAAAACCCACCAGATAGGAACATCAATCCTTTACTAGCTACTTGAACGGGAATTCCCAACAAATTTAACCTACATTTGATTAGAGTATCCACTACAACAATTAGCCTGCATTTGGAATTCTCAAAAACTTTAACGTACATTTGATTAGAATATCTGCTGCAACGTTTAGCTATGTGTGCTTGATTGCATGGTATCCGAGCCCCTTAAAGGGTTGAAAACTGCATTCACCTAACACTAGTAGAGGAATGGTGAAGCAACCTTCCACTGCATACTCGAGGAATGGTGAAGTGACTTTCCACCGCGTATTTCACATCTATATTGTCGATACGGATCAAAAGATCGTGAATGTTGAAATTACGATTGAATTACATGTGCTTCCTCCTCCCCTTCTTGTTAGCTAGTCTTTGAGTTTTTAGTCCTAGAGTATTGAAATGTGAGATGAATCACATGTACTTTTTATGAATTCTCTCTTGGAATAGTCTGTGAATTGAAATGAAAATAAAGCTTGTTAAAATTCAAAATATTGGACAAAAGGAAAATGCTTAATATAACCTCTTGATGATCATTACAATGAGGAAACGTTTTGGGCACTTTTTGTCCATTGAAGGAGACTAATGCAGCCTCTTAATGACCATTATAGCGAGGAAACGGTTTTGTCATTTTTGTTCATTAAAGGAGACTAATGAAGGCTCTTCATGCTTATTAAAGTAAGCAAATTGTGGTTCTTTAGTTATGGTGTATTTTGAATTGTCTTTTCCCCTATAAATGGCAAGTTTCAAACTAACTAACTAACTTAACCATGTTGATCCTTTTTTTGTAAAACGTCTTTTGATTTTGCTGTTAAACATTCTTCATTCTTGTTGTATCTTAACGGCATATTGCCTTAATTTAGAACCAAATTACTAAGTGTAAGTGGGGGCAATAAACACCTTAAGAATAATGGTTGTTCACGCCTCAAAAATCATCAACAAATTCCCTATCCTTTGTGAAATTTGTTTGTAAAGCTTCTGCATTCTTCAATTGTCTTGTACCATTTTTCCTAACATTCTGATTGAAGCTTTTAGTCAAGAGATTGTGTAAAGAGGAAGACTATTACAAGATGGTTATACGTTTCGACTTTGTAAGCAATAGGTTTTGAAATGTTAAGATTTTTACAAGATATAATTTTTAAAAATTAATCTCTGGTTAAACAACATACAGATAAAATATGAAAAGTTTATCATATGTGTGTCTGTTATTGCTCTATTCCAATAATAAAAGTCTTCCAATATTAGAGTGAAGATGTTTGTGGTACGAAAGTTTTAGATTGAAATTTGCAATATAGTTTATTTACAATGGCAATGAAGCATCAGTTGCTTTTATTGGATGCGAAAATCTCATCTCAAACCACCACAAAAATGTAGTTTTTGTAACCCCACAAGCCCTTTGATTCAAATGGGTGTATATGGATGCAGTTGTCAAGTTGAACTTTAAACAGTTATTTATTCATTTTTAGCATATTTCTAGTCTCAAATAGCACAAGTATCTCATCTATTAGGCTCGTAGAAGCCTTCAATATTTAGTAATTCTTAAATCACATCTAACATAATACACTTGTGTTTTGCTTACAGTGAATACCCTCAAGTTGTTTTGCTTACAGTGAATACCCTCAAGTTCTTTACAGTAATTCTGAATTAGAACAAACTTTTTAGCAGTGTTGGCACAAAAAAAACACATATAAAAATATGTGAAAAGAGAAAGAGAATAAATATACCAACAAAGACTCAATAATTTTATTAACTCAAAATTCAATAAGATCAATATTAAGTCGTAGTTTTTCGCTTTCAACTGAAGGCTTTTCCTCAAACTCGCTCTTCAAGATTCAACTTAACTCTTCAAGAATTAATGTAGCACTGCTATGGGCATATATAGAGACCCGAGACCAATCAGGCACTAAGAACTTAAATCAACTAGTAATTGGACTGGTACTTTTAACCGGACAAAGGAAACTGACTTGGACTTGGATATTTCTAATTTCCATGGTGGAAATACTGATAACATTGACTAATAATACGAAATGGAAACGGACTAGACTTTAACTTAAGGAAACTAAATTTAGCAAAGACTAGACACCAAGAAAAAAACTGAAATAATTAGGCAGCTAAATATTAAGATAGTTTGATTTAATTTCCTTCAATTAGCAGGCACATTAGGAGACTTGAGTAAAATGATAAAGAACTTGATAAAAGTCAATCGCTGTAATTGGATGTGCTCAATAGATTTACATTTTGGATTCGTGGATTAAACTTAAGGAATCTACAACATAATTCATATGTTAATTTATGTGATTTGTAATTGAATTTACGAAGCCATTTATGGCTTTTCTATTTAATGGATTTCATAAAATTGATTCCGTGGTTAACTAGACTTCTTTTTCTTTTCTGGTGAAAAAAATATATTTTTTCCAACAATTTGTTTTGCTAAATAAGTTTGTAAATTAAATGAACTTCTTTGATTAGCTTTAAATTGGTGGATAACTAACCCAGTTTTTTGTGCAAAGAAAGACTTCCTTTTTTTTTTAACACTATTATTCACAAAAATGAGTTAAATTCTTTTGGGAAAACACCATGAAAAGTTAAGGGATAATTTTAGAAAGCTCCCTTGAGGTTTCTAACAATTTCACAAACCTCCCCTTAATATTTCAAAATTACACATACCTACCCTATTGCTGCAAAAGTACTCTGTTATCCCTATAAAGGATACTTAATGACATTTTTTTTGGAAAATTTCAGAAATTTCAAGAAAAACCAAAATTTACTCTCTCTCTCTACCTTACTCTTTCTTTCATTTCCTTTTTGCCACCGATTTCTCTTAGCCTAATATTCTTCCTCCAATTCAAAACCTAATTCTATCTATCATCTCTTGCCCATATTTATCCCCAGCTTCCCTTTTTCTTCTTCTCTTTTTTTATCTCTATTCTCATCTCTTTTTTTGCAAATATGATTAGATTCATCCTTTTTATCCTTTTAATTATAAGTGTAATGCGTTTGATTTTTCTGCGCCATTTATTTTATCCAATGTTGGTTGATTATGGGTGATAAAACTTAGTGATGTCAAAAGTCAAGAATTTAAGGGATGGATGGGCTTTAGAAATGGGTGGTTAAAAAAAATAAAGGAGGCTAACAAAGAGAGGAAGGCGAAAGAGTTGCGCTATTGATTGTTAATGAAGTGTTAGTTTTGGATAAAATTTGAGGTTGAGTTTGTCCAATTTAGCACCAAGTGACGGATTTAATTGACTTGTGTAGTAAATGTGGGGGTTGGGGCTACTGGACATAAATTAGGTTGTAGTGTTTTGAGTGCTAGAATTATTGGAATTTATTTTGATTTAAATTGGGGTGTTTGCTTGGCTTTTGTGGTGGCATTGCTTGGAAGAAGGCAATCATCATAGTTGAATTTTTTTTTTCCAAACTTTTTTAGTTTTGGCAGAAAGAGTTTGTTGGCTTTGGTGTTGGAAGAAAGGCAATCAACAAATCTTTTTTTATTTTTCCTTTTTATCTTTTTGACAAAAAGGATAGTTTAGGATATTTGAAGGAATTAGTAGTCTATTGGGCCTATTTTGAAGCATAAATAGTGAAAGTAAGGGAGGTGAGTTTACTTTTTAAAATTTGAGAGCTTCCTGGAATTGTTAGAGACCTCAAGGAGGTTTCTGAAATTATCCCAAAAGTTAAACTAGATAACTTTTTGTGATATATATTATGAAAAAAATGATTAGCACTCCCCCTTTTGTTAACCACACTCCACTACCCATTTTTTCTAGCCAAGAGACTGTAATGTCTGTGCCTAACTTAAATTCTTGTGCATGACTGTACCAAAATAAAAGAATCAATTTATGCATGGCCTTACCAAAACCAAAACATCCTCCGTATGATTAGCAATGTAACTAAAAATTCTCTGTTTCTCATCATATTCAGCAATGTCGATAAAAATTTACAAAGCTACAGGATGCCAAAAACCAATTTTCAGCAACATATATAACGTCCAACACTTAAATTTAGTGCCTAGCTTAAATAGTATAAAAAAAACTCAATACAACGTCTGATACATGGTACGCATCAAATACGACCGAAAACAACTTATCTAGCCATCATAATGAAAATGAAACCCTATTGTATGCTTCTATCAAAAGAAAGCAAATTTTCATATAAGGGGGAGGGATGAGTTGGGTGGTAAAGGGAGAAAGAATGTAAGTGAAAAATTCCGAATTCGAGAACTCCGACTTATACTTTAAAAAAATTCTGTATCAAGACAATGTTAATGCACTAGTAACCTTATATATCCTCATGAAGCGCCTGCAAAATTAAAGCTTGAAATAAGAATTTGATTTGAGAAATGAACAGAAGCAATATGGACTTACAACGAAGAAGCGAAAGCTATAATTTTTTTACATTTTAGACATGTACGACAATTATGCCCAACTTTCTTACATGTACTGCACTTTTGATCATCTTCGACGAACTCAAAAACTGATGGATTTCGAAGCATGGGCTTGTATCCTTTTCTCTTTTTTAGATTTGAGGGCCTTTGTCTATTTGAATAAGTCATAGATTCACTAATTATTGGAAGAGAATGAATAAGTTGGCATACTTGCCTTTGCGTATCTTCTTCATGTTATCACTTTGATCTTCTAAGCCTCCACATGCAAGTAAACAATCTCATGTGAAAGGCCTAAGTTCTATTTTGAAGATAGGAAGCTGAAAAGAAACAAGGGATGTTAGTCTTTGTAGTTTGGCTTTGGTAAGGTCAGTCATAAATTTCTTCTTTTGTTTTGATACAGTCAGGCATGACAAATAAGGTTCGGCCTGGACATAATAGAAAAAAATTTATTACTTTTTTTTTTAACCGGCAAGTATACAGACCGACTAAATCAAAGGGGTGTCTTGGTACCACTTTTGAATTTTTTTCACTCCAGGTGGGGTTTGAACCCCCAATTTAAATTTCTTTTTTGTGGCCACTGAACCAAAACTCAATGATTAGGAAAAGTGTGATTACAATAAACGAAGAGTGCTAATATCATTTCTCATCATTAAAACTATATGTTATAGTTGAAAGTAAATATAACAAATTACTAGGATTTGCACGAAAGATTATACGATGTCTTTTTTATTGATCACACACTTATACGATTTTTAAGTCACCGCTTTGAGCCAAGACATGTAAAAGACACTTTGCACGAAGTGCTGTTTCAAACCAGCCATGAGAATTAACTAATTAGAAGTCGTAAAGAAATCTCATAAGTTTCCTCGTGATTGAAAGTCCCATGTTTTTCATTTTCTAAAGTCCCAAAATATTTGTTACGTATACAAAGTTAAACAACTTTTGAAAATAATTTTCCATTATTAGTCCTTGTCCAATTATTTTTTAGATGACACATGCAATTCTGATTAGGATAAATTACATATAACCCCCGGTGGTTTCATCTATTATCACATAATCCCCCTAACGTTTCAAATTAAAATGTCCACTTCACTCGTTTATAGTTTTATGTAAAGTGAAAACTTACAAAAAATAGCCCATGTAATGTTGTTAATTGAAATACCAATAGTACCCTTATTTAAAGGCTAAATCAATTGACAATTTAATTTCCTTGTATAAAAGTATAGGGAGATTACGTGAATAAATGTAAAAATTACAGAGAGATAAAGTGAATATTTATACATACCATAAGTGAGTTACATGGAGATTAAGATTTTATCACACGTGCTTTTAGAGTGCGTTGTTTATTCCATTTATTTTCCATTTTACATAAAATCATAGGAGAGTTATGTGGCTATTTTGAAACGTTAGAAGGTCATCTAACATTATGTAAAATTACATGAGGATTATAAGTGAGTTACCCTTCCAATTAACACTTTGGGGGGCAAAATTAGAAGCAATTGAGTAAGATCGTGATCAAATTAATACTAGATTTTAGAAAAATGAGAGTCAAACTAGGAAGGAGAGTAAAAGAATAAAGTAGCCGAGAATACTGTGTCAAAGAAATAAATATATGAAAATAATTTGAAAATAGAATCAACAAAGGATTACTATAACCTATTTAATCAAAAGAAAACCTCTTCTATTCTTCGTATAAAAAAATGTAAATAAATAAATATATATATCTGCTAATTCTTTAAATGAAAAAAATTTCTCAAGTCCCCAAGTTTCTTTCATTACAAAGTGCCTTTTACAACTTAAATGTGCAAAATGATTTACCTAAAAATATCATTTCAAACACTTGAGGCCTGATCAACAATGGAGGAAAGGAATGGAACTTCACACATGTCTAGATTTAGACTGACTTGAGAATGAAAAATCTCTCAACTATGTCTCTCTCTGGAGTTTCTCCAATACTTGAATATACAAGGGTGTGTTTTGGTTTTCAATCCAAGGGAGATTCTAAAATTACCAGGGAAAGGAAAATGAAGGGTTTGAGAGGAAAATAGAAATCTCATGGTCACATTTCTAACATCCTTGTTAGCTGAGCTGATAGGAAATATTGTTAAATTGTAATCCATTTCTATCTTGCTCCCACTATTTCTGGTTCCTTGTAATATTATCAAAAAAATTATTTTAGTCAATAAGAATTACATAATTTTTCATTTCAATTTTGACCAATTGACTAAAAATACTTCTTCAAAGTATTCATTATCTACAAAACCAACTGAAAGATTTTAGCACAAACACATCTTGGAGAGTTCATGATATGGAGGTTTCAAGTGGTGCTTCCATACCCCTATAGTCGCTCGAGTTCTCTCAAATAAGAGAAGCATGTATCTCTCACAAACACAACAAAGTTAAAGAGGGGGGAAACATTAAAGAGGGGGAAAAAACAGGTTATAACAATAATAGTGGCTCAAACATGCAAATAACAGGCTTAAAATCTCCAGAAGAGGTAAAAATTATCAAAAGTTAATACTAGAGGACGTATACTGACCATATTGACAATCGTCACAGCAATTCAAGAACATAGCAAGGCTGCAAGTTCAGCTAGTTAATAGAGCGACTAAAAGGACCTTGTACATACTTTGAAGGGTTAAGATCTAGGTTTTGCTTTGAAAAACAGCTTTAAAAAACAAAACAAGAGCTCCACCAACAAAAGAATGCTTATATTTAAAGAGATTCATAGTGCAGAAGAAAGCTGTACTATATGTGAAAACTCATTCAAGCACGATTGCAAGTAAACTACACTAGCTGCTCATACAGGAAAGGAGATGTAAACAAGTGTTGCCACACTTAAGATGTCCTTGATCATGTTTAATCATGGCCATACACTGCAGGTAAGTATTAGATTGAGTTTGTGAAAAATACTGGGATCTGAATCTGGATAAAAGATGTTGTAGGATATGAAATTTTCTTTCAGATAACGAAACTATAGCTCATCGTTTCCAGGGTAATAGTGGCGGAAGACGCATGAGAAGTCCTTCATTCCATGCCCATCATTGCAAAGCTGAGTGAATCTGGGGAGGAAAAATGTCATGTTAGTACCGTCATTGAAATTCAAACTTCCATTCCAGAAGCAGGATCTTAACATGTCATCCTAAGTAAAAGATTCCCCAGAATTTTTTTCCTCTCTGAAGCAATAAGAAACAAAAGGAAATAATGTTCTAAAAGCGGCTTCAGTAAGTATCAATCAGCATGGACTCTGAGAGAGTTTTACAGTTGGCACAATCTTGACATCATTGAAACGATCCACCAAACTATTGTGTGCATGATGAGAGGCCCCATAACAATTTCCAGCAGCATTTCGTATTTTAGCACGTAGAGAAGCAAAATGGATGCATGTACACATATTAGATATCTGTTCACAGCCTAAGCTTATTGAATTCGCGTCACTTTTTGACATTTGGATTGCAATTCATAAGAGCTGAGTGAAGAGGCCATTATCGACAGTCACATAACCTTTCATCCACCACTTTCTTAACACAGTAAAAAAGTGATGCTAGAGCCAGATTTGGTCTACAGCTAAGACTAGGGCATTGTTTACAAGTTCTAACACCATGATATACCCTGTCAAATAGTTGGAATTTGTTTGGTTGATACACAATGGCCTGGGCGACATACTATCATTACCATTGTTTTTATTGAAGTCAATGCAGTTAGCATCAGTGGGCTGTGGCACATTAAACAAATTGGCACATCTGTTAATGTTCTGACCAGAAAAATCAAATGATCAGCAACTTCAGCAAATGCAAGTTGCTTTTCTCCTTACCCCTATTGTTCTAATCAATTACATAGGCTCTAAATGTTTTACTAAAGCAGTATTATAGAAACCAGATTGCTCATCTCAATAGCTATACCATCCGAACAAAGGTATGTTATGGTCCCTAGTTTTTTAGTATCTATTGACAATTTGACATATTATCCATCTAAAATTGAGTTATGGTTAAGGAACTTACTGTCTCAACTTAAATCAAATGATTATAAGAGGTAATTGAACTAAGAATTCCATAGCATTGTTATGATAAGGGAATGCTCACATCTTTTCTGCTTGAGATGTCAGTGGAAATTCCAAACCTACTTCTTTGGCTGATTCTGCAGCAAGATTTAGATCTTTAGCCTGAAATAAAAAAAAAAAAAAAAAAAATTAAGTAAATTTTAATCGTGAAAGAAGATATTAGCAAAGATTGTTACAAAAGCAAATTTTTTATGCACAAGTAATGCACATGGAGACAAACTACAATTTAAGCATGCAATTTTGGAAACCCCAAGAGACGGAAGAAGATAGTGTCCAGGACCTTGGTGTGAATTGGCTCTTCTCTAGTTACAGTTTCCTTTAACTGACAAGCAATTCTACATTTACCATCTATCTTGTTTATTCCAAACAAATCACGGGGCAAGATACAATGTGAGTGTTAGTGGAAGAAGGGCTATCTCTCCTGAACAGGACAAGGAATGATTTCTTTGTACTAAACAAATTTCATAGGATTGGAGATAAAAGAGGAGACAAATACTACAGGCTCCCCAAAAATTCGGACATAGCAAATGAAAGAAAGAACAGAAAAGTGGATTAGCTTTCTTGTCAAACTCAAACCCATTTATACTAGCTCACACTCTCCCAGTTTTACCTGGTTTTGTATTGGTTACAAACTTAATATATTACATGAATATGCATACCTCAGTTCTTCAATGCATCACTGATGGCCATAGCCTGCACCACCAACCACCAACCCACCCCCCCACCAAACACACACAAAAATAATAATAATAATAAGACATTGTTCAGTATGCTCAGGATTCAGTCTTTTACAAGATAAGTTTTTCTTAGCAGGCCCTAGATTAACTTGTAAGGTTGTAAAATCAACTTCTACAATGTATTACTAAAGTTATCAAATTGAGCTTCAATTAAGACTTGTTGGAAATATGGCAACACAACTGTTTAGTGCTGCCCCTTTCCTTCATTCCACATGCACATACAATAAGCACAATCTTTGCGTCTCCACCTGTAAACGCTCACAAACAAATGAACAAAAAACACAGAGATCTTCATGTTCATTCTTTCTAAACATCCATATTCAGCATTTCCTGCTGTCGTAAGAGCAAAAGAATTGACCAGTTTAGAGAACCATACCAGCAGCCCTAGTTAACCTTCATGCATAATACAGTCTCTGCATTTTGTGTTTACCATGGGGCTATACCGTCTTAAGCAAAAGATTGTATGTTTACATCTAATGTATTCCCAGAAAGTATAAAGTCTACCTCTTTATCAACTCCTCTAATTTCTCTAGCACTATGCTTAATTGAAAGAGAATGATACTGCTATATGTCAGTTAATGAAAGATTGAACTCCAGACTAAACCATGATTTGGCCTCAAGTGCAACTCTATTTCAAAACTAAAAAATAATAATAATAATTTTATACCTTAGACAAGACAGAGAAAAAAATTTCATTGAATTGACAAAGAATATAGAATTGAATTATCACATATCAGGGGAGAAATCTGCGTACCATCAACTTTGATGCAAACCCACCATCATAGTTCCTTGAAGCAGGCACCCCATCCATCACTCCAGGCACTGGATTGTAAGTATCACTGTAATATTTATATAGATGTGTAATTAGAAAACAGTATGATTTTGGTGAAAACTATCATGGACTACAGAATCAACTTCATATGCCTAGCGTGAAGTTAATGTCTTTTTTATTTTCATGCCATCACAAAGCAGTTAGCTTTAGGAATTAGGGATCCTTTTCCTGTATAGCCATCTGAGAGCAACATAATACCACAACAAATTCTGCCTGAACCCCGGTTGGTTATAGACCATCTTTGAAGAAGGAAGCACAAAACGAAGCACTTTTCATAATATCAATTAACTTATCATGATCACGCCAGTTTAGCATGTTTTGTCAGAAAAGCCAGCCGTAGCTCAAACTGAAAGCAAGTGCTATAAGTTCGAAGTATGTCTTAGAAGGAATCCAAATGTAAATGCAATACCTACTCCAACAGCGAGCACTTGAAGAATTGAATATCTTGGTCAGAGTACTGGCAGCAATACCCAATTTCTGACCTAAAGCAAGGGCCTCTGATACACCAAGCATACTGACAGCCATTGCCAAATTGTTACAGATCTTTGCTGCCTTAATAGAAAGGGAAAGTAAATGGAATTTTAATTGACAATACCTAATTGCAAAAGAGATTTTAGTTTTCAACAAGGACAACCACCAAAAACTTTTAAGACATGCATGAATCATGGTTGCCAAGGAAACTAGATTACACAAACTTAACAAAAATGAAGGTAAAGGATTTCGTGGCTTTTTTATATATCTGTAGATTTTGTCCTGTATATTCATTGACAATATATCTGACTTGAAATGTAAAACTGAGATCAGTAACAGATATCTTTTCCTGCACTCTTATGGACTATTAGCGTGTTAAAACAATTTAATAGAGAGCTTGTTATTACATTGCACTCGCTGTCCATCTCTGTGTTAATCTGCAAAACCCGTAATTGTTGACTTCTTGTTGCTTCCAAGCTAGGTTTATAAAATGCATGAAACTAATAGCAACTATATCACAGAACCTAGACGTCCACTCATGTGATTTAGAGCCTATAAAATCTAGGAAATGAAACAGCAGGAGCAGCTTAGAAATTTCATGTTTATATGCTCACAATTTTTCTCATTTTACAGCAAAAAATGACATTATCTAAAGATTCTCAATCATCTTTTCTTGTCCTGTTTGAATATATGATGATTTCCATAAACAAATTGACATTCAGTTCCTTTGGTAGTCCTCTGCTGGAAGAACAGAAGACCTGGAATATATTTAGTTGAATTAGCAGTCTTCTCCCGTAAATGCCACTCAATTTCCATTTTCAGATTGTCCGGACAAATGTTTTGTCCATGTTGGTGATGATCTTATCATCTTAGAACAGCGTTATGTGTAGTGAGCAAGCCTTTCTCAGATGATTTTGGTCCACTACTCAAGAAACTTTCCGTAGTCTTTATGCATGTTCACATGCAACGGGCAGTAACCTCACTTGAATAGAATGGAATTGAGTCAGAATGAACCAAGTCCACAAATGATGTGGACTTACACATTTTGACACTAATATACTTCAACCTTTAAAGACTAAATGCACCAAGTCCACAAATGATGTGGACTTTCACATTTTGACACTAATATACTTCAACCTTTAAAGACTCAATTAGTCTTCTTTCTCCAAAAACAGACATATCTGCTCATTTATGAATTGAACCAGCGGGTGCCACAAATCATCCTCTTAGGCAAAAATCCTAATATGTTCCATAGAACTATGAGTCAAAACCACCTACAGATAACCTGGCCAGGGGATCCATGGGGATGAGATGTTAGTATGGCCTTATGAAATGAACATACAAAGCTGAAGACCAATCAAAAGCAATTTGCATCAAGTTAATTTTTTTCAGTTTTCCAATGTCATATATCCTCTTCATATTTTTGCATAATAATAATGAACGCAAAGTTATCAGTGCAAGAGGCATCTGGAGCATACAATGGAAGCTTAACAAAGTCAGAATTTAAGCTATCAACACAAAGCTTTTGGATTTGGAGTGTTTGATTGCAGTATCTTAGGAAATGCTAACACGTACTGAACCATTTCCTGCTCCACCACAATAAATTGTGCTTTTCCCCATTGAGAGAAATAAGGGTTTTGCAGCCACATAAGCTTCCTCCAAGCCACCCACCTGAACGACACATCATAAGATGTTGATTAGTACAAGAACTCATATGAGTCAGTCTATTAAGCCACAAAAAATTTTGAAAATTAGTCACTCAAGAACAAGAAAAAATTGACACCCATCCATGTAACGAGGAAATATTATTCTGCATACAAATATACAAACTGACAGAACAGAAAAAGAGATTGATAAGCACAACATTCAATGACATCTTCAATTTGAGTCATATGAGTTTAAACTCTCCCTCTGTTCCAAAAGTGAATGTCATATTTTCCTTTCTGGGCTGCTTTCCTTAAATGAAACTTTTGATCCTAAGATAATTCTCTTTCAATACCCTGCACACCAGCAAAAGCAAACCCTTCCACATATTATAACATATCTTCAAAATTAAATAAACTAAAATGTGGTCTCCCCATGTTATTGACTTCTATATTTAAATTATTAGATGTTTCAGTTTCAAAATTAACTCATGTAAAAGTCAGACAATGACATCCAGCTTAAAAGCAATAAGTATTTCACCAAAAAGCCACCAGAAAGCCATGAGGTTGAATTCCAGAAAATAGGAAGTCAAGTTCACACTTCTACACTGCCAATATTGAAATGATTTATCAAACCATAGAGCTGAGTCACCAGGGACTTAACTAAGAGCTGATGTTTTGCACTATTTAGTTTTACATTTACAGAAATCTGGATGGATGAGGATAGGGTCTGAATTGTCAATTCAAGCTATCTAACAGGTATAAGTAGAGACAAGCAAAACAAATGACAGAGACTCAGTTATATAAAAATGGTCCCGGTAAATTTTAACTGATGGGGTAAACATTGAGCATGTTCCCAGGTTGTCAATCCCCAATTCATATTTTCTGTAGGTCAGCAGGTAATGCCAACTCAGCAACACTATCTGTTGTGTCCATGCAGGCACTTATCTTCTCCTTTAAACAATTTGCCCGACTTGATGGCAAGCAAACGGAATAGTTTAATGGACATACTGGTATGTGTCCAAGATAAAAGTAACACGTTGCTGTTTGCTCACAGCCTATGAACATCCCAAACTATAAGCACTTAGACAATCCTGAAACGAATAAGTAAATTGAAAGTGTATCTTAAAAAGAGGTTAATTGCTTTAAGCGTCTGTTTACACCATTGCACCTATAATTAAGGAAAAAATCAAGCATAGTCCCATGTAGAAAAGCTTGTGATTACAGATTTGTTTTTATGGTTCAGAAAGTGCTTTGGAACAAAGATAGCTATTTTTAATTGACAACAAGTTTACTCAGGGCATAACCCCTTCAAAGAAACTAGACTTGCTTCCCCACAAGCGTGTGTACCAGACCATTGCTCTATGAAAGTTTTAAATGCTTATAAGAATACAGAAAACTACCATGAAAGTAAGTGTTCCAGCTTGAGCAGCAAGAACACCTCCGGATACAGGAGCATCCAACATGGCCGGAACCTCAAAACCATCTGTGTAAGATGTAGCAAGTTTAATCAATTACAGAAAATGACAATTATCTTGCGCACCTAGGCGTTGTTTTTATGCAAAAACATGTAAATGCATTTTTATAGGAAGAGAACAGAACACAAGAATGCCTGTAGACAATAAAACCACATACTGGTGTGTGAAATGTGCATATACACAGCACTAATAAAATTTCTTCGTGGATATTCAAGTGAACAAATGTTATGGTAGATCCATTTATTAGTTGAAAAAACAACAAGTGTTCCCTAAAAGATATTCCCACGCCCTCCCCACCCGCCCTCCCAAAACTATAAAAAAAAAAAAAAAGAATTACATTTCGATTTTTGTTGGCTAATCATCATAAGGATGAAACTGAATAATACTATAGGAAACAATGTTCCAGAACTGATTTCATTGACAGGTCATGCAGGATATCTGCTTTGTTCAAACATGTATGGAACTAAATAAAGACAGCACACAATGAGTTAGCTTGCGAAGATTAAGTGCATGACATCAACTAGAAGAAAGAAGGCAGACTAGTCAGGCGTAAGTTTTCTTTCAAACTGAAATTTTTTAACTTTCCTCTTTCTTTTCTCAAAGGTTGATCATAAGCCTCATGAAGCAGGCATACTTAGGAAACATGTAAAGCTCTTTACTTTGTGAAGCTTTAATGCATTTCCCCAATGATTCGTCATCCTCTTAGTTGGATCTCTTCTGTCATTCCCAGGAAAACTTGTTTACATAAATCACTCAGAGCTTGGACAATCACAGATTAAGATTACACCGTGGAGGTAGATAATAATTAAAGGTTAATGCTGTTTAAATATCTGTTGACCCAGGGTTTAGGTAATGGTATGAAAGCATACAGAACTTTGTAAGGTGTACCTCTTTTCCTTTTCAGAGAACAATCAGCTATGGTGGCAGAGAGCTTTCTTGACGTTTGAGGGTCAATTGTTGATGAATCTATGAACAACCACGGTCCAAGAGTATTACCATGGCTGAGCAAACCATTTCGTCCAGTGTAAACATCCAATACCTACACAATAAGAACAGTATAATAGAACATAAGATAGTGCAAAGCAAAATAACCTTTCAGGAGTAGAAATTTAATGTTGAGATTACAGAGCCTGGCAAACATGAGGCACATTGTGCGGAATCAGTCTGGTAGAATTATTGAATTATTAGAAAATAGAAAATGTTACCCAAAACACATGCTGAAACTGCCCTGAAGCAGTTCAACTAATGGGAAGAAATAAGTGGCAAAACCCAGAACCAATAGCTGGTCACACCAACACAGTAAACAACCAGTTAAATACTTCTAAGAGGGACGATTACACACCTCATACAGTCTTGCTGACTGAAAAGGGTTTCCTTGGCACACGAGGTATTTTACACTCTTGTTGACAGTCATAGCAGGACTGCCAGGGGGTCTTGCACCAAGGTTTTCATTCGTCTGATAACTAATGGGAAGGTGGGGAGTATCAGACATAAGTAAATGACAGCAGCACAAACCAGGCATCACAACCAGCTTATGCCAAGATCTTAAACAATTGAAAGAGCTTATGGTGCATCTGTCTTAGTTAGTTTACTTGAAGAATTGGTTAGCATTTATGATACATGCATACTAGATCTTAAAGAAACTAGTAGCTTTAGCTCTTATTGCCACATAACACCTTACGAACGCCATAAAGAATTGAAGTGATAAAAATATGAGAAACCCCCTGTCAACATTGTTTCCATAGGCTACCAAATATAATGTTTTTCTGTTACAATTGCAGCATACAGACATCCAAATCCTACTTTTAACAATTTGAAATTCTGAAATGCCTGTCATCATAATTAATGGAATCCACTTCTTCAGAGCAGAGGTTTTTTTTTGTTCACCTTTATGCTTTAGCTTTCGCTTCTTTGAAATTCACTGGTATACGTTTTTGTCTTCTTCTGCAAGTCAACATGATCCTCAGTACTTATCCTATGTTGGCACTTCTAGTGAGGACAACAATTTTTGGACGCCTACGATTTGAAGCTGATTTTGAGATTCATTTTGAAGTGTCCATGCTTTCATTGCTTTAAGCTGTAAGTCTGCTTCTTCATCAGGAAACATCTTACCAAATTTTTCAAGAGATTTTTCCAATTAGTTTTACGTCCATTCATTTTGGAGGGGCTTCCATATCCGAGTTTTTGACGAGATAGAGTTCAAAGAGTCTTTTGCTTTCTGGGCTTTACTTGATTAATTGTTGGTTTGTGCCAGAATGAAGTCATTTGAATGGCATGTATCAGTTATGTGATACAAATACTCTCCTTAGTTGAGATAGAAATTGATTTTAGTGCTTCTAGTTTGAGTCTTTGGGTTTGAATAATTTGTTCCTAATATTCCCTACATCCCTAATGCCTAGAAAATTCTGAGAATAAAGCAAATTATAGCTTCATACTCACATGGTTTGAAGAAGGCAACATTGTGATCAAGACGTCACTACTATCCGCAACTTCAAAAGGTGACTCTTTTGTAAGAATCCCCCTCTCTGAGAAAATCTTCATGGCATTGTGGTCTCTGGAGAAAAATTTTGGAAAAGAAATAAAATTGAAAAATAAAGGATGAACACATGCTTAACAAAAATGTGGTCTTGTTATTCAAAATAAAGGAGTACACTCAACACGTAAAAGCATGATTATATATGCACTAAATCTCCATTGCTTTTGGAAAATAAATTAAATCATAAGCATCTTTTGATTAGAACAACAACAGGAAAGGAGGATGGCAAGACCAGACAACAACAGCTGGATGCAGCAGAACAGGCAATTGCAATAAGGAACAAGAAGTTGAACTCTCACTACAAACTGAAAACAAGTCAAGATGCAGATAAACAGTCAAATGAACAGAGCAAAGTACGTTACACATCATGAACGGTGAGATTGTATCCATCCTCAATCAAATTATTAGCCATTCGGGATCCCATATTTCCTAAACCAATAAATCCAATTCTCTGCAACAACAAAATAAAATATCAACAAAGACAAATCAAAAAAATTTAGCACATAATGCCCTTAAAAAGATACTTCTCGAATCAGTATCATGTTTGTCAAATTTAATTGCATTTCAACCACTCAAGAAATGGTAAACAAAAATGAAAACAGAAATAAGACATAAGGTTACTGAGGAAGATACTAGAAAAAGAGAACAATTTACTCTACAGCTCTATCTAAAGATTGATGATTCCGGAGTTGTAAATGTATGCCAAAAAAATTTACACCAGATTAAGGAACCAAACTACACTCTTTCTTCAACAAAATTTGATCCAAGCAAAAATTACTGAATCTCTTGCAAGCTCAATTTTCAAAGATGTTAGCAAATCAAACATGAATTTTTAATCCCATGAGTCCAAGAACTTGAAGCATTCTGAATAAAAGAATCCACAATAATTCTTACATGCGTAATTAATTTCCATTGATTAAAAAAAAAAATCCATCCCATTAAACTTCCGGCAGAAACCCACTAGAGCATAGCCATCAAACAATAAAACATGAGTTTAATTGCCCTCTGATTTTTAAACGAAGCAAGAAAACTTGTGATTCAACCTTTTTCTGCAGTTTTAGCCACAGTTGAAACATAGCATTACTGATCATATACAAATTTTTTTTCAGGAATTCAGGAGCAGAGCTTACTTGAAAGTGAGAGCGAAGATTGGATGCTGAACAAAATGAACGGTTGGAATAAGACAAGTGACGAAGAGAAGAAGTATATTTTTGGAGCTGCTGATGAAGTAAAAACCTTAATCTGGAAATCGCCATTGCTGAGCTAAGAGTTACTTTACGGTCTTGTTTGTTTTGACCCAAAAAATAAACAAAGGTCAATTTCATATTTATAGTTAAGATTTAAAATTTCGATATTGTTGAATTGGTCCTTGGACTCATAATAGAATCTCAATTTGCAGGTCTGATTCTTAAAAATATTATCAATTAGTCCTACATTTAATCAGATGTATCCAATAGGATACTCTTTTTTTCTTCGGAACGTTAGAGTACTTTCATTGATCTTTAAAGGGAGCTTTACAATCCGAGCAAAGACTCGATAATCTCTACATATCGTGTTCAATGACACGGAGGAATGATGCCTACCTCATCCAACAAAATGCCTAGAGCATATGAACTAACATTTGTACTAATATCATTATCATCATTACTAACTAAGCAAAAGGAGCACATTCGAAACAATGATTTTAGACTTAAAATATCCTCAAGAAGTGTTGTCAATCTGCAATCAGCAGTCCTTCTATTTTTAAGCTGCCTCAAGAGTTCCTTATTTTGGATTTAATGTTTGGCTTTGCTCCACTGTCTTTCCAACGCTTTGCATATGACCAGTTTGATTGCTAAGACATCATCAATGTTCTTGTTCCCAGAGCTTCTTTCTTTTATTGCCCAAAAAACTATGACTCCGTTTGGCAACCTTCTGACTGTAACTCCAACTCCAAGCAGTGCTGACCTCTGTTGACCTGTAGTTGACACTCTCAAGTTTATTAGATCCTGGTCCTCATGTTCTTGACACTCCTCATCCTATTCTGGCATTGTTTCTGCTATGCTCAATTTGGTTTTGTTTGATCCTAACTCATCTTACTTCAACCATTCTTTGTGTGCTTTTGAATAACTCTGCATGGTTGATAGCTGGACTGGTTTTCAAATTATTTCTTGTTTCTTTCCTTCCATATCTGCCACAGAATATTGGCAATGAGGCCAATATGGCTTTTACCATCAAGTCTTTTCCTAGCCTCTGTGATGCTGCTCCACCATCTTCTGAAATTGCCTAGCTGATCTTTGGCTCCATCCCATGTTATTGGGGCTGCTTTCCAAATCTCTCTTGTTAGGAGGCAATGCAGCAGTGTGTGTTCTACTTTTTCTGGTTCCTCTCCACATCTTTACACACTGGATCCCCAATTGATGCTTTCTTGTAGATTGCTTCTCTGACTGGGAGAGCTCCGTTAATACACTTCCATATGAAAACCTTAATTTTGTGTTTGATGTTGAGCTTCCACAGAGTATTCCATATTTGCTTGCTTTGTTGACTACCTTCTTCAAAGCTTGTTCCACCAGTCTCCATCTCTTTGTTCCTTCCTGAGCTTTCTTCAATTATCCACTTGTATCCAGAGCTTACAGTGTACTCTCCTTCTTCACTGTACTTCCAATAGTTGGAGTCTTCTCTACCTGATAGACTAATAGGAATATTAAGAATCCTCTCTGCATCAGTCTTGTTGAAGAGTCTGAAGATAATATTTGTATTCCATCTTCTACAGTTGATGAGTTGCTGTACTGTTTCAAAATCACAGTTTTGGGGTCTGGGAGTAGTAGGTTTACCAGAAGGTGATTCTGGTATCCACCTATGCTCCCAGATATTAGTACTGCTCTCATTACCAATCCTTCTTAGTACTCCTTTTTCAATGAGATCTCTAGCTTCCAGTAACCCTTTCTAGAATCAAGATGCACCGCTTTGCACTTTACATGTGAAGATTGATTTCTTGGGAAAATACTTGGCTTTCAACACTTTGCTGACCAAGAGATTTGGTATAATAATTAATCTCCAGATCTATTTTCCTAGCAGAGCTTTATTAAAGGCTTCTAGGTCCTTAAATCCCAATCCACCTTTCTTCCTTCCCTGAGCCATTTTCCTTCAAGAAATTCAGTGCATTTTGTTTTTGCCATTAGTTTCTCCCTACCAATAGTTTGCCATGGCAAAACTGAGGTCCTTGCAAAGTTTCCTAGGCAATTTGAAACATGACATAATGTAGGTTGGCATGGCCATTGTGACTGCTTTAAGCATGACTTCTTTTCCAGCAGGACTGAGAAGTTTATTCTTCCAGCTTTCTAGTCTTCTTTTGATGTTGTCTCTAATGAAGCCAAAGATTTGCTCCTTTGTCCTTGACACAACCATGGAAAGACCAAGGTATTTTCCTTGTTTCACTTCTTCCATACCTCCTAGAGCAGTACAAATTTTTTGTTTCTGCCTACATGTCAAGTTCTTACTAAAAAACACAGATAATTTTTCTAAGTTGATCAGCTGTCCAGAAGTCTGTTCATAGACTAAGAATCTGCATGAGTTCCTCAGTTTGTTGCAACTCAGCTTTACAAAAAATGAGAGAATCATCAGTAAAAAAAAGATGAGTGATGTTGGGGCCCTGTCTACTAATCTTCAGACCTTTTATTCTTCTATTTTCTGCTGCACTTTGGAGTAGATTCGAAAAGCCTTCTAAGCAAATCAAGAAGAGATAATGTGAGAGAGGGTCTCCCTGTCTTATTCCTCTTTCTGGCCTCACAAAACCTTTGACTTCTCTATTGCAATTGAAGGAGTATGAGACTGTTTCCATACAACTTGAAATCTATTTGATCCATTTCTCACAGAACCTCATTTTCTGCATCATAGCTTTAAGGAAGTGCCATTCCACTCTATCGTATGCTTTAACCATGTCTAACTTGATACCCATATACCCTTCTTTCTCTTGCCTTTTGTTTTTCAAAAATTGCAAGCATTCATGAGCAATGATCACATTATCAAGAATTTGCCTATCTGGAATGAAAGCTGATTGGTTTTTACTGATGCACTTATCTAGGACAGACTTCAATCTAAAGCCAGGATTTTAGAGATGATTTTGTACAGGACACTACAAAGGCAGATAGATCTATAGTTTTTCAGACCTATAGGGTTCAGAATTTTGGGGATGAGAGAAATGACTGTGTGGTTAATAGATTTAAGCATGCAGCCAGATAAGAAGAAAGATTGGATAGCCTTAACCACATCACTCTTAATCACATTCCAGAATCTTTGGAAGAAAAATGGGGTCATTCCATCCACACCTGGGGCTTTGTTTGGGTTCATGGAAAAGATAGCAGATCTAATTTTCTCCTCATCTACAGCTTTAGTTAGATTAAAGTTCATTTCCTCATTAATAGACTGAGGAATACCCCTTAGTAGCTCGATATATCTCCTCCCACTTCACTAGAGAATAAACTCCTATAGAAATTGGAAATCTCAGAGACTAATTCCTCTTCATTCTTTGTCCATGATCCATCCTCCCTTTGAACGTTGAGGATCCTATTTCTGGTTCTCCTTCCTCTCACATAGGCATGAAAGAAACTGGTGTTCTTGTCACCTTCTCTTAGCCAATTCACTCTAGCTTTCTAACTCCAAAAAGATTCTTCTTCTTTTAGGCCTCTTTTAGCTGCTCCTTAAGTTCAATCATTCTCACTTTTTTGTTCTCAAAGATTGACTTATCAAAGCTCTCTAGCCTATTCTTTATGTCATTGATTCTTGCTTTGGAATTTGCTTGGAAAGTGTTTTTCCACTTCAGGATCTCAATTCTGCAGTTTCTCTCTTTCCTGGTAACTCTGAACATTCTTGTCCCTTGTTCCTCCTTGTTCCAAGCTTTCTCAATGACTTGCTGAATCCCCTCCTTCTGTGTCCACCTCTTATCAAAATAAAATCTTTTTTTCTTTTTTCTGGCTCAGTATCTAGAATTAACAAACTGTGATCAGATGCAAAGGACTCCATGTGCTGGCAAGTTGCTCCTTCAAACTTTTGCACCCAGTCATAGCTACTTAGACACCTGTCTAGTCTTTGTCTCACTTCCCCTTCATTGTCCCAATAATTGCTCCAAGTCCAAGGGTGGCCTTCAAAACCTATGTCAACTAGGCTATTATCAGAGATGAAATCCTTGAAAGCCTTAAAGCTCCTTTCCTCTCTCTTAAGTCCCCCTCATTTCTCTTCATTCGAAACTATATTATTAAAGTCTCCTGCAATCACAAATTTCTTCCCCCACAACCTTTTCCTTTCACTCAAAACTTTCCATTGTTGCTTTCTGATTTGAGCATCACAGTTTGCATACACTCCTATAAACTACCACTCTTCTAGTGGTTCCCTTCCCTCTATTTTTGCTTCAATAGTGAAAGCTGTTTGAAGTATTGCCAGAACTCTGATCTTGTATTTCTATAATAAGCACATACCACCTGACCTGTTCATAGCCTCAGTTACCACACTGTTATCAAATTTTAGCCAGTTTTTTACTCTGTCCATATATCTCTTTCTATTCTTAGTCTCACTAAGGACGATCAAATCTGGAGAGAGGAGGTTGTTAACCTCCCTCAAATGAGGAATTGTCAAGGGGCTCCCCACACCTTGATAATTCCACACCACAAGTCTCATATTTCCTTGGGGGCTCCATTAGGGAAAGACCTCACCTCCACTTTAAAAGGCTCTATTACTTCCACCAGCTCTGCTGATTTAGCTTTTTTCCAGTTTTAATCCTCAGCTCCTACTTCCTCCATTTCCTCATCTCGAAAAGTCATTTTCCTCTTTCCCATGCATGTCTGATTGTTCTCTTGGCCATTCAATTCTCTTAAGGGCCATCTGGCTTTACTGGGAGACTTCAACTTTCTACTCATTCATTTTTATTGTTTTCTGATTGCCTCCTGTACCCTCTCATTATTCTTGCATGTCTCTTGGGTCATCATCCCATCCTCTTATTCTTCTCCCAATGTTCCAGACTTATCAATAGTATTTATTCCTAAATTACTATCCTTCTCCATCTCAGCAGCTTCCTCCACCATTTGGGTCTTTACTTCATCTTTGCAGTTTGCTTCTAGTTGCTCAGCCACCAATAGGATACTCCAAACCTTACAAAAAGAAAGGAGGAAGAGAAAATGATGAGGGCTTGAGAGTTAAATTAGAAAGCTCAAGTTTGGTAGACTAATATCCCTGCTAGCTAAACTCAATCTTAGGGACAGATATATAATATTTTGTTCTTATATCCAATATTTAATAGTAATCTTGTCGGGAAAAAAAAATGGTCGAATTATAGATAGAAAATTTTACCCTTTAAAAAGTCATTTTATACTGTGTAAAAAATTTTTGTCAAAAGAAGAAAAGCAAGAATAAAAAACCTTGGTGCTACAACTAAATATGATACATTGAGTGATTAAAAGTAAGTACTTGCACAATTTTGTAGTTAAAGGTGTTAATTGTGGATGGATAATAATGACTATTTCATCAATAATTCATCTAATGCTACTTTACTAAAAATTTTCATGAGTTCATTATCATCTGATTCCAACCATAGCTATCAGAGTAAAGATTAAAATGGAACATTATCATCCTTCTATTGATTTTGTGGTTCAAAATATGATTTAATTTAGTAAGGGTAGATCCAAAACAAATTTCAACTTCAAGAATGCCCTGAATAGTTGTTAGTAATATTATTCATTTCTGACAAATTTGATGCCCAACTTGGTCACAATGGAGAAACAAACTTCACGTACATAAGTCTTCATTGTTGAATTGTACAAGAATGTTTCAAAATATACGATAATCGAATTCATCACTTGAGAAAAAGATGGATTGAATGGTACAGAAAGAAAGAGCATTAGTGAGAGATCTCTAATTTGAGACCTCCCACTTATACTAAAAGGAAAAAA
The DNA here is from genome assembly GCF_003713205.1 of Coffea eugenioides. Classification (NCBI taxonomy): domain Eukaryota; kingdom Viridiplantae; phylum Streptophyta; class Magnoliopsida; order Gentianales; family Rubiaceae; genus Coffea; species Coffea eugenioides. Next base: position 13,379,218 of record NC_040043.1, on the reverse strand, counting down.
GAAAAAAAAAACTCATCACTCCCGCAGCTGTATGCCGCATAACTTGATGCACTGGCATTCTTTCATATGTTGGCTTTTTCTTTAATTTTGCTTATAGTTCAAAATCCTACTTCGTTTTTTAGTCACATTTGCCTCTATATATGTCATTATGATTCTTCAAGGTTAGCTATTGAGACATAAAATGATAGACAGTTTAAAGTAAAGAAAAATTATAAAGATGTAAAATCTTCATATAGTTAACTACCCTAAATATTTCTGATTTTTTCTTTTCTTTGAACAGTCATTATATGGGTTAACTACACTTCAATATTAGTGGGGCATATTTTGTGCTATTTCAATAAACTAGTAGCAATGCACGTGCAATGACCATGAAAATTTTGGGCCCAAAACTGTAAAGCAAATTATTCGAATGACCACTAAACTTTTGGAATCATCGAGTTTGGCCACTGGACTATTTAAAATTTAGATTTCAGGTCATTCCGTCAAATTTAATCATTAATTATGACCTTTTCTTTTGTCTCGTAAATCGTGCGACCACTCAAATCTGTCATGTTTAACGATGAAATCTAACAGAATGGCTTGAAATTTAAATTTTAGATAGTTTAGTGGCCAAAAGTTTGATGGCCATCCAAATAATTTGCTCAATAATCCCCTAAATTTCTATAATCCTTCTTGAGAATTTCGTTACCAATTCACATATCAATCAACGTTGATTTAAATCTTGGTTCAATTATAAATCATAAGCGCCAACAAATGGAAAACGTGAATAGCGTAAATCAACTTGAAGAATTTTACAAGATTCCATGTCCTACGTTTTTAAGATTTAATACATTACACTTACAAGATTTCTCCTAACTCACTAACTAAGCTAATATGGTTCAATATATAGTACGTACTAGCCATCTTCTCGCATATTTTTTCTTCAAAAGAAAAAAAAAACTAAATCGCGTTGTATGCCTAGAAACTTTTCTAGTATTAGATACTGGTTCTGATGAAATATTTTTAGAATTAATTACAATTAATCCGCTTAAAGTATAATCCATTTCTCACTTTACCCTCTTCACTTCTAATTTTTGTCACTTAACTCCCGTTGGAACAAATTACCCTTACATTTCATTATTGTCCCCCACCTCGTTTCACTTTCAACGGTCTGGCGATGTGGGACTTGATAAAGTGCAAGATAGCCAATTAACTTGGCAATTGACTCTACTTCTTATTCCACAGAGATGTATATATCACATCTGCTCAAACTATACATCATTAATTACTGGAATTTGACTCTTGCGAGCTCACAAAATCATGCTTCTCATTGGGTAGAGGCCATTAAAGGCTTGAAGAGCTCTTTCCTATTTAGAGCTTCCATTGCACATGCCTCAGGATTGTACCATTCCATTTTGCTGTTCTAATTTTTCTTTTAGCATTTACTGAACGTGTCTTTATTTCAACAGGTAAAGGGACTCTTTCATTTTTATATTATCAAAGGTTAATGAATTAGACATTGGTTACTTAAATTGACTTGCAAGTTGCAATGCCACAGAAACTAATACTAATCAGTACCATTCATTTAGTATAGTAGCTGTCCATGATTCATTTTTTCTTTTTCTTTTTTTTCGGTAATTGAAAAAGTTGAGTAGGTTCGATTTCGGTTGCTATCATCAGTTAGAGTATGCATCCTGAATCACCACCACTAAGAATTCTTAATTATCATATTTGCAACGAATTCAAATATACGATATTTGTGAAGAAGTAATTTGTCCTTACCAATCGAACCAACTTTTCTTGCCTTCATAATTTATTTTTTCAACAACATATGGACTATGTTCTGGCCCCAGAATCAGATGGTACGTTAATTTGGTACGGTAACGCTGAAAGAAAAGTATGGTGAAGACTTTAGACTTTAGATATAAATGTTATGTTAGAAGTACCATTCTTTGACACATTGAGGCTACCGCTGTCCCTCTGGACTCCTGCAATATTGCTGCATCCTCTTATGCATACAGAGGAGCAATTTATGGTGATTGCTTTTGTGTGAAATTTATTAGCTAATCAGAAAGTTAGTTGCAGGGCAACTTCTTGCTGGTTCTCAATCAATACCATAACTAAAGCCGAAGAAGTAAAACAACTGCAATAAATCTCTGAGACAAACATCCGACAAGCCAGCAATTCAAGTCACTAGTTACTGAATGCTCCTTTGCCTAAATTTTTCACTTAAAAGACGATTTAATGTGCATGAGATAAAAAAATAATTAAAAAATATGTTTATAGACGACATAAAAATTAAAAACGATTTAACGTATATGAGATAAAAAAAAGTGATTGAAAAATGTTTGCGAACAACGTTAAAATTTTTCTTCCAAAAACTACAATCCAAACAAGGAAACCTTTATTGATTAATGCAAGAAATTGGCACACTTGAACAATAGGAATAACAATAATCTATATGGTATCCAGAAATAAAGATTCTGGGAAATAAATCCACACAAACACTAAGCTGAACTTTTTTGTGGATTCTCAACAATAATCTGCCAGGCCCTTTAAGGAGAATTTTAGGGCATGTCGTATTCGTCTAGATTTGCAAATTGTAGAGATCAGACAAACTGGGAAGTTCTCTTGAAAATCAAGAAAATAATATATAATCATCCACTCTGATGAAGCTGAGTGCCTTATCATCGATCCAGCCATCCATACTTCTCCATGAAAGGGTTGACTACAGCATTTGGAGGGTACTCGTCAATGCAATCTTTCCAAGCATTGCCATCCTTCATATCTTTCATTACCTCCCAGATACAAGTATTACACTTAAATCCAGAACCAAAACTTATCATTATTATCCTGTCACCTTTCTTGAGTCTTTTCTTAGCTTCCATGTAACCTAGAACATACCATAAGCCGCCAGCAGAAGTGTTACCAAAGCGGTGAAGCGTCATCCGGGTCGGTTCAAGATCATAGTCAGTTAGCCCCAAACTCTTGCCAACCCCATCTATGACTGCCTTTCCACCAGGATGTATGCAGAAGTGTTCCGCTCCTGTTTTCAAATTCGGAATTGCTGCAGTGAGTCCTTCATCAAGGGATGCCCTCTTGGATTTCCTCCTCTGTGGGAAGGATAATATGATGTACCTTATTATTTCCCATAATGGAAGCATTTTAGGCCCCAGCACTCTCAGATTGATGGTGAAACTCTGAGCTGCAGCTTTGACAAGTTTCTTCGTGAGACGAAAACCTCTGTTTCCATGACCATCTTCCATCTGGATGCAGCAATCATAGGCTTCATCATTTGATCCATAATGAGTACGTACCATGCATTTTAACTTCAAGATAGCTCGATGCTTTAAGGCCTTATTATTGGTGAAAAGCATCGAACAACCACCCGAGCGGAATAAGCAATTGGACAATATCATGGATTTTTCATTGCCACAATACCAGTTTGCACTCAAAGATTCCGTACTCACAACAATAGCAAATGCATTGTTATAAGTCTTGAACAGCTGCTGGACTAGATCAATTGCAACAAGGCTGGCACTGCACCCCATGCCAGAGAGATTAAAGGCCTTGACATTGGACTTCATCTTGTAACGGTTTATGACTCGAGCTGTTAGAGATGGCACGCAAGAAAGTAGGGATACGTTCACCACAAGAATGTCAATTTCTTGTGGAGAAATACTTGTTTTAGCAAAAAGATTGTCAAGTGTTTCAAAGAAAATTTGATCCATCTCGGTTAATGAATCGATTAATTCAGGACGCTCTTCTTTGCCCCGGATGACATTTTCGGGAGCATAAGAGTTTTCACCAATGCCTGCTTTGACAATGGTTCGTAAGAGGAATCTGTATTCTTCCAAGCCAAGATTTTTGTTGCGGAATACGATGGAAGCACATAATTCTGTGTCCAACCTTCTGTCCTCCGTGGCCTTGTAACATTCATAGCCTAGCATGTAACAACAATGGTTTGTCCTCTGCAAGACAAGCTTGTAGAGGTAATATGTAAGGCAAAGGAAACAAAGCAAGCATAGTGCAGTTAAGAGCTCCATGTTTAGAAAAAGAATGTGGAGGTTGGGCTATGGAGGCTTTGTGCCGTTATGCTGGAATCCTGCAATCTATAGATGTAGATTATATAAGACAAAATTTCAACATAATTGCAAACATTAGCACGCAGTAAATGCGTCCAGAATTTGAGTTGTTACGCATTTCTTTTCAGTACATCACATAAAGTAAATTCAACTACCTTGGCCAACTTGAAGAGTATATTGCATACCTTTATCATCTATAGTAAGAAAATATCATGTATACGCTTGCATGCGGTTCACAGTATATTGATATTTAATGTACTTCCTACTATATTTCATAAATCATAAATTCTACTTGATAAAAGAAATTAATCGTAAAAAGCATATGTAACACTTAGAATAAACAACTAGTGAGATGAATGAAAAGCAAACAATTTACTCTGGAAGAAGCTATTAATTAAAAGTGGCTCTATGTAACCGCACAAATAACATCAATCATGCAAGACAATTGGAATAGTAAGCATATATAGCCATACGGGGTGATTATGTGGTAAAGACAATTGGGATAGTAAGCATATATAGCCATACGGGGTGATTATGTGGTATGATGATACCAATAATCAATTTAACGATGCAATATGTGCCATAATCAATTCGTTTAAGTTTTATATTTAAAGTTAAAAAAGTCGCTGTTGGCTTGTGAAGTTGAAGCATAAACATTTTAAAAACTACACCATCATGGCTCCATGTGAAATTTAAGGAACATTTAATGTTGTAAGGTGTGGTGATAAATCGATAACAAATTGTTGTCGGGAGAAAATGATAGAGGTCCTACAAGTCTACAAGATTGGTTAGCATGAATTAAATGTGCAATGAATTAGTATCAACTTTCTTGAATTGACTTGTTGGAGATTTCTAACAAGTGAATGATCTCACTTTCTTGAAGGTATTTGATACCTTGGTATACAACAAAGCCTTAATTAAACTCTCTCAAAAAGGTATATGATAAGTATTGTCAATTATGTGTTGATTGAAATTTTATAGACTCAGACACTAATGAAGAGAAACATTTGTTGACAAAAGAAACTGACGTATCTCTTCTGATAAGAGTTACAAATCTAATAATTATAATAGTAAAATCTCTAAATATGTAAATCAGTGACAAACTATTAATAATCCTCCACTAGTTTGTCACTAGTTTGGGATTTCTTTTCACACGACAAGTATTATGTTTAAAGAAGGTGAACCATTCCCTAGTGCACAAGACTATTTATAAAGTTGATAGTGTTCAAATATTGAACTATTAACTCTTTGTAAAGTACAAAGCACACATTAAACTTATCTTACTTTCCAAGAGGTTTTAACTGCCTTAGCACGTTAAATATTTAGGAAGAGCTTTTGTAAGAGGATCAGCTAAATTATTTCCAGATTTCACATGGACAATGGTGACAACCTCATTTGAACTCAAATCTCTTAGATACTTATGTCTAAGGCTGGTATGTCTAGATTTTTCATTGTATATTCTATAAGCATTCAACATAGTCACCTTATAGTCACGATGCAAGGGAATAGATGGCATTGATTGTGACCACAACTCTACATAGGGATGGCAATTGAGGTGGGTGTACTTTGGGGGCTAATGGGACGGGATAGGGCGGGTGCGGGAGAGTATAACCCCGCCCCACCACTCGTTAAAAAAATTATGTATATATATAATATTTAATTTAATTAGTTACAAACTTATAATAATGATATTATTAGTTATAAGTATTATATAATGTATATTAATATATGTAATATGATTGATATAATCAATTATACTAATAATTATATATGTCTATTAATAGAAATTATTAATTAGTTATACTAAATTTTCTAATATATTTATACTAAATTTCTAATTACACTTAATACAATAATGCTTTTTTCTCAAAAAAAATTACAATAATGACTTAGTGATTGTATTTGTTTCAAAAGTAAAAACTTGACTACTTTAGTTGTACTTGTTTTATCATGTTGGATTGTATCCAAATAGTTTTTATTTAATTTTTTTTGGACTTCAATAGTGAAATTACAATGGATAATGACTTAATGATATATTGATATTTTAGTACTTAATTTTGTACTAAAATTTAACTATAATGAAATTATATGACAAATTTTTAATAGCCTCACGTGTGCCCTGCAGAGGGAGCGAGGCGAGGCAAGGGGAGGGGGGCGGGGGGCAGGGGTTGGAGCTGGAGGAATTAGTGAGCAGTGGGGTGGGGAGTAGGACCCCTCCCCAGTTGCCATTCCTAACTCTATATCCAACAATATGTTTCTGTGCCATTCACCTTCCTTGCCAGCTGCAACCAAAGTTACAAATTTGGATTCCATAGTTGAATGTGTAATGCAAGTTTGCTTCTTTAAAACCCAACTAATTGCACCAACTCCAAGAGAAGATCCAACCTAATGAAAATTTATTGTCACCTGGTACTAGTTATCCAACTTGCATCACTATTGCCCTCAAGTACACATGGATAATAAGAAAAACTAAGCTTAAATTTTTCGTTCATTTAATATATCCAAGTACTCTGGCAATTGCTTTCAGTGATAGCAACTAGCTAGGCTTATTTGTATATCTTGACAATTTGCATATACATATATATATATACAATATATATATAACTATGTGTGTGTATACTTCCTATCTTACATGTATATGTATGTGTGTGTGTACATTATGTATACACACACATATATACATATAATACTTCCTATGCCACTAGCACACTCTAATTGGGCAACAAATTTATCACAATTTTCATTCAACTTCATACCTATGGAGTACTTGCTTCCTTGATACGAAAATCATTATTCTTACTAGGTAATTTGTCTATATAGTGAGATTGATCCAAAGAATATCCTTTTGCATGTCTAGCAAACTTTTATTCCCAATAAAGTATCTACTTCACCAAGGTCTTTCATTTTAAATACAGAAGGTAAATAGTTTTGGTCTCATATATTCCCACCATATTTGTGCTAAATATAAGTATATCATCCACGTAAAGACAAACAATTACTCCATATTCTTTTGTAAATCTTGAATACATACATCTATGAACACCATTATACTTGAATCCATTAGATAAGATTGCACTATTGACTTTTTCACGCCATTGCTTAGGAGCTTGTTTTAGACAATATAATGACTTGGCAAGTTTGCACATTTTATGTTCATTTCCAATAAGTATAAATCCCTCAAGTTACTTAATATACTTCCTCTTTCAAGTCACCATTTAAAAATGCAGTTTTAACATTTATTTGATGAACATGCACTTTATATATTGAAGCCAGAGCAAATAACACCCTAATAGAAATTATTCTTGCCACATAAGCGTATGTATCAAAAAACAATCAACTCCTTCTTTTTGAATAAATCATTTTACAACTAATTTTTCCTTGAAAGATTGGATAGAACTATTTGTGTTGTACTTCTTTTTAAATATCCACTTGCAATTTATCAAATTTGAGTTAGGTGATAAGTTTACCAAGATCCACGTATTATTTGACATTATGGAATTCATTTCATCATTTATAGCTTCTTTCCAAAAAAGTTACAACTCTAGATATTATGGCTTCACTAAAATTTTTTTGGTCTTCATCTATATTTAGTACCAAACGTATTCTATCCAACACTTTAGTAGTTCTATCTCCTTCAACAAGGAAGACATTGGATATGGTTGAAACAAAATCAGGACCAAAGGATTTCTCTTTCCTTATTCTTTGACTTCATTTGAGTTATCCACAATTTTTCTTTTTCCATCATTACAAAAAGAAGCCATTGGAGGATATAATTTTGTTGAACTTTTATTTCTTTGATCATCAATGGTAGAATCAGAGATGAATTTATTCTGAAAAAACTCAACATGTATAGATTCCACAATGACATTAGACTCTAGGTCTAACAACCTATATGCTTTTGAATTTTTAGCATGCCAACAAACACACTTTTCGTTCCTCTAGGTCCCAATTTACTTCTGTAAGGATCAGGAATTTTACAAAAAGCAATATGCATCCCACACTTTCAAATAATTCAGATTGGATTTTCTGCCATTGTTCCATAATTCATAAGGTGAAACTTTAAATTTTCTTAGTGGAACTCTATTTTGAATGTGGTTGGTGGTGTATAAAGCTTCACCTCAAAGATTTAGTGACAATTTAGAATTCAAAAGCACAGATTTCACCAAGTCAATTAAGGTACTATTCTACATTTCAACCAAGCCATTTTGTTGGGGAGAATAAGGAGCAGTCCATTAATGAATTATTCTATTTTCTTCACAATATAAAGCAAAAATCAAGAAAATATTCACCTCCTTTATCACTACGAAGAATCTTAATACTTTATCATTTTTATAAATGATCATTCGCGTTGAAATAAGTGTAATGTGTGCTTTGTACTATACAAAGAGTTGGAGTTCAATCTTCAGACACTATCAACTTTATAGTCTTGTGCACTAGAGAATGGTTCAAGTTGAGAGAAGCCTTCTTCAAGTATAACACTTGTAGTGTGGAAAGAAAATCCAAACTGGTGGCGGATTGTTTGTTGTTTGTCACTGAATTATATATTTAGAGATTTTACTACTATGAATTTTATTTTACTTAACAAAGGCAGTTGTTTAAAATCTATAAATTGCTTCTATCAATGTGTTTCTTCATTAAAAAAAGAAGTTTATCAGATTTGTAATTCTTATCAGAAGAGATATGTTAGTTTACTTTGTTAACAATGTTTCTCTTCATTAGTGTTTGAACAGAGTTTATCAAATCTCAGTCAATATGTAATTGACAAATACCTTTCATATATTCCCTTTGTTCCACTTTGATAGTTTTTTTTTTATCCGTCCCAAGTTTTAGATCACTTTCCAATTGAAGAATATAATTAACTTTGAACCTCTTTAAAGTGCCCTTATTTAATATAAGTTATTGGTGAGTATAACCTCGTTTGTTGAAGAAAAATTAGTGAGTACAACCTAACTTATTTAATGTAGATTGTTATTGAATGGTGCAACTTTTCATCAATATTATTGTTGTAATTAATGTAAAGTTAATTAGTCATATTCCATTTAATGTAAGGGTATTGTAGGAAGATAGTTTTGTTGTATCTTCGGGGTATCAAATACTTTTAGGAAAGTGAGATCAAGCTTCAAAACCATTGCTGTACTAACACGAGAACAGAAGGAAGCCAGCAAATATCAACTAACCACACCACATCCCGTGTCTCTGGCAAGTAGGGTACAAGCCCTTTTAGCAGCTGCATTAATTTCTATCTGCTTCGACCTTAGTCTACTACCAAGGCCTGTAAAAGGGGCTTCTATGCTTGATAGCAAAAAAAAAAATTGATGGTTTACGAATTAATGTAAACTCTCACTTGAGTTGTCTTGGTTTTAAAGTATTCAAGAACCGAATGCCCAGCATGTAAACTCGCGTTGATTTTCCGGAGGATTCTCCTGTGTAGTGTGCTCTAGATGCAGACTCTTCCCTCATTAATAAGGTCCAAAAAGTTTTATGGATTGGCAGTTGTTGGTGTGACATGTCCTTTTCTTTTCACTTCTCCGGGGTAGAAAAGCCATTAATCGACAACAGTGCAAAGAAAAAAAAATTTATATATAGTCCAAAATACAACATATAAACCACTCGAACTGTTTAACTACTAAACGAAGTATCTTAGTTGTGCATCATACACACAGCAGAAATTCCAGTGAAACTCACCTAGGGGATGCCTAAGCCTTGGTAAACTCCTAATCAGGAACAATATGAATCAAATTGTTGCTCTGACTTCTGTTTTAGAGATAGACTCTTAACTACTACATAAATCTTTGTATCCAACCTTCCATTGCAAAGCCGTAGCTAAAGCCTGGCCTAAAGCACCAAGGCAAATTCTAAATGACTCTCAGGTGCTTGACTCTCAGGTGCTTGATCCAAAATTTGCACATCCTCCCAATCATGATGGCTTCATATCCAAGTAGTCTAATCGGTTAACAAATTCGACTAATTCTGGGAAGAGAACCACATCTTTGTTGTGTAACATATCTTTCTACTTGGCATTTCCATGGTGCCTTTTTTTGCATTGAATTCCACACTTCTGTCACCTATCCTTTCTGCCAGGTAGGACTACAAACGAGTCGAATCGAGTTGAGTTTTAACTTAGTTTTAACAAACTTGAGTTCGACAAGCTCTCAATGTAAAGCTCGACCTCAAATTCGAGTCGAGTTGATCTCGAGCTCAAGATTAAAAAAATAAAATTAATTATTTTATTTTTAAAAAAATGAATAAAATAGTAGTATTTCTTAATAAATAATAAAATATTAGGGATATATATGTAATTTCACTATTAAAATAAAAAATAATATATATATATATATATATATATATATAAATGGAGACGGCTCGCAAGCTAACGAGTTGAGTATCTTTGAGTTCAAACTCAACTTGAGTTTGATATTGACCGAACTCGAGTCCAGTTTTGACTCGAGCTACTTGCGATCGATTCGACTCGTATGCAGTCCCGTTGCTGACATACTACATATGCAATAAGTTTTGTACAAGCTTAGAAACTCATTGTTGACAACTCATCAATAAATAATAGCTACTGCACAACCACAACGTTGAAAAAAGGAATTCTCAAACTCATTCTGAGTGTGAAAGATCAATTTATTAAATTTTCTGTGTTTTAGTTTACTTCTGCAGTTCCTCTCCTACCTATATAAGAGTTTGCCTCAGGCTCATGTCATCTCTGAAGTCTGAATTGATAAAGCCAAGAGTTGCAATCCATACTGCTAACACTCCTCCCAAACACGAATCATGCATGACGAAAACAGATATAGGCAAGCAAGAATGAGGAAAAGCTGCTAGCATCTAAGTTTCTCATGCATAAGCAATACCCGGAATTCTGTGCAGGGATAATACCATACTTAAATTTGTTCCAACTTTCTTCCTCAGAAAATAATGGCTAAGTTTCAATTTATTACATTTATGTTGGGTTGATTATTTATTTACTTAAAGTTAAGGAAATATAGTTCATGAAAGAAAGAACATCGTGATTAGAAAAAACTGAACTTCTAATTAACGAGCAATTAATCCATATAAATGTTACTAATTTGAACTAGAATAGAAAAAACTGAGTAATTAACGAGTAATCAATCCATATAAACGTTACCAATTTGAAATAGAATAAATTCATCCTTTTTTTCTTTCGTTTTTATTTTCTTCATTCTGAGATAACTAAAATAGTTTTTCGCAAAAGAACAAGTCCTATTTCTTTGTGGATGATCATTGAAATGAACGGCCTAGTATTTTACAAACCTTGAATAATCCTAATTGCTGAAGAGCCAGTCTTCTCTCATTCTAATCTAGAGTATTATTATCACTAATTTATTTGCTTGAGAGAAAATGATGACCTTAGAGGCTTAGAGTATAAATTATATTGTCAAGTAGAAACTTAAAAAGGCATTAACAATAGACTTCTCTGTAAAAGATACGAATATGAAGGAGCAAAAACATGTTTAGTACGAAATTTGTTTTGGAATACATTGATTAGTCAATGTGGCGTTACCTGGCACTGTAGGTTGCTAGTCCTTAACATCAGCGAAAATGGATTGATTTAAGACTTTGGCAAGTCATTAGTTGTATGATGAGTCTTCGTTCAACTAGTAACTGAGTTTGAGTGGGTGACAGAGGGCTAATTGTGCATTTTATTTGTGAATATTTCCTCTCTTTTTTTTTTTTTGGTCGAAACGGTAGGATTTTGGCAAAATATGGTAAACGTGTTTGGATTGTAAGTTATTTGAAATATTTTTACTGTAGCACTTTTTGTGATGTGATGTATGTGAGATAAAAAAGTAATTGGGAAGATAAAAAGGTGTATTGAAAATTGTAATGGTGATGTCAGCAAATATATTTGGCCAAATAATTGGCTGTCCAAACACACTTACATTTTTCTTATAGTTTGTGTTTGGTGCTATTTACAAGACTTTTGAAATTAAAAGGAGTTTAAAAGGAGAATTTTCAGAAAACTACTGAAGTTCTAGCGTAGGTACGCTTGCTTACCCGGAAAATCGATTGTTTGGAAGCCAAGTTTGTCTGCTACAAGTTTTTTAAAAACTTTAGCTACAGTAATCTCAAAAAACTTTTCAAAATTTTTAAACTATACACTTCAAAATATTAAAAAAAACACATTTCAAAATTTTTTTTAGAAACTTCTACAATAAGCTACAGTAAAGTTTTAGACAAACACCAAAAAAACTCACCTTCCAAACGGGGGATACTTTGAAAAACTAGTTTTTGAAAAATTCGGCAATCCAAACAGAGAGTTCAAGAATTTGCGGGATTTGGCAAAACGACATAGTAGCTGGAAAAAGGAATCTTCGTTGACAGCCTCTTGTTGTAGATAATATGACAAAATTTTATTACATATTTTATAAGGTTATGTAAAAAGTAAAAATGTTTTCATAATATTTTTAAAATGTATAAAACACAGAAGATTTTTTAAATAATATGCACAATCGTGTATTATACAGGTATAGGGGTGGCAATGGGGCGGGGGACACCTCCCCCAACCCCCGCCCCGTTGCATTTTAATTCCCCCCGCCCCGCTTCCCCCGCGGGTGAAGTACTAAAATTAAATTTCATTAAATTTTATTATATAATTTCATTATAATTAAATTTGAGCAAATAATCAAGTACTAAAATATTAACACATCACCAAATTATTATTCATTATAACTTCACTATTGAAACTCATAAAAATAATTAAACAAAGGTTATTTGAATGCAATCTAATATGATAAAACAAATATAACTAAAATAATCAAATTTTCACTTTTGATACAAATACAATCACTAAATTATTATTGTATTTTTTTTAGAAAAAAGTGTTATTGTATTAAGTGTAGTTAGGAATTTAACATAAATGTATTAATAAATTTAGTATAAATAATTAATAATTTTTATTAATAGACATGTATAATTAGTAGTATAATTAAAAATATCATTATATATATATATATGTACAATTATGTACATATATATATATATATAGTTTTTCAAACGGGTGGCGGAGCGGGGGTTGGGACTCCCCCCATTTCTAAATGGGGGGAAAAAATTCCCCCCCACCCCCGATCCCCAATGTGCCCGCCCCCGTTGCCATTTCTATACAGGTACATTATGATTACTTACTACTAAGTTTCAATCATTAATAAAAAGTTGCTAATATTATTTCAATTAAACTTCCTGATACTACTTTGACATAAGTTTTTTAAGTAAAATAGTAAATTTGTGCCACAAACTAGTAAGTTTTGATCATTACATTAATTTATTTCTATCTAGGTGGATGGGTTCAATTGGTAATCAAATTGTTTCTAAAAATATGACAATCTGTAACATCACATAAAAACTGCTTGTTGCCGTAACCATAGTTACTAAAGCATTTTCCAATTAGAAAATAGCTACATCCCTCTTTAATGATTTGATAACATTATATTTGAACACGTGGACTTTCTAAATTAAAAGAATAGTTTTAATACGGATCCCGGCTTTAAGAAACAGAGAAAGACCACTCAAATCGGTTTTGTGTCTCTTCCCATGAGCTCATACAACATTTGTTTTATTCAAGGGCGTTTGGTAAATGGTTTCATATTGAGAAATGAGAAAATTCTATAGTTATAATGAATTCTAAAATCATTCTACAAAAAAGTTGCTTGTGATGCACGGCAAAGGGTCTTCGCCTTTGTAAAATGAAGTTTGTCATCTTTTGTATCAAAAATCAGCAACCACAAATGGCAAACAATGTCCTTTTTGCTGAAATATAATCAGAACTCAATAAATTCAGCTATACCTTGCATTTGCAAAATACAAATTTGACGAGCTCAAATGCAAATGCGAACATCACTTCACGGAATCCTATATTCAAAAAGCTTCATTTGTAAAAAATATAAATAAAAAATATTAAATTTCATCATAAAATTAAAAATTTCTCGTGATATATGTCCTACATCACATCACTTGACTGATTACTGGAAAGGCTGTCCTACAACTGTTTTTCTGTGGCAGGAATTTTCATTTGTTGATGAATATTCCGATTAGTATTTGTTGGCACCTTTGTCCTTTTCGCCACATTCAAGTTATTATTGAGGTTATGAACCTGACAATCAGATATGATCATTGCAATGCTTGTATCCTGACATAGTTGATGAAATTTTCATTTGCGTCAATCGATGCTTTCCTACCATACACCTGTTCCTATTCCTACTCTAGTATATTCTAAAGGAGAGGGTCCAATTGGGCCTACTGAGAAATTGACGAAAACTGAACCACTAGCACCAGACGGATGCACTATACCCTCGTATAAATATAAACCATTTAAAGTGACAAACCACGTATAGTGACAAGTGATGAAAGGCAACATTTGAATTCTTGAACCTCCCATTCCACGTTAGGATTCAACAATTCAAATGACTGTTGGTTATTTAGTATTTGTTTGCACCTTTGTCCTTTTTGTCTCATTCAAGTTATTATTGGGGTTATGAACCTGACAATCAGACATTACCATTGCAATGCTTGTATTCTGAAATAGTTGATGAAATTATTGACATCCTGGGGGAGTGATGCTAATTTTTGTTGTGCTCTTAGAGAGGAGGTACTAGGTAGATTTTTTTTTTTTTTTTTTTTTTTTTGGGGTGCTTGAATGGAACTGTGGCCATATGCCTAAGTTGATACTAAGTAGTTATATCCCACGAATCATAAAATACTTAGTTGTAAATCCTATTTTACTTTCTTTTGAAGTAAGAGGGAAGATGCACATGGATATGCCTGGATTATGACTAAATTGAATAGCCAGGAAATGGTGGATGCCATATCTGCAGTAATAAGTTTCCGAAAGAAGTTCCAACTGCCAACCACAGAAGCAAACCTGTGGCGCTCCAACCAGGATAGGATTTGCTTGTCTCAGTCTATTTTGTTAGAAGTACTCGTTAACATTTTGAGTGATGGCCAAAGCTCGCCAACCGTGGGTGTGCTTCCAGTGTACATTGGAGATATGCACCAATTTACAAAATGGTTAGTAAATTAGCTCAGGACACCAAAAGAATTCCTAGTTGAACTGCTACTCAAAAGGGAGGTCAATGAGCTATTTGATTCCCATTTTCACCATTGTTCACTAAAGAAAATCAACAAGCTATATGGACGAGAGGTCCTCATATATAGTCTTGATACCTGGCCTTTCAGATACAGAGCGTATACAACGTAAAGCTATCCCGAGGACCTCCTTCGTTCCTTTCTCGGCTGCAGGAGTCCCCATCTCAGGCATTAATGCAGCATCAAAACAATCCGATCCATGACCTTCTGCCACCCTCAATCTCACCCAGTCTGTCAGGTCAACTCCTCCATCTTCACCAGAAACAACATCACCAGCACACTTTCCGGTTAGCAGTTCCAGTAATATAACTCCAAAAGCATAAACATCTGATTTAAAGGAAGGCAGTGGCTTCTTAGATGCAGCCAACTCTGGTGCACGATAACCTAACACCCCAGCATCAAGAATCTGTTCAATCGTGCCTGATTGAGTCATGAGTCGGTGAAGGCAGTAATCTGCAACTCTTGCATTAAAATCTGGACCATCTAACAGGATGTTGGTTGCTTTAAGGTTTCCATGGGGAACCGCACGGTCAAAATGAAGATAATTCAGGCCACGTGCAACATCAACTGCTATTTTCAGCCTCTGTGCCCAGGTTAGAGGCGGACCTTTTCTTCCAGGTCGATCTGCAGAAGTTGGGAGTCCATCAGATGCAAAACACAGTTCATATTTCTAATGAGATATAGGAGCAAGGGACTTATACCGCCCTTCTATTTTCCATCTAAAGTCCTTGTTGTATGGATTACTAGTTATTAGAAGAGAGCCTATAGAACAAAGAATGTTAGGGAATTAGAAAAACAAAGAGATAAAACAGTTGTCAGAAGAAGCCTCAAGATTTTCACGGCTAAAAACCCTACCTAAAACAGCTTACACTGCTTGAATTCTATACTCTAATAACCACCGCTTGATTCTTTACTTTACTAAGTAACTAATATTCAAAATAGATAATTATGCACAATAATTACGGAAATATTCAAAGAGTACAAAGAAGTTAAAAGGTTTTGTTAACCACTGGGGTCGGCCCAATGGCCGGGGGAGAGCTCTTTAGAGGTCTCCCTGCTGCCAAGTCCAGGGTTCGAATCTTGAACTTGACAGTTGGGGTGGGAAGGGTATGGGAAGGGGTCGGAGGTAAAACAAGAAAAAAAAAAAAGTTAAAGGTTCGGTTCATGTATGGTCAGTAAATGAAGGAGAATTGTCTAATGAAGGAGAATTGTCTCCTTGAGATCAACGTTAGTGGTGCATTACAAAGGTTTCAGATAAGCAGCTGATTTTCGAAAAACCAATATACCTGAGAATGGTTTATACTGGCCTAGCTAGGAACAGACACGAGTTAATTCTCTATCACACAAGGCTCCAAGAAAACATCTTTCTCTAGTCTAATGAAGGAGACTTGTCTCCTTGAGATCAAGGTTAGTGGTGCATTACAAAGGTTTCAGATAAGCAGCTGATTTTCGAAAAACCAATATACCTGGGAATGGTTTATGCTGGCCTAGCTAGGAACAGACACGAGTTAATTCTCTATCACACAAGGCTCCAAGAAAACATATTTCTCTAGTCCAACGATACCTTTAATTCAATGTTACAAAAATTCGATAATTGTCACCCTTTTTCCATCTGTAGAATGTCTTCACAGTCAGATCCCCAAAGACAGCATAATTATGCATCTTCGCTTAAGCATCATACTTTAATTAGCTTTATGAGCACCTAAGACAAACACAGTTTCATAAAACTCCTCTCAGATTAAACATGTTTATAGCTAAAAGCAAACCAGTTTCAAGACATAAGAGAGACTGTAGAGCACACAGATCGAGCCCATATGCAACGAGGCATATAGCAGTGAATGTGTTTGACACATCCAGAGTAACATGATTTTATTCAGGTAAAAGAAAAAAAAAAAAAACTTTTTACAAGGCTCGGCCTTTAAAAGTTTATTAAGAAATGGTGGGAAAAAATTCATTTCCGATACTCTATTTAATATTTGCTAAAGAAAATAACAAGAGTAAAATATCAAGCATAGAGTTTACCGTATAAAAAGCTTGCAAGACTTCCAGGAGAAATGTAATCCGAGAGAATTAACTTCTCATGCTGTGTGGGTCCCCAATAGTAGCCTCTCAAAGTTACAACATTTGGATGCCTAATATTTGCAAACTTTTTGGCCTCTTTAGCAAACTCCTTTCTTTGCTTTGCAACTCCTTCCCTTAACCACTTCACTGTCAAGAACAACCCATTTTCCAGTGTTGCCCTGTAAGATGTCCCATGACTGCTCCTGCCCAAGACTTCAGCTGGGGCCTTTGATAGTTCCTCAGGTGTAAATGAGATCGTGTCATCAAGAAAGAACAGCTCACCGGCTAATCTTTCTGGGGATCTGATATCCAGTCGAGTAAGGTTTTCAGCAGTGTAGGAATCCCCAGACTCAGGTGACCAAGAAAAGCCACTGCCCTTTGATGGAGAAAAGCCAGTTATGGCTGCCATTTTCTCATCAGGACTAATAATCTCTGATGATGAACCTTTGCGTGTGGTCATGATATCCTCAGCTGAAACTACCAAACTACCAGCACTGTCTCTTCCACTGAAGGTAGAAGGATTTTGCGGGGCTTGGTGACGGACATCTTTGCTTGCTATTGGCAGAGGCCTCCTTGACATGCGAATGTAATGAAGGAAAATGGCAAGGAGGATGATGATGACCAAAGCAATCACACAGGCAATTATTATTACCACTTTGACAATAGGTTTAAAATGTCCCTTTCTGTGATTTTCAGCTGGAACCTGGTTTGATCCGGTAGGAGGATTTGGAAATTGTAATTCTGAATTCCCAGGGTAGAAAGAAGATAAAGGAAATTTTCTCAAATTTTCAGGGACAACCCCAGAAAGATCATTGAGAGATGCATTAAAGCTTTGAAGACTGTCAGGCAAATTCTTTGGTAGTGGACCCGTAAAATGATTTTGTGAAATGTCCAGTGAATCTAGGGATTTGATGTCACCAACAGAAGCTGGAAGGGAACCAGAAAGATTATTCCCGGTAATATTGAGACCTTGAAGTCTAGACAGAGATCCAAGTCCATCAGGAAAGTTGCCACTGAATTGATTATGAGAAAGATCAAGAATTCGGAGATTTGATTCATTTGATGAAGGAGGGAAGAAATCTATACTTCCGCTCAGAGTGTTTCTCTGTAGGTGAAGTTCTTGAAGAGTAGGAACAGTCAATAGGCTGCTTAGAAGAGGTCCATTCAATAGGTTAAAACTGAGATCAAGGGTGCCGATTTTAGGAAACTGAGTCAAGACTTTTGGGAGGGAGCCATTCAACAAATTATGAGACATGTTAAGGTAATTCAAGCGCAAAAATTGGGCCGTTGACTCAGGGATAGGTCCAGTCAATCTATTTTGGCTCAGATCTATAATTTCAAGATTACCCCATTTCAGCATTCTAGTCAAATTTCCTTCGAATTGGTTGCTGGATAAATCAATAATCACACAACTTCCTGTCACCAGGGGAAGTTCACCAGAAAGGGCATTGGAGGAGAGGTTAAGTGTTTGCAATGTGGTTGATGTTATCATACTGACTGGACCTGCAAAATAGCATACCTTATGTCAAGCTAGCAAGCAAAACAGAACAAAATTTAGTCCACAAGCTAAATGAATACATGGATGTCAAGTAGTGAAAGGGATTGTACAACTAAGAAAATTTGGAAACACAACAAGAATAAAGTACAGATTATTTAGTAAGTTGTTTACCTGTCAGGTTGTTGCCACTCAAATCCAACTCAGTTAGAACCAGAGAACCACTTTTCAAAAGGTCATTAGGAATAAAGCCAGAGAATCTGTTGTTACTGAGTTTAAGAACCTCAAGGTCATATACAAAAGTGAAGCCAGGCAAGTCTCCATACAGCTGATTATAGCTCAAATCCAAAACCTTCAAGTTCCCAAATATCTGTGCCTCATCTACAAGTGATCCTGTGAGCTGATTGTGGCTAAGGTTTAAATACTTGACAGTCTCAGAAATGCCTGGTAGGAATTTTTGCTGCTGAGAAGAACTGGCAAGCAAATTCCCACTAAAATCAACGTGAGTTGCAGTAGTGAGCAACAAGAATTCTGAATCTAAATTACCATCGAGCATATTCCCATGCAAGTCAAGCACCTGAAGGTTTGCCATCAGCTCAAACCCTTTCGGTATTTTCTTTATAAACCCATTAAGGGACAAATTGAGAGATACCAAATTCGTCAATTTCATGAAAGACGAGGGCACTTCACCAGAAAAGGAGTTGTCACTTAAGTCCAAAGACTGAATTGACCCAAGTCCTGAAATGGCATCTGGAATTGAGCCAGAAAAGTTGTTCCCGGCTAATGAAAGATTTTTCAATCTCCCTAAATTACCAATACCAGGTGGCAAGGTCGAAAAGAACAGGTTGTCTGATAAATCCAGATACTCAAGGCTTTTGAAATCACCAACATTGTTGGGCAATTTCCCAGAAATAGAATTGTTTGACATTGAAAGTTTCACAAGCATCGTAAGATTAGAAAATACGCTCAAGTCTGCATCGGCCAACAAACCGAGGTTGTCGAGGACAACAGCTGCAACACTACCACCATTACACATTATACCGTTCCAAGAGGAGGGACATCCATTGAAGTCGATCGACTCCTCATTCCACGACTGGAGCACATAACCAGTTGGGTCATGCTTGATTCCCTTCTTGAATTCAAGCAATGTCAGTATGTCCTGGGAAGGAAGTTGCCCCAAGGCACAGAAAAAACAACATGCTAATGCCAAAATACCAATTAGCTTCATATTACCCTCAAACAAAGCTCAGCTCAACTTTCCAATCTAAACTTGTCCAATAAAAGACACCAACCAACTGGTTCATGCAAAAATATTAGCCATAAACTTGCTCAAAGAAACCAAATAGACAGATACCAAAAACACCATGTGCTTCCAAACAATTCAACCCCACAACTTTCACACAAAAATCAGCCTTTACTATCCTCAATAGTACATAGTCCTTTTATGCGGCAGAAGAATAACCAAAAAAACACAAAATGAAACCAAAACCTCCAGTGCTCTGTACTGAATCTACAACAGAAGATGAAAAACAGAGCACCAAATAGACGATATCTAAATTACTACACTTTACAGCGAGAGTAACCAATGCAGACTAACAACTGACCGTAAAAGAAAACTCACAAAAGCTAAGCAACTTACACAGATCTAACAATACAAAAGGCAGCATCCTCTGAGCATGCATTACCATTTCAGCTGACAACGTAGCTCAAGAGAAGACCAGTTACTCTTTCAAGCTTCAGTCTTTACAGCAAAAAACTGAGCTTTACCCATTTCAAGAACTGCAGATTTGGTCAATAACTAAACTCATTGCCTCAGACCCATTAAAAATGAAGCAAAAGGGTCTCCAAATCTGCATTCAGACTGCATTAAATCCAACAAAAATATATTGGACCCAAAAGAGCTTTGGCCTTCAAGAACCCTAATACCAACACGAATTAGCTTCCAAAAGACCAAAAGCTTCTAACAATCACAATCCAAAACCTTACCGTTTCAGTCTAAATACATACATAAAAGTCCAAAAAGGCAATGCCTCTTTCCCTTCCAAACATTCAATTTATCTCTCTCTAAAAACCATCACTTTCTTGGGTATTTTCTCTCTCTAAAATGACATGTGGGGGAACCCAATACAAAAGTAACAAAACCCATAACTCTGTCTTTGTTTTTTGCTTTGGAATTTTACCTTAGATGGGCTTTATCAAGAAAAGTGCCTTTAATTGCTGATCATTCTCATTCTTTTAAGGGTCAATTAATTTAATTAATCAATCTTTGCAAACTTTTTTACAATAACTTTTTGTTAAAAAAAAAAAAAAGGTAAAAAGGCTGCAATAAAAAGACAAAGGAAAGGAAATAGCGGGAAATGGGATTTTGTTTTGTTTAATCAAAAAATTTGTCAGCAAATTAAGAGCTTTTCCCCGCCAAGAAAAGGCAGAGAATCTTTCCTTACATAGTGGACGTCAAACGGATTTATTAAATCTTGTTTTTAAGATCGTTTGGTGTCCTTTTATGGGAAGTGATGTTAATACTTAATACTTAATAGTGTGCACTATTCTGCTGAGCTGAAGCAGCATGGGGAGGAGTGTAGTCAGTGAACTATAAGAATGGGTCCCACCGGTGCCCTTTGACTACGGTTTAGTATGTTTGCGTGACTTTTTGTGGACTTTTGTGTGGATGTTTAATGTCAATTTCCTAGGATCATTGCTTTAAAAAAAAAATTTGTTATAATAATTGAGTAGTAGTTTTTTTTTTTTGAATAATTTCATATACCTCCCCTAGATTTCTGATAATTATAGTCACCTCTCTTGAGATTTTAAAAATTACACTTACCTATCTTCATATTATGAAAAGACTGTAATAAACTTGACAACTCTACAAATCTTAAATGAAATGTGAGTGTAAAGGAAAAAGAAATCCACATTTTGAAAATATTTCTTTATCGAATAGCTTTGATCTCATTTCACCTAATACATTATATTCAATTCCTAAGTCATTTAAATGGATTTCTTGTTAAGTTTTATAAATACTCTACTAGTAGGGATGCATTTGTTAAAAACAGTTTCTTCACAACTTACTTAGCAAAGCGAAAAAATGGGGAAAGTCCAAACAATATTAAAAAATGATGCCTTAAAATATATTCTAAATTTGGCTGCAAAGAACTACCTTAAAATTTTTTACTTTACAAGTGATCCTGATATTTGATTTCTTTTGTCATTTAACTTGTTTTACCAATCAAATAGTGACAATATAGAATATTCATTAGACTTTTTGTACTTACATCATAATTTGTCATCAAAACATATTTTTTAGGGAAGATTTCTGTCATTTTATAAACCTTAAGGGAGATGGGTGTAATAATTACAAATCTCAGGGGAGGTTTCTAAAATTATCCCTTTTTTGTGGTAAGAAATAATCAAATAGTAGTTTACTTCACTATTATGGAATTTATTGAAAAATCATTTATAAGAAGTTCTTTAATATATTTTGTAGTACGTCTTTAGATAGAGTTTTATTTGAAATATTGATGTTTGGATAGAGGCCCCAAATTTCTAATTCTCTACTCTTTTCCCGCTTCTTAAATCCCATCCTACTCCTACTACTAGGAAAAAAATTTTAAAATCATTTGGAATTATTAGTGTAATACTTTCTGTTTGTATGTACCGATGGATATGAAATTTAAAAAAAAAGATAGTCAAAAGATAAAAAATGTGTTTGTGATGCGAGCATAAATATATTTTTCATATAATCACATGTCCAAACATAATTATGTCATAACTTGTGCTTATTCGTAACTGTTAGTATTGTAAATGAATGTTTGAACGTTTGATAAAGCATTTTTGTCCTCTTTTTTATAATTTATTTTTCTGTTTATAATTCTCTGAGTCCAACACTATATTACAAACATAGTAGATACTTATACTATGATCTAGTATATAGGAAAGATGTCATTACACTTAAAAGAACCAATTATAATTGCCAAAAAGTTCAAATAATATTTGAAAATGTCTTCACAATTATGATTTCTATATAACCAACAAAAAAAAGAGACTTATTTTTTATAACAATTGTCGGCAAAATTCATAAGATCGGTGAAAGCTAATTGATCTGAAACAAAATCTGCCACTCATTCCTTTCCCTCTTCTTGGGGAAGGATTTATACGCTGGGATCAGAAACAAGAGTGTGGAGTTTGCAATATTAAATATTCAAATTCAGTTGAGTTAGAATAGTGCATTGATGTATTTCTGATTAATATATATATATATACATATACATATATACATACAATATACTGCAAATGAGAAGGTATTCCTATACTCATAAAGATTTATTAAAAAAAATTTATAACAAGGAAGGGATGAAATTTAAGAAATTTCTCCTACAGAAATAGTTGTCAGTTAGACTGCGTTGCCTCCATCTTCTCCTCCTTGAGATCATCCCTTTTTTCTTGCAAAACTAGGAGTTTAATTTTTTAAAAAAAAAACCCAAAATCTATCCAGAAATTACAAAAGATCTATGAAAAAAAAAGTACAGAATTTAATAGAAAACGAAAATACAGCAAGCGTCCTTTTTCTTTTGTGCTCTGTCACCACCAGTTCCATGACCAGCAGTTAACCAGACCTAAAGTTAATAGTACTGAAATAAGACTGGAACAGGTGGTGAGGTAGGTGAAGGTGTAATTGATGGATTTGGAAATGTGGGACATAAATAATGGATACTGTCACGGGTTTTCTAAGGATCAAGGGAATTTATAAATAAAGTATACTGTAGATACTGTGAGAATAAATATATATATATATATTGAAATAATATATTCAGACAATAATATAACACGTAAAAATATAATAAATTTTCTCACTCATTAAGGTTTGCGTCCTAAATGTTATTGTGTTCATAGTCCATTTGTAATTTTATTGATGTTAACCGCATGTAGCGGTTCAGCAAAACCAATTATTAACCAATGACCGGTTAACCTATAGATAGGTTTGGATATACAAGGTAATCCAAATCCCTTAAACTTATGAGTAAATAAAAAAAAAATAGATTAACAAGCAGAATAATACAATACATGGAATTGTTTCTGTTCAAGGCCAACTCGTTCAAACTTTTTATGTTTATCATTCCATTACAAATGTCTTCATTGATGGGATTAGAAAACAAACTGTTTTCTTTCATTTTTTTAATAAAAAAAGAACAAAATGAAATCTTTTTTGATATACAAATCTTGATTATTATTGAAGGATATAGATAAGCATGGTGCATATAAAAGGTTGTGTAACATGCATCCCTCAAGGAAAAATAGTTTATGTAGAAGTTACGTGTACATTGGAAAATTGACGTGACTTGAGTCATTCAACTCTTATTTGACATCATGTATTTAAAGTTCAATAACCACACAAAAAAAAATTCATCATCTTGGTAAATGGCTTCTTAATGTCATGGTAAATGACTAAATGCTCATGGGTTGAGGTTCGGTAATTTCGGTTTTTGAATATTGAAAATCGTATTCTAACCTATTTTTTCAAATAGGTTCCGCTAATCCAATCGTTTTCAATGCTCTAGATTGATTATCCTATTCTTCGATTGGAACTATCTTCTTCTTTTTTCTTTTCAATCGTCACTTTATCTATAGTATCATACACTATCCTAATTTAAGGGGAAGACCCAACTGGGTCTAGGGGGGCCGGTGGAGACTGGACCACCACCGGATCAGACAGGTGCATTACGCACCCGTCTGGATCTTTTAAGAAGCCACTTAATGTGATAATTGATGGAAGGTAAGGTTTAAACCCTTGCCCCCACCCCCATCAAACCTTAAATAATTTAGTGATAATCACCGGTCCAAAGGCCGGTGGTTTTCGATTGGAAATATCTAGGTTATCCACTTTTTCGGTTTGTTTTGAACACCCTAGCTATTGGCAATAGTAGAGATCGGTTTTCTTAGCCTTCAACAAACAAATGAATGGTCCCTAGCTGTTGTTTGGACCCATGTACAGCTTTGAGTATGGCCTTCATTATTTCAAGACCTCCAATCATGTTATGGATGGACACTCAACGGACATGCAAACACAAGGGTCCTTTTACCTATTGTACTCAAAACAGAGAATTTCTTGATCTAGACAGCGATTAGCCAATGAGGAGTAATGGTTATTAGAGCTTTAGCATCTAGTTCTTGTTTTCTTTAAAATTTTTATTTAGAAGGGGAGGCAGGAGAGGACATGAGATGATAAAGCCCGTGACAAATCTAATTGCAAATATAAGATCCACTGACATGGACTTTTTTGGACTATATTCAGATCATAAGTTAAATAGTTCAAGCGGCATTGATTGAAGTGCAGAGATAAGTGATAAGTAAGATATCATTTTTAGTAGCATTTTTTTTTCAATTTGGAAATGATTTTCATGAGCATTATTTGCTTTGTATACAAGTTGCTAAGATTATTTGTGCTTAAAGTACAAAATTCCAATTATCATCAAAATTAAACATAATTATACAATATCTCTGGTGTTTTATTCTAGATTAATGCTTGGATTTATCGTTAAGTGAATTCTTGTGAACATTGTTGCAGAGGTAATGATGAACTTATAAAACTTCTGTTAGATTTTTCACTGAAGTCAATTTGTGGTCCTCATTGCGAATCTGGCAAGTCATTCCCGAGATTATGTTAATAATTGGTCCATGGAGTGGCAACAACCTTAATAGTGGAAAGGTAACCATCAATATCCTAGCTTTGCAATTCTCTTTCTTTGATAATTTTGTGCTATTGAACATAGTGAGTTGTTGACAGAAACCATTATCTAATCTTTATTTTTGGTGGACTTGTACGTTGTCATTTCTCTTGCTGTCCCTTTATTAATGGATACTCGATGAGCACATGTTAAAATATCTAAATCACATCTAACCTATTATTAAATTAAATGTACGGGCAAGTTATCCGGATGGTCACTAAACATTTTTAATAGGCAAGATTTGACCACTCAATTATTAATAGTATATTTTTACCCATTAAATTATTAAAAGTGTTGGGTCATTCCGTCTGATTCCATCGTTAACTTTGTTAGATCTAATGGCCTGCACCAATTATGAGGCATACTATTAATGGTTGGATCTGATAGAGTTAACGACAAAATCTGACGAAATGATCCAAAATTTACACTTTTAATAATTTAGTGGATAAAAACATACTATTAATAGTTGAATGCCAAAACTCGACTTTTCGAAAAGTTTAATGGCTATCGAGATAATTTGCTCTTAAATGCACACACTACCTGTTATTACTCTATTTTGCATCTATAAATTTTTCCTATTTAACTTTGCATTTCCAAAATATTAATACATGAATTGCATTCTTAACTAATGCCTAGTGAATACTCACTAGACAAGCCCTTTTTTTATGCATTAGCTTCATTTCTGCATCGCAATCCAATTTCTATTAGTGAATCCAGTCCAAATTTCTACCATTATTTATCTATTTATTTTTGACAGGATTATGAATATCACACGACATTTCTAACTGATTGCAACTTTTGGTCAGATTCACGGGGAACATATTTCAGCAATAATGATTCGTGTGATTAAGACAGGAATTATGATTTAATTTTAAAAACGTATGATCATAAAAACATGGTTAGTATTAAATCAAAATGCTTGCAACTTGATTACTTTTTTCAACAAGAGAGAGTTTATAAGCATTCTAGGTTTCATATCTCTCAACAGCAGTAACTATTTTGGTGTTCTATTATTATTTGGTAGCAATAGAGTCAACTTTTCCTGCAGTGTCTGTATCCCTTATACGTACCATTAGGTTAGGGATAATTTCAGAAACCTCCCCTGAGATTTTTGACAATTTCACTTGGTGCCCTTGAGGTTTACATAATTACAGAGACCTCCCTTGATGTGAAAAAAAGACAACAATGCCCTTCATTAATTTTCAACTCATTTAAAAACTCTATCAAATATTAAACCTCTCTCATCTATTATCAACCAATAATTCAAACTATGGTCATTCTCATTTAACCATCTATCCTCTTCCCTTTACATTTATTTTCCTTTCAAACTCATTTATTTATTATTATCAACCGAATGTGTACTGTCGCCAGTAATAAAATTACCATGCACACCAAACCATCAATACTTACATATCTTGGTATCTATTCCCAATTATGAATTTTCCATTATTATTAAATAGTTTCCTTGCGGCCTTGCGCCCATTTTTGTTTCCAATTTTTGATAGGCATTAGCAAACTGCAATTGTCAAATCACAAATTGAGTGCTAATTTCATTATCAAACTAGATGGAGATGAAGATAGTGACAGTAATAAAAAATAAAAATTAAGGATGGGAAGTGGAATAGGAACTAAATATAGGTTATATTGTTATGGTTGCCATGAAAAAAATATTTTTGGTATATATTTATAAATGCATCATGTTTCTATTTTTGATTTACAATTACTGATGTTATTCCTATAGAGAGAATTTGATTGATTTTGAATTCTGTGCCAATGGAGTATGTTAGATATTGATATTAGTAGTGATGGTTTAAATTATTTTGTATTAAAAAGGTGGTAGCCATAGAATTGAAATTTAGGGATATTGATGAATATTGCTATGCATTAAGTAAAATCTGATATTAGTATGAGATTGTAGGTAAGCTTTTAGGCATCTGATGTAGTTTTATAATTGATACAATGGTCTGCATAAAATTTTTTTAGGTAAAACAGGAACTTTATAGCAGAGATAAGTGTTTATTAAATAGTCGTGATTTGGATGTTGATGGGTCGGTAATAGTGATAGCAGGTAAAGATAAATGAAATAGAAACTATACACCATTTTTTTCCTTTACATTTTTGTTGTGAATTATAACTCAAGGGCATTATAGAAAATTTGAGAAAAAATATAGCCTTTGGGGCCTAGAATGTTACTTAAATAGTGAAAATATGGGAGGTAGGTGTAATTTTTAGAACTTGAGGGGAGCTTTCTACAATTGTCAAAAATCTCAGGGGAGGTATGTGAAATTAACCCATTAGATTATGTATTCATATATATTTTTGCACGAAAATTTCTGTGTCTTGGCAAAAGATCTGCAAAATTATGCTGACATTTAGGCCTGTTGATTGCAACATCATCTCATAAAAGAATCTAAACATCAAAACAGCTATAGTTTCTATCCGCAAAAGCATACCTAACAAAACACAATCATTGGCTAGATGAATTACAGATGCATTCTTTTTCTAGTTCCACAACTTTTCGTCCAATTTCAAGTTTAATTTAAGTGCTTCCTTATTGGCATGACCCTCCATGATCATGATTCATACCTTCTTTATCACTCTCGCCTTTTTTTTTTCCCTCCCATTCCGCATTTGACAAGCCTTTGCACTAGTAGGTTCGTGGAATTAGTAATAATAATGTTTTCCTTGCTATTGCTGGTCCTTTTCATGAATAGTGGTTCTCATTGTTGTGATTGTTGTAAGGCGTTGACATGCCTTAAACCTTCTCGGTGACTTTAGGGCATCTCAAAAACTATATCTCAAAGACCTCTTTTGTTGATTACAACTGTTTTTGGTGCGTTTGCTTTGATGTGACACTAAAGCTATAAACGAATCAAATCCAACTTTTAATCTATTAGGCTCGATTAAAAATTTTGAACTCAAATTCCTCGAGTTTAATTTGATATAGCATTCAATAGATTCAAGCTCCATATAAAAGCTTGAAATTTTTTATTTTTTATTAATTTATTAATAATACATGTATATTCCTTATATAACAAAATAATACATACATACATACATACATACATATATATATATACATATTAAAAATGTAAAAAATTATTCAAGCCTAAATGAGTAGAATATTCATAAATTCAAATTCAATTTAAAACTTCAGTCAAATCTTAATTCTTGCAAAAAATAAAAGTCGAATCAAACCTTTAACCAATGAAACCCGAACTATTTGTCAAGAATTCAACTCGTTTATAGCCCTATGTACCATCCCCATATTATAGCATATGAGACAAAGAAAATTGAAGGTATAAAATCAACCCCAACCCTGGCAAAGATCGACACACAATTTCAAGGAAGCATCTTAGCATAGAAGGTGAAGGCTCTTGGCTAGCGTTAAGGAACTGCAATTTGGAGCTCTCCAATATATGGTATCGCTCGTGGATTTCCTAAGCTATTGACGGTGCTGATTCTTTCTTGGCAATGCTGCTTCAGAACCGTGACGTGATTTATTTCTTATCTAATTTACTCTCTCTCTATAATCCAAATTGGTTACTCTAGCATGCTCGTAATGCTGAATTCAGCACAACTCAATACAGAATCTTTTGCTGAAGTTTCAAACACAATAATGATAGTCGCATTTCCTGGGGAAAAGAACTACCTACGCCTTAGTCCTTAAAGCCCTCAGTAGATTTACTTAAGCAGTTGATTATTAACCGTAAATAAAATTTACTTTACCTTAAAAACACCCCAAGCAAAATTTAGATTAATCATGTCAAAATAGGAGTGCACCTATTCTCATAACATGCTCTATTTGGCTTTGAAATTGGATAATATGCAAGGAATTTCATCTTCAAATCCAGCCCATTTGCCTTCCCGTTTTAATCTGCATGTTACTTCTTCCCACCACCAGAAACATTGAACTTGAAGAAAATTACATCTCCATCTTGAACCACATATGTTTTTCCCTCCTGCCGATATTTCCCAGCAGCCTACACAGAGAATGATAATGTTACATTAAATTCCAAGCCACCAATACCATAAGTGCTAAAGACTCACTACTCACTAGGCAAAGTAGACATAGCAAAACACAAAATTACTTAACGAGGTGAAGGGATCACTCGTTTAAAGGAGGAAGAAAGCATCCCCATACGTGATATTTAATACACACACACACACACACACACACACACACACACACACATATATATTTTAAAGATGGTAGAAGGATGACAAGAAAAGGGAGTATTTTGAGGATATAATAGTATTACCTTCACGGCAGACTCACTTCCAAGTTCCTCGAGATCTTCAAATTTCATGACCTAAAAAGCATCACAAAATAGAAGTCAATCTTCTAAGCATTTCAAGCTACTGTTTTGGGAAATGACTGGAATGTGACAAACAATAAGCTAATGTGAGTCTAAATGATGAATTAAGACTTGTCAAACAACCAGATATAAAGGAGTAATATTAAATTTAATATGCTCTAGGGAGAGAAAAGTAATATGTGAGACGGTGAATGCTAATGGCATTCACTAAACAATCAAGTTAAAAAATACCAGTATAGATACGTAGAGAACGCAAAATCAAGTGATGATCAAATATAATATCAAGAAACTCATTGATGTGATGGAAGTGCAAAACTATAAAACAAATGCGAAGAGATGAATTAGATCCACAAGAAATCAATTTTGT